>NC_041386.1:533686768-533798315 GCF_002162155.2 Triticum dicoccoides | reverse complement strand
CACCCTTTGGCCGCCGCCCCCCTCTAGGGTTTCCCCTAGAGGGCCGGCCCCCTTGCCCCTCTCCTCCTATATATAGAGGGGTGAGGGGAGGGCTGCGGTACGACACAACTTAAGGCGCAGCCCCTCCCCTCCCCAACACCTCTCCTCCTCCGTACGTGCTTGGCGAAGCTCTGTCGGAGTACTGCTGCACCAACTACACCACACCGTCCTACTGCCGTTGGAGCTGCCTTCCTCAACCTCTCCTTCCTCCTTGCTGGATCAAGACGGAGGAGACATCGTCCGTCCCGTACGTGTGTTGAACGCGGAGGTGCTGTCCGTTCAGCACTTGGTCATCGGTGATCCGAATCACGTCGAGTACGACTCCATCATCACCATCCCCTTGAACGCTTCCGCACTCGGTCTACAAGTGGTATGTAGATGCAAACTCTTCCCCTTGACTCGTTGCTTAGATGAACTCATAGATGGATCTTGGTGAAACCGTAGGAAAATTTTTAATTTTCTGCAACGTTCCCCAACAGTGGCATCATGAGCTAGGTCTATGCGTAGTTCTCTTTGCACGAGTAGAACACAATTTTGTTATGGGCGTGGATCTTGTCAACTTACTTGCCACTACTAGTTTTTTCTTGCTTCAACGGCATTGTGGGATGAAGCGGCCCGGACCAACCTTACACGTACGCTTACGTGAGACCGGTTCCACCGATTGACATGCACTAGTTGCATAAGGTGGCTGGCGGGTGTCTGTCTCTCCCACTTTAGTTGGAGCGGATTCGATGAAAAGGGTCCTTATGAAGGGTAAATAGAAGTTGACAAAATCACGTTGTGGTTATTCGTAGGTAAGAAAACGTTCTTGCTAGAACCCAATTGCAGCCACGTAAAAGATGCAACAACAATTAGAGGACGTCTAACTTGTTTTTGCAGCGATTGATCATGTGATGTGATATGGCCAGAAGTTGTGATGAATGATGAATTGTGATGTATGAGATCATGTTCTTTGTAATAGGATTCACGACTTGCATGTCGATGAGTATGACAACCGGCAGGAGCCATAGGAGTTGTCTTTATTTTTTGTATGACCTGCGTGTCATTGAAGAACGCCATGTAACTTACTTTACTTTATTGCTAAACGCGTTAGTCATAGAAGTAGAAGTAGTCGTTGGCGTGACAACTTCATGAAGACACGATGATGGAGATCATGGTGTCATGCCGGTGACAAGATGATCATGGAGCCCCGAAGATGAAGATCAAAGGAGCTATATGATATTGGCCATATCATGTCACTACTTTATATAATTGCATGTGATGTTTATTATGTTTTATGCATCTTGTTTACTTAGGACGACGGTAGTAAATAAGATGATCCCTTACAACAATTTCAAGAAGTGTTCTCCCCTAACTGTGCACCGTTGCTAAAGTTCGTCGCTTCTAAGCACCACGTGATGATCGGGTGTGATGGATTCTTACATTCACATACAACGGGTCTAAGACAGTTTTACACAGCAAAACACTTAGGGTTAACTTGACAAGCCTAGCATGTACAGACATGGCCTCGGAACACGGAGACCAAAAGGTCGAACACGAGTCGTATGGAAGATACGATCAACATGAGAATATTCACCGATGATGACTAGTCTGTCTCACGTGATGATCGGACACGGGCTAGTCGACTCGGATCGTGTAACACTTAGATGACTAGAGGGATGTCTAATCTGAGTGGGAGTTCATAATTTGATTAGAACTTAATTATCATGAACTTAGTCTAAAAACCTTTGCAAATATGTCTTGTAGATCAAATGGTCAACGCTCATGTCAACATGAACTTCAACGCGTTCCTAGAGAAAACCAAGCTGAAAGATGATGGGAGCAACTATACGGACTGGGTCCGGAACCTGAGGATCATCCTCATAGCTGCCAGGAAACAATATGTCCTAGAAGGACCGCTAGGTGACGCTCCCGTCCCAGAGAACCAAGACATTATGAATGCTTGGCAGTCTCGTGCTGATGATTACTCCCTCGTTCAGTGCGGCATGCTTTACAGCTTAGAACCGGGGCTCCAAAAGCGTTTTGAGCATCACGGAGCATATGAGATGTTCGAGGAGCTGAAACTAGTTTTCCAAGCTCACGCCCGGGTCGAGAGATATGACATCTCCGACAAGTTCTATAGTTGTAAGATGGAGGAAAATAGTTCTGTCAGTGAGCACATACTCAAGATGTCTGGGTTGCACAACCGTATGACCCAGCTGAATATTAACCTCCCTGATGAGGCAGTCATTGACAGAATCCTTCAGTCGCTCCCACCAAGCTAAAAGAGCTTTGTGATGAACTACAATATGCAGGGGATGGTAAAGACCATTCCTGAAGTATTTTCTATGCTGAAGTCAGCAGAGGTTGAAATCAAGAAAGAACATCAAGTGTTGATGGTCAATAAGACCACTAAGTTCAAGAAGGGCAAGGGTAAGAAGAACTTCAAGAAGGACGGCAAGGAGGTTGCCGCGCCCGGTAAGCCAGTTGCCGGGAAGAAGTCAAAGAATGGACCCAAGCCTGAGACTGAGTGCTTTTATTGCAAGGGGAAGGGTCACTGGAAGCGGAACTGCCCCAAATACTTAGCGGATAAGAAGGCCGGCAACACTAAAGGTATATTTGATATACATGTAATTGATGTGTACCTTACCAGTACTCGTAGTAACTCCTGGGTATTTTATACCGGTGCCGTTGCTCATATTTGTAACTCACAGCAGGAGCTGCGGAATAAGCGGAGACTGGCGAAGGACGAGGTGACGATGCGCGTCGGGAATGGTTCCAGAGTCGATGTGATCGCCGTCGGCACGCTACCTCTACATTTACCCACCGGATTAGTTTTGAACCTTGATAATTGTTATTTAGTGCCAAGTTTGAGCATGAACATTGTATCTGGATCTCGTTTAATACAAGATGGCTACTCATTTAAGTCCGAGAATAATGGTTGTTCTATTTATATGAGAGATATGTTCTATGGTCATGCTCCGATGGTCAATGGTTTATTCTTAATGAATCTCGAACGTAGTGTTACACATATTCATAGCGTGAATACCAAAAGATGTAAAGTTGATAACGATAGTCCCACATACTTGTGGCACTGCTGCCTTGGTCACATTGGTGTCAAGCGCATGAAGAAGCTCCATGCTGATGGACTTTTAGAGTCTCTTGATTATGAATCATTTGACACATGCGAACCATGCCTCATGGGCAAGATGACCAAGACTCCGTTCTGCGGAACAATGGAGCGAGCAACCAACTTGTTGGAAATCATACATACCGATGTGTGCGGTCCAATGAGTGTTGAGGCTCGCGGAGGATATCGTTATGTTCTCACTCTCACTGATGACTTGAGTAGATATGGGTATGTCTATTTAATGAAACACAAGTCTGAGACCTTTGAAAAGTTCAAGGAATTTCAGAATGAGGTAGAGAATCAACGTGACCGAAAGATAAAATTCCTACGATCAGATCGTGGAGGAGAATACTTAAGTCACGAATTTGGTACACACTTAAGGAAATGTGGAATCGTTTCACAACTCACGCCGCCTGGAACACCTCAGCGTAACGGTGTGTCTGAACGTCGTAATCGCACTCTATTAGATATGGTGCGGTCTATGATGTCTCTTACCGATTTACCACTATCATTTTGGGGATACGCTCTAGAGACAGCTACATTCACTTTAAATAGGGCACCGTCTAAATCCGTTGAGACGACACCATATGAATTATGGTTTGGGAAGAAACCTAAGCTGTCGTTTTTGAAAGTTTGGGGATGCGATGCTTATGTCAAGAAACTTCAACCTGAAAAGCTCGAACCCAAGTCGGAAAAATGCGTCTTCATAGGATACCCTAAGGAAACCATTGGGTATACCTTCTACTTAAGATCCGAGGGCAAGATCTTTGTTTCCAAGAACGGATCCTTTCTGGAAAAAGAGTTTCTCTCGAAAGAAGTAAGTGGGAGGAAAGTAGAACTCGATGAAGTACTACCTCTTGAGCGGGAAAGTAGTGCAGCTCAAGAAAATGTTCCTGTGATGCCTACACCAACTGAAGAGGAAAATAATGATGATGATCAAGGTACTTCGGATCAAGTTGCTACTGAACTTCGTAGGTCCACAAGGACACGTTCCGCACCAGAGTGGTACGGCAACCCTGTCCTGGAAATCATGTTGTTAGACAACGATGAACCTTCGAACTATGAAGAAGCGATGGCGGGCCCAGATTCCAACAAATGGCTTGGAGCCATGAAATCCGAGATAGAATCCATGTATGAAAACAAAGTATGGACTTTGACTGACTTGCCCAATGATCGGCGAGCGATAGAAAACAAATGGATCTTTAAGAAGAAGACGGACGCGGATGGTAATGTCACCATCTATAAAGCTCGACTTGTCGCTAAGGGTTATCGGCAAGTTCAAGGGATTGACTACGATCAGACTTTCTCTCCCGTAGCGAAGCTTAAGTCCGTCCGAATCATGTTAGCAATTGCCGCATACTATGATTATGAGATATGGCAGATGGATGTCAAAACGGCATTCCTTAACGGTTATCTTAAGGAAGAACTGTATATGATGCAGCCGGAAGGTTTTGTCGATCCTAAGAACGCTAACAAAGTATGCAAGCTCCAGCGATCCATTTATGGGCTGGTGCAAGCATCTCGGAGTTGGAACATTCGCTTTGATGAGATGATCAAAGCGTTTGGGTTTATGCAGACTTATGGAGAAGCCTGCGTTTAGAAGAAAGTGAGTGGGAGCTCTGTAGCATTTCTCATATTATATGTAGATGACATACTCCTGATGGGAAATGATATAGAATTCTTGGACAGCATTAAGGCCTACTTGAATAAGTGTTTTTCAATGAAGGACCTTGGAGAAGCTGCTTATATATTAGGCATCAAGATCTATAGAAATAGATCGAGACGCCTCATAGGTCTTTCACAAAGCACATACCTTGATGAAATTTTGAAGAAGTTCAAAATGGATCAGTCCAAGAAGGGGTTCTTGCCTGTATTGCAAGGTGTGAGATTGAGCTCGGCTCAATGCCCGACCACGGCAAAAGATATAAAAGAGATGAGTGTCATCCCCTATGCTTCAGCCATAGGATCTATTATGTATGCCATGCTGTGTACCAGACCTGATGTAAACCTTGCCGTAAGTTTGGTAGGAAGGTACCAAAGTAATCCCGGCAAGGAACACTGGACAGCGGTCAAGAATGTCCTGAAGTACCTGAAAAGGACAAAGGACATGTTTCTCGTTTATGGAGGTGACGAAGAGCTCGTCGTAAAGGGTTACGTCGACGCTAGCTTCGACACAGATCTGGATGACTCTAAGTCACAAACCGGATACGTGTATATGTTGAATGGTGGAGCAGTAAGCTGGTGCAGCTGCAAGCAGAGCGTCGTGGCGGGATCTACATGTGAAGCGGAGTACATGGCAGCCTCGGAGGCAGCGCATGAAGCTATTTGGGTGAAGGAGTTCATCACCGACCTAGGAGTCATACCCAATGCGTCGGGGCCGATCAAACTTTTCTGTGACAATACTGGAGCTATTGCCCTTGCGAAGGAGCCCAGATTTCACAAGAAGACCAGGCACATCAAGCGTCGTTTCAACTCCATCCGTGAGAATGTTCAAGATGGAGACATAGAAATTTGCAAAGTACAGACGGATCTGAATGTCGTAGATCCGTTGACTAAACCTCTCTCGCGAGCGAAACATGATCAACACCAGAACTCTATGGGTGTTCGATTCATCACAATGTAACTAGATTATTGACTCTAGTGCAAGTGGGAGATTGTTGGAAATATGCCCTAGAGGCAATAATAAAAGTGTTATTATTATATTTCTTTGTTCATGATAATAGTCTTTTATTCATGCTATAACTGTATTATCCGGAAATCGTAATACACGTGTGAATACATAGACCACAATATGTCCCTAGTGAGCCTCTAGTTGACTAGCTCGTTGTGATCAAAAGATAGTCATGGTTTCGTGGCTATGGACATTGGATGTCGTTGATAACGGGATCACATCATTAGGAGAATGATGTGATGGACAAGACCCAATATTAAGCATAGCACAAGATCGTGTAGTTCGTTTTGCTAGAGCTTTTTCAATGTCAAGTATCTCTTCCTTAGACCATGAGATCGTGTAACTCCCGGATACCGTAAGAGTGCTTTGGGTGTACCAAACGTCACAACGTAACTGGGTGACTATAAAGGTGCATTACAGGTATCTCCGAAAGTGTCTATTGGGTTGACACGGATCGAGACTGGGATTTGTCACTCCGTATGACGGAGAGGTATCTCTGGGCCCACTCGGTAATGCATCATCATAATGAGCTCAAGGTGATCAAGTGTTTGGTCACGGGATCATGCATTGCGGTACGAGTAAAGTGACTTGTCGGTAACGAGACTGAACGAGGTATTGGGATACCGATGATCGAGTCTCGGGCATGTAACGTACCGATTGACAAAGGGAATTGTATACAGGGGTTTGATCGAATCCTCGACATCGTGGTTCATCCGATGACATCATCGAGGAGCATGTGGGAGCCAACATGGGTATCCAGATCCCGCTGTTGGTTATTGACCGGAGAGTCTCGGTCATGTCTGCATGTCTCCCGAACCCGTAGGGTCTACACACTTAAGGTTCGGTGATGCTAGGGTTATCAGGAAGACAAGTATGTGATTACCGAATGTTGTTCGGAGTCCCGGATGAGATCCTGGACGTCACGAGGAGTCCCGGAATGGTCCGGAGGTAAAGTTTTATATATGGGAAGTTGTTAAACGGGCACCGAAAAGTTTCGGGGTCATACCGGTATTGTACCGGGACCACCGAAAAGGTTCCGGGGGTCCACCGGGAGGGACCACCCCTCCCGGGGGGCCACTTGGGCTGCATAGGGATAGGAGCCAGCCCCTAGTGGGCTTGGCGCCCCCCCTTGGGCCCATGCGCCTAGGGTTGGGGGGGAAACCCTAAAGGGGGCGCACCCCCCTTGCTTGGGGGGCAAGCCCCCCACCCTTTGGCCGCCGCCCCCCTCTAGGGTTTCCCCTAGAGGGCCGGCCCCCTTGCCCCTCTCCTCCTATATATAGAGGTGTGAGGGGAGGGCTGCGATACGACACAACTTAAGGCGCAGCCCCTCCCCTCCCCAACACCTCTCCTCCTCCGTACGTGCTTGGCGAAGCTCTGTCGAAGTACTGCTGCACCAACTACACCATGCCGTCGTGCTGCCGTTGGAGCTGCCTTCCTCAACCTCTCCTTCCTCCTTGCTGGATCAAGACGGAGGAGACGTCGTCCGTCCCGTACGTGTGTTCAACGCGGAGGTGTTGTCCGTTCAGCACTTGGTCATCGGTGATCCGAATCACGTCGAGTATGACTCCATCATCACCATCCCCTTGAACGCTTCTGACTCGATCTACAAGTGGTATGTAGATGCAAACTCTTCCCCTTGACTCGTTGCTTAGATGAACTCATAGATGGATCTTGGTGAAACCGTAGGAAAAATTTTAATTTTTTGCAACGTTCCCCAACACAATCTTACATATTTAGAGAGCATTTTTTATTGCTTGCACCGATGACAACTTACTTGATGGATGTTACTCAATCCATAGGTAGATATGGTGGACTCTTATGGCAAGACTGGTTTAAGGGTATTTGGAAGCACAAGTAGTATCTCTACTTGGTGCAATGAATTTGGCTAGCATGAGGGGGAAAGGCAAGCTCAACATGTTAGAAGATCCAAGACAATATAATTCATCTCAGATGTAAGAAAACATAACCCATTACGTTGTCTTTCTTGTCCAATGTCAACTCTTTAGCATGTCATATTTTAATGAGTGCTCACAATCATAAAAGATGTCCAAGATAGTATATTTATATGTGAAGACCTCTCTTTTCTTTATTACTTCCTATTAATTGCAACGATGACCAAAACTGTGTTTGTCAACCCTCAATAACTTTTATTCATCATACTCTTTCTATGTGAGCTCATTACTCTCCATAAGACTCACATGATCTCTTTGTTTCTTTTTATTTCTTTATCTTTTCTTTTATTTCTTAGGATCATGGCAAAATAATCAAGCCCTTGACTCAACACTAATCTTTGTTATATAACTCACGGACTCGATTACATAGAAGGATAATAAAGCAAAACTCACAACTAGCTCACACTAAGAACTTTTATTCTACTAGATCAAGATATTATCAAAAGGATCGAACTAAGAAAAACGGTAAAGATAAAAGTGATGGTGATACGATACCAGGGCACTCCCCCAAGCTTCTTTGTTGGTGGAGACGGTGGTGATTTTGTTGATGGCGTAGGCTTCTTCCTTAATTTGCGTTTGAGGACAGAATTTTGGTCCCTTAGGTCCTCGATCTCTTGCTCCAAGCTCGGTATCTTTTTGCATAGTTCCTGTTTGTTCTCCTGCAAGAAGCGAAAAGGGATAAACTCGATCTTAGGTTTCTTTACCCTATCCGGGAGGCTTGACTTTTTGGACTCCACATGCATGTCCCCAGGTTGAGGTAGTGGGACTTCATCTTCATCTGAGCTTGTCACCTCCTTTCCCTTGGGTTCATAGTCCTCTTCTTCTTCCGTAGTCCAACCGCAATGCTCCACATCCCGTAAACCCTAGGATCTGCAAGGTAATCGGCCACTTAGCTTTCTCCTTCCGAATCCTAGGACTACATGTTGCTCTATCTGCAGCAGGACAGCTCAAAACAAAGACAAGAGATATTTGTGCGATACGGGAGTCAAAACCCCCGGGAGATTATATAATGAATTTTTACCGACCAAAATACGTGTCGTGTATGAAAACGGAATCACGAGGTGCCCACGAGGTAGGGGGCGCGCCCAGTAGGGTAGGGCGCGCACTCCACCCTCGTGGAGCCCTCGTGTCCTTCCCAGACTACTGCTTATTTTTCTATTTTTCTAAATATTCCAAAACGGAGAAATATTGCCTTAAAAACTGTTTTGGAGTCGGTTTACTTATCGTACCACATACCTATTACTTTTCGGAGTCTGAAACGTTCCGGAAAGTGTCCCTTATGTATTCCTCCAGGGTTATGGTTTCAATAACATTGGTTTCAACATTTATGGGATTACCTGAGATATAATGTTTGATTCTTTGAACATTCACTACCTTCGGATTTGTGCCTTCGAAGTTGTTGATTTTTATGGCACCAGAACGGTAGACCTCGATAATGTAAGGACCTTCCCATTTAGAGAGAAGTTTTCCTGCAAAAAATCTTAAACGAGAGTTGTATAGCAATACATAATCACCTACATTAAACTCACGCTTGTGTATCCTTTTCATGCCATCTTTTAACTTTTTCTTTAAACAACCTGGCATTTTCGTAGGCTTGGGTTCTCCATTCATCAAGTGAGCTAATATCAAATAACCTCTTCTCACCGAGAAGTTTAAAATCATAATTAAGTTCTTTAATAGCCCAATAAGCCTTGTGTTCTAGTTCGAGAGGTAAGTGACATGCTTTTCCATATACCATTTTATACGGAGACATACCCATAGGATTTTTATATGCAGTTCTATAGGCCCATAATGCATCATCAAGTTTCTTGGACCAATTCTTTGTAGACCTATTAACAGTCTTTTGCAAGATTAATTTGAGTTCTCTATTACTCAATTCTACTTGACCACTAGACTGAGGGTGATAAGGAGATGCAATTCTATGGTTAACATCATATTTAGCAAGCATTTTACGGAAAGCACCATGAATAAAATGTGAGCCACCATCAGTCATTAAATATCTAGGGACTCCAAATCTTGGGAAAATAACTTCTTTAAGCATTTTAATAGAAGTGTTATGATCAGCACTACTAGTTGGAATAGCTTCTACCCACTTAGTAACGTAATCAACAGCAACTAAAATATGTGTATATCCATTAGAGGAAGGAAAAGGTCCCATATAGTCAAAGCCCCAAACATCAAATGGTTCAATAACAAGTGAATAATTCATAGGCATTTCTTGACGTCTACTAATATTACCAATTCTTTGACATTCATCACAAGATAAGACAAACTTACGGGCATCCTTGAAGAGAGTAGGCCAATAAAAACCAGATTGTAGTACCTTATGTGCAGTTCTATCTCCAGCATGGTGTCCTCCATAAGCTTCGGAGTGACACTTGCGTAGGATATATTCCTGTTCATGCTCAGGTACACAACGTCTAATAACACCATCTACTCCTTCTTTATAAAGATATGGGTCATCCCAAAAGTAATGCCTCAAATCGTAGAAGAACTTTTTCTTTTGCTGGTATGTGAAACTAGGTGGTATAAACTTAGCAACAATGTAATTAGCATAATCAGCATACCATGGAGCAGTATGAGAAGCATTTATGACATTTAATTGCTCATCAGGAAAGCTATCATCAATAGGTAGTGGGTCATCAAGCACATTTTCTAACCTAGACAAGTTGTCTGCAACGGGGTTCTCAGCTCCCTTTCTATCAACAATATGTAGTCAAATTCTTGTAGCAAGAGAACCCATCTAATAAGTCTAGGTTTTGCATCTTTCTTTTCCATAAGATATTTAATAGCAGCATGATCAGTGTGAATAGTTACTTTACAATCAACAATATAAGGTCTAAACTTATCACAAGCAAATACAACTGCTAAGAATTCTTTTTCAGTAGTAGCATAATTTCTTTGAGCATTGTCTAGAGTTTTACTAGAATATTGAATAACATTTAGTTTCTTATCAACTCTTTGTCCTAGAACAGCACCTACAGCATAATCACTAGCATCACACATAATTTCAAAGGGTAAATTCCAATCAGGTGGCTGAACAATAGGTGTAGAGATCAATGATTTCTTAAGTATTTCAAATGCTTCTACACAATCATCATCAAAGAAAAATGGTATATCTTTTTGTAATAAATTAGTCAGAGGCCAAGAAATTTTCGAGAAGTCCTTAATGAACCTCCTATAAAAACCGGCATGACCAAGGAAGCTTCTTATACCTTTGATGTCCTTGGGAAATGGCATCTTCTCAATAGCATCAACCTTGGCTTTATCAACTTCAATACCTCTTTCAGAAACTTTATGCCCCAAGACAATACCTTCATTAACCATAAAGTGGCACTTTTCCCAATTCAAGACAAGGTTAGTTTCTTCGCATCTCTGCAAAACTCGATCAAGGTTGCTCAAGCAATCATCAAAAGAAGATCCATAGACGGAAAAGTCATCCATGAAAACCTCACAAATCTTTTCACAAAAGTCAGAGAATATAGCCATCATGCTTCTTTGAAAGGTAGCAGGTGCATTACATAAACCGAAAGGCATACATCTATAAGCAAAAGTACCAAAAGGGCATGTAAAAGTAGTTTTTGATTGATCTTTGGCTGACACAGGTATTTGAGAGAAACCAGAATAACCATCTAGAAAGCAAAAATGTGTATGTATGGATAATCTTTCTAGCATTTGATCGATAAAAGGTAAGGGGTAATGATCCTTTTTAGTAGCCTTATTTAATTTGCGGAAATCAATTACCATCCTATAACCTGTAATAATTCTTTGAGGAATCAATTCGTCTTTATCATTAGGAACAACAGTAATACCTCCCTTCTTAGGGACACAATGGACATGGCTTACCCATTGACTATCAGCAACGGGATAAATTATACCTGCCTCAAGGAGCTTTACTATCTCCTTTCTTATCACTTCTTTCATTTTAGGATTCAGCCGGCGTTGATGATCATGAACTGGTTTAGCATCTTCTTCCAAATTAATTTTATGTTGACATAGAGTGGGACTAATGCCCTTAAGATCGTCAAGAGTATACCTAATAGCAGCATGGTGCTTCTTCAGAGTTTTCAATAATCTCTCTTCTTCATGTTCTGAAAGGTTAGCACTAATAATAACAGGATATATCTTTTTCTCATCAAGATAAGCATATTTAAGAGTATCAGGTAACGGTTTAAGCTCAAACACGGGATCACCCTTGGGTGGAGGAGGATCCCCTAGGATTTCAACAGGTAAATTGTTTTTCAGAATAGGTTCCTGTTTAAAGAATACTTCATCTAATTCCCTTCTTTCATTCATAAACATGTCATTTTCATGGTCTAGCAAATATTGCTCTAAAGGACCACTAGGAGGTACGGCAATAGAAGCAAGACCAATAATTTCATCCTTACTAGGTAATTCTTCTTCTCGGTGTTGTCTACTAAATTTAGAAAAATTAAACTCATGAGTCATATCATCTAAACCGATAGTAACAACATATCTTTTGCAATCTATGGTAGCATTAACAGTGTTCAAGAAGGGTCTACCAAATATAATGGGACAAAAGCTATCTTGTGGGGAACCAAGAACAAGAAAATTAGTAGGATATTTAGTTTTCCCACACAAGACTTCAACATCTCTAATAATTCCCATTGGTGAAATAGTATCTCTGTTGGCAAGTTTAATTGTGACATCAATACCTTCCATCTCAGCAGGTGCAATATCATGCATAACTTCTTGGTATAAAGAATAAGGTATTGCACTTGCACTAGCACCCATATCACATAAGCCATGATAACAATGATCTCCTATTTTAACAGAAATTATAGGCATGCCTACCACCAGTCTAGGTTTATCTTTATCACGGGGTTTAGCAATTCTAGCAGTTTCATTACACAAATAAATAACATGCCCATCTATATTATCAAACAAGAGATCTTTAACAATAGCAATATTAGGTTCAACTTTAACTTGCTCAGGAGGTGTATATGTTTTAATATTGCTTTTACGAACCACAGTTGAAGCTTTAGCATGATCCTTTATCCTAACAGGGAAAGTTGGTTTCTCAACATAAGAAGTAGGAACAATAGGATCATTATAAGTGATAGTTTTTTCTTCAACTTTAATAGGTGCAACTACTTTTACTTCTATGGGAGGATGATATTTAAACCACTTCTCCTTGGGGAGATCAACATAAGCAGCAAAATATTCACAGAAAGAAGCTACTATCTCAGAGTCAAGTCCATATTTAGTGCTAAATTTATGAAAAATATCGGTATCCATAAAAGATTTAACACAATCAAAACTAGGTGTCATACCTGTCGGGTGGTAGGTGCGACATATGCCAACGGGTGGCTTATCATTGTGGGAGCCAGTAAGACGTCGTCGGTGCCTGGAAACGGGATGAGGCGAAGACATGCACGCCGGCGAATCTTACCCAGCTTCGGGGCTCTCCGTGGAGATAACACCCCTACTGCTGCTCTGCGGGGTCTCCGCATGATCACTAGAGGGACAAGTAGTTACACAATGCTCCTTGAGTTGTTCGGTGGGAGGAGGAAGAAGGGCACAGCTAGCTTGCTTCTTCTCCTTGTGTGGTGTCTAAAACTAGCAGGGATCCAACAACCCTTTGCATGGGTGTCCCGGGGGTTTATATAGGCCTATCCCCCGGGGGTACAATGGTAATCCGACTGGGCGCGGGGCCCAGCCGTCTGTGACTACGCTCGCCGGCTTCTGCGCCGACTGCTGGGGCCCGCCGGCTGGTGGGTCCCGCCGGCTGCCAACTCCTTGGCAACAGGCAGGCCCCACTGCCAAGGGTCTTGTCGGTGGCTGGTTACTATTGCCTCAACCTGATGACGAGGGCTTCGTCGAGGTAAGCATGGCTACAGTGCTGCCGTCCGGCGGGCGATCGCTGTAGCCTTACCGCGTCTTGTCTCCTTAATGGGGCGTCTCCTTCGAGGGGGGAAGCGAGCCGGCTGCGGGGAGCCGGCCCCGTCTCGGGCCGACTGGGGGAGGCCAGGCCGCCTTCAGGTGTCTCTCTGCCTGAAGGGGCCCACCGCCCGTGGGCCGTACTGGTAACCTGTCGTGGATGACATCAGGGTCCGTGTGGCAACAGTGCCGCGCCGGACGGGTCATGGCCACCCGTACGGCGCACTGTGCCAGGCGCGCTCTGGGATTCAGGGGCGGCAGGCTTCACTGTAGCCACGCCCCGTCACATCGCCGCTAGGTGGATGCAAACTTTGAGGGTACGGTCTCGACCGCTTTATGGGAGCCGGCTTCTTGGAGTCGGCCTCCTCGCGGCCGGCTTCTCGAAGTCGGCCCTCCCATGGCTTTCTTCATGAGGGCTAAAGTCGGGCCGCCTTCCGGAAGCCGGCCTGGGTGATAGCCAGCAAGGGGAAGGCGGCCCCATGTCTTGGATTCTTGAGAGCCGGACGGGCTCGTAATTTTTTCAGAAGGGCCAGGGGAAGCCGGCTAGGCTACCCATGGCTATTTACTCCGACAGTAGTCCCCGAAGCTGATCTAGCTTCGAGGCGGACAAAGGGACGAGAAGCTTGGTCAGCTTCCTATCCTGAAGAGCCGACTTTGCTGGTGTATGCCGATTTCGGGGAGCCTTGCGTCTTGCAGGCGGGAAAGTGGTCGACCCGCGTGCTGACCGCGGGCCCTCCCGTGGGCCACGTGGCAGCGAGACCCTGCCAGCGCACGCACGCGACGGGACGCCGCCGCAGGCCCGGGCCCGCCACTCCTAGGCCTCGGCCCGAACGCTGATCTTCTGCGGCCCAAGTGGACCGCTCGCCTTCCCGTGGCGATTTTATTTTGCCGTTAGGGCGCAATAAACGCGGGACATGGGGGAGTGGGCACGATCGATCCCCATGTTTCCCCATGCTGCGTCTCCTCAGCTCCACCACGCGAGCCTATAAGTAGGGGGGAGGGGGAGAGACAGAGGTTCGCATGCTC
Source organism: Triticum dicoccoides (assembly GCF_002162155.2). Taxonomy (NCBI): domain Eukaryota; kingdom Viridiplantae; phylum Streptophyta; class Magnoliopsida; order Poales; family Poaceae; genus Triticum; species Triticum dicoccoides. Next base: position 533,783,617 of record NC_041386.1, on the reverse strand, counting down.
TCTCTCGCTCCGCCCCTTCTCGTCCTCCTTTCTTCCTCTCGTTGCTGCTGCAGCCTCCCGTCTCAGCGCCGCCGCGCCGCCACATCGTCTTGCTCCCATGGCGCTGTCGAGCTCGTGGGATGGCTCCAACGTCCATGAGGACCATGTTGAGTTCCTCCGCCAGACTCGGCGCCTGCCCAACGCCAACCTTGTGCGGGTCCGCCTGGCACCAGAGACGAAGATCTCGCCGGCACCGGAGGAGGGCGAGCGGGTCGTCTTCCGCTCGCACTTCCTGCGCGGCTTCGGCCTTCCGGCGAGCGGATTCCTGCACTCCTTCCTCGAGTTCTACAATCTTCAGCCGCATCACCTCACGCCCAACACGGTGAGGCTGCTGTCGTCCTTCGTCTCTCTCTGCGAAGGTTTCTTGGGGCTGCTCCCCACGCTGGAGCTCTGGGGGGAATTCTTCCAGAGCAAACTCGGCACCATCGTCGCAGGCGTGCCCGCCCCCTGCGGGGCCTACATCGCCATGAGGAGGTCAGGTGAGAACAACCCGTTCCCGTCCATCCCCCTGATCCAGTCGGTGAAGATCTGGCAGAAGTCGTACTTCTACGTGAAGAACGTCGCCCAGCAAGGAGACCACATCAACCTGCCGGCTTAAGTAGCCGGCCCGCCGGCTGGGAGGCAGCCCTCATGGAGTTTCCGGTCCAGGTCACTGTCTCAGGCCGGGAACGCTGTCGTCTCCCGGCTTCGGGTGATGATTCAGTCGGAAGGCCTGAGTGGGGTCGACTTGGTGGCCGCCTTCGTGGAGCGCCGGATACTTCCTCTCCAAAGCCGGCCCCACATGATGTGTCAGATGAGCGGCCGCTTCGACCCAAGCCGGCTGAGCACTAGGGAGATGCCTCATGCGGAGGTGTCGTACATGGTAAATCATATCTCCAATTACAAGCTCGCCGAGGACTGGCGATACGGCAAGGTGCCGTATTCTCGCGCCAACCCTCCGCCCGTGGTAAGCTTTCCTCTCTTTCTTCTTTTTGTTGGTAGCCGGCTTTATGATGGCCGGCTTCTGATCGGTCGGTTCTTCTTAGCAGAACCCCCTTCTTCCGCCGACGACTGGGGCAGCAGGGATAGAACGCCAGTACGTCCCCGACCGCATGGTGGACGATGTCGACGACCCGGATTTGGGGGCGGCCGCCATGGAAGACGCCGTCGTGGGGGACGACGCCGAGCCCGGAGGCACAAGGCTTACCACCAGCTTCGAGGACTGGCCGGATGATGCCGAAGCCGAAGTCGCCCCGCGTCGCCAGCCGGCGGCCGACCATCAGGGCGCGGGCTTGTCCACCGCGCCGGCTGCCGGCGGCGGCGCATAGAAGCGCCGGGCCGTGTCAACCCTCTTCGGCAGTCGGCCAAAGAAGTCCAAAGCCTCCACCGCGGCGAGCAAACGAGATGAGGCGGCCGTGAAAGCGGCTCGCTTCCGCAAGGCGGTGAAGCAGCCTCAGGCGGTCTCAGCGTAAGTCGTCGATTGCCTGGTCGCATGCTTTTCATCGTTCTCTCCTGTTCGAACATTCTTCCTAACCTTTTCCCGCTCGCTGGACAGGACGCCGCTTTCCCTTGAGCGGGGTCCGGGTGGCTCCGTAGTTGGGCCGACTGGAGGGTCTTCGGGCTCCCGCTGCATGGACCCCCGCGCCGACCTCAGGGAGGCCATGGAGCGGAACGCCCGTGAGGCGCGGGAGGAGCGTGAGGCACGGGAGGAGCGTGAGGCGGCGGAAAAAACGGCCGCCCAGGCGGCGAGGGAGCAGGCCGACGCGGCAGCCAAGGCCCAGGCGGAGGCGGCGACCGCGGAAACGGAGGCGGAGGGTTCGCGTAACCAGCCTCCGCTGCTCGCCATTCCCCTCCGAGCCGTGGCCCCTGACACCCCATTGCCCCTGGCGGAGGAAATCGTCCAGGACCCGCCGCTGATGGAGAGGAGGGAGGACCTCGTGGTCTTCGCGGGGAGAGCGCCGCCGGCAGCGCCAACCGGAGCGGGCCAAGGCGGCCAATCGTCAGCGGCACCAGAGGAGCCGGCCGGGGGTGAGCCGGAGGACGGCGCCGGCTTCGAGGTGCAGCCGGTGACGTGTCCGCGCGCAGGGGGAGGCGCCGCTCCGCCGGAGTCGCGCCAAATTGCGGGCGCCGGCCAGTCAGCGGAGGCTCTGGAGGCGGCCAGCACCGCCACGTCCGAGTGGACTCCCAGCGGGGGGACTGGCGAGCTGAATGTGGCGGCTCAAGAGGTCCGGAGCCGGCTTCAAGCTCAGGCCGCCCTGCTGCAGCAGTACACCCAGGAGTTCCTGTCGACGCGGGCCGCCATCTGGGTGAGTGTTTCATTCTTGGCCGCTTTGGTCTCTTGATTTCTTCCATGGGGGCGCGTCAGCGTACCCACTGGGTGTAGTCCCCAAGATTCGGGCCGACTGCTGAGCAGTCGGGTCTGATCTTTCTTGACGACTACCTTATTTTTGCTTCCTGTCTGAACTTCCAGGAATATCATAACTCCCATGCTGCCGCCTTCAACTCCCAGGCTCAGGAGTTGGGTCGGAAGACCGACGACCTGACCAACAGCCGACGTAAGTGCTTGATCTTGTCTGTCTCCTGTGGGGGCGCGTCAGTGCACCCACTGGGTGTAGTCCCCGAGATTCGGGCCGACTGCTGAGCAGTCGGGTCGGATCTTCCTTGACGAATTTTTCCTTATTGGTTTTTTTTCTTTCATGCTTTCAGGGGCCAACGCCGACTTGAGGAGGGAGCTCGGCGAAGTGCAGGCCGCCCTTCGTACCAAGGATGCTGAGTACGCTGCCTTGGTCTAGGAGCGTGACCGCCTGGCCAAGAAGCTGGCTAACCAAGAGGAGAGCCACAAGGCAGCCCTGCAGAAAGCGCGGGATAGCGAGGCCGCCCTGAAGGCAGAGTTCGAGACCGAGGCGGCGAGCTGGGCTGAGACCCGGCGAGCGCTGGATGAAGGCTTCGGCCGCATCGAGGACTTGATCGACGGTAAGCCGCCTTCCTTGCTCCTCTCCTGCCCCTTGCCGCCTGGTTTTTGGCCTGACTTGTGCTGCTGCTTATTTTCTTGTGCAGACTACTTTCCCGGCTACTCCGCCTTCGCTGCCCAAACCATCGAGGCCCATCGCGAGGCGCGCCGTCAAGCGGGGGTCAACATTGCGCCGGACGCGAATCGGACGCTTGAGGAGCAGCTCTTGGCTGTCCAAGCGCGGCTGCAGCCGGCTCACCGGATGCTTCGCCGGCTCCAACGTGCCGGGGCGCAGGTGTTGGCCGCCCTCTGGCCCGGCGAGACGATCCCCCGCATCCCAAGCCGGAATGCCGACTGGCTAGAGGTCGCAGTCGGTCGCTTTGAAGCTTGGAAGGCGTCGGCGGCCCGTCTTGGAGCCGGGCGGGCGTTGGAGTTCGTTCGAGCTTGGTACCCAGGGCTGAACCTGGACCAGCTGCGCACTTGGCGGCTGGAGGCCGACGTGGAGCTGGAGGAGGTGCGGCCGGCTATCGCCCAGCGTGCTTCGACGATCGCCGAGTGACCGACATTAGCGTTTTTGCACCTGAAATCAATGATGATGGTGTTGCCCAGCCGGAGGAGTGGTTTGGGCTGAACTCGGCGGTGGGCGAGGACTCAGCAGAGGAGATCGCCTCCAGCGACGAGGGCGAGGATGACGAAAAAGAGGACGGTGAAGACGTCGAGCCGGCTAGTGGAACAACCGGCCGGCCTCAGGCTGACCGTGCCTCCAGCAACGAGGCGCGTGGAAGCGCGCCCTCTGCGGGAGGTGGTGATCAAGCCGAGGTTTGTGTCAGTACCCCGACTCAATGCCACATCAATCTAGCATGTAACACCCCATATCACTTTGTGGCCTCACGCACGGTATTCCCACGGGTGTCGCCTTACCTTTGCCCGGGACCGTTTGCGTCTTTTGGCACACATATATGATAGTGTCGCTAGCATCCATATGATAAGGAGCCCGGGCTGACATTGCTAGTCGTAAACCCAAAGTGGCACAAACTTACAGGGACAGGCATCCATGACCCAGCATCGAACGTGTCGGTCATCAGCGAGTGAATCCAGGCTGTAGCACTGGGCTAGCAGGACTGCGGTGAACCGGGCTGTAGCGGGCTAACAGGACTCCGGTATTCATCGCGTGACATTTCCCCGAAGGGACAGACACTGGAACGAAGAAGGACACATGCCGGCCAGCCTAAGTGTTCCGGAGCAGTAGCAAGCTACCAAGGCTCAATGGAAATACTAGGGGGCATTTCCCGGTAAGAGAGGCTACCAAGGATAAACAACTAGGTTGTCAGATCCCACACATACCAAGCATTTCAATAACATACACACAATATGCTCGATATGTGCAATACAACATGGCATCACAACATGACTCTACGCCTCAAGTATTATTCAATAGGCTCCGAGGAGCGAGATATTACAAACATGGGTCTCATGACCCAACAATCAGAGCATACAAGTCAAAGCACATGCGGAAGCTTAACATGTCTGAGTACAGACATCTAGAAATGAAAAAGGCTGAGAAGCCTGACTATCTACCAGATCCTACCGAGGGCACAAGATCGTAGCTGAGGTATCAAGCTAAACGTCGAAGTCCACGCGGTACTACTAGCGAGACTGAAGTCTCTCTGCAAAAACATAAATTAAGCAACGTGAGTACAAATGTACCCAGCAAGACTTACATCAGATCTATCTACATATGCATCATTATCAACAAGGGGGTGGTGGGGTTTAACTGCAGCAAGCCAGCTTTGACTCGGTGGCTATCCTAAACTACGACTGCAAGTAACTCTTTTGAGGTGGCGCACACGAGTCCACATATTCACCATATCAATACACCACTATGGATCCGCTCCCGTCTCCCTACGAGAACGCCATCCATAGCACTCACGCTTATCTTGCGTATTTTAGAGTATCCACTTTCACTTGTCTATGAACTGTACAGGCAACCCAGAAGTCCTTTACCGCGGACACGGCTATTCGAATAGATCATATTAACCCTGCAGGGGTGTACTTCTTCACACACGCTCTCACCACTTACCGCCGTTTACACGACATGTACTCGGCAACCTTCAAGCAGAAGCCCAGCGAGGGTGTCGGCCACGACCTGACTAACCACACAAGTCTCTTGTCCAGGTTTATCGCCTATTCGGGTTCCATCCGCAAGGAGATCCGGCCGGGGTGTCGCTCACGGCCCCAAACGATGTGTGCAGGGTTCCCAAGCCCACCATCCGGGTGCCACTTGGTACACCAGGCCACTGTGCCTAGTCTGTCCCAAGCCCACATGTACTGGGTGCCACTTGGTAGACTACTAACACTACCTACAAACACCAGAAACTAGTTGCAACTCCTGGACAGAGATCAAGTTGATTAATAAGTCGAGAGAGCTTGGAGTGCCCGGAGCCCAATGTGTGGTAGTAACTGATCATGGATCACAAACACAGAACTCAGTTCCTGAGGACGGCTGCAATGAGACAACCCACCATGTACTCCTACATGGCCTCTCACCGCTACCTTTACCAAATCGTGTTCACACACTTAGCTCTCAACAGTAGGACATGTTCACACACCTCTGATTCACCCCCGATGAATCAGACCTGACTCAACTCTAAGCAGTAGCAGGCATGACAAACAAGCATGAAAGAGTAGGCACATCAGGGCTCAAACAACTCCTACTCATGCTAGTGGGTTTCATCTATTTACTGTGGCAATGACAGGTCATGCAAAGGATAAAGGGGTTCAGCTACCGCAGCAAGTAATAGATGAATCGGTGTTGTCCTAATGCATTAAAAGAGAGCAGGAGCGAGAGAGTAGGATTGTATCGGAATGAACAAGGGGGTTTTGCTTGTCTGGCACTTCTGAAGATAATATAGCTCTTCATCGGTGTCATCGATCACATCGTCGGTATCACGTCTATCGAGAGGGGGCAATCACCGGCAACTGAGGAAAAACACAATCAATGCAATGCACAATATGATGCATGAATGTGACATGGCAATATGCTGTGGTTTGTGCTAATGCAACTAAAACCAGATTAAATGAAGTTGGTTTGAATCCAAGATTCAAATTCAAACTCCATATGTGAGGGTTTAAATGCCATTTAATAGATTTGTGCTAAACAGTAGCTATAAGTTGTTCTAACATGCATGAAAATGGTACAGATGGATAGATTGGATTTTTCTGATCATTTTTCATATATAAATTATTTCATTCTGAGTTACGGTTGAATTTCTATGATTTATTGAAGTTTTAGCTATTTTCTGGAATTTCCTGATTATTTATAAAATAAACTAAATTCTAGAAAAGGAATATTGCGTCAGCATGGCGTCATGCTGACCTCAGCAGAGTCAACAGGGCAGCCTCGGGTCAAACCTGACCAGGGGGTCCCGCGTGTCAGTGTAATTAGTCTAACTAATTTTTAGTTAACACTAATCCTAACCAAATTAACAGGCCGGCCCCACCTGTCATGGACACAGGGGGGGTCCCGCCGTGGTCAAAGTGGGTCAAACCCACCGGCGGCTTGACGCCGGCGAGGCCAGCCGCGGTGGCGAGCCTCGGGTTTTGCCCACAGGGCTCGGTTTGGCGCGCGGAGCACAGCTTCGGGATGCGGACGCTCGTCCGCATCCAACTGTGGTGGTGGCGCGGCCGGGGAGTGGCCGGAGTGGTGCCGGCGACGAGCTCGGCGGCGGCCGAAGCTCGGGTGCAAGTGGGGATGGGGCTGCGGTGCGCAAACGAGCGCGGCGAGGTGCCACGGAGGCTCTATGTGATGCGGGGAGCGCGTTGGGCGCATGCCCGGGACCAAATGGTCACCGGAGCATCACCGGCGACGAGTGCGGGCGGCGGCGCGTGCGGTTGGATGTGGTGCGGCAGCTACGGCGTGCGAGAGAGGGAGCGGAGAGGGGGAGCAGGAGCAGGAGCTCACGGCGGTTGCGACGAGGCGAACGGCGAGCTCGGGGTTGTGTCGGAGCAAGCGGGACGGCGAGGCGTATCTCCGGCGGCCGAGGAGGGGGGAAAACGTCGGGGGCGGCGTTCCTGGGCTCTTCTGGTCGCGTGAGACGATGAGGAGGACGAGGGAGGACCGGCGGAGCTCGAGGGCGTGTCGGAGAGGCTTCGGGATGGCTGCGGCCGCGCGAGCGCTGGTCGGCGGCGACGGGCTCTGTTCGGTCGCGGGAGGGAGAGAGAGAAGAGGGGGATAGGGACGGAGGGAGAAGTGGACGTGGCGCCAGGGAGGTGCGTGGCATCTCCAGGGGGTCGGGGAAGCGAGCAGAGAGGCAGGAGGAGGTGGAAGCAGGAGGTGGAGTTCGGGCGCGCGCGCGTCGACACGCCGACGTCCTTCTGGCGCAAGGAGGAGGGTGACTGGCACGGGCCAGGTGGGCCGGCCCAGCCAGGTAAGTGGCCTCCTGGCCTTTCTCTCTTATTTCTATTTAATTCTATTTTCTATTTTCCGCGGTTTGTTTTGATTTAGTTTTAGACACTAAATCATTTTTATAAATTATGTAGGTTTTTATGTGGCTTGCTAAAATATATACAAAGCCACTCACAGACTTCCAGAATTATTGGAGTCATATTTAATATATATATTAAATATAAATCCAAAGCAAATAGTTATTGGATTAATTCAAATGGCCAAAATAAATATCTCTGTGACTCCAAAAATATTGGTTTGAATTTTACCTCTTACCAATATTTCTATGGAATAACAGGAACATTTTCTTGGACTCATTTGAGAAGATTTAAATGTTGGTTATTTTTAGAGGTTTCATGAGGCTTTTGAAAATTCCTCAATTCAAATTTCATTTGAATTTAAACATGATGCACACATGGAAGCAAGAATAGGTCAGGCCAGAACTAGGGATGTGACAGTTTGCCAGCCGGCCACTCCTTCAGCCGGCACAACCGTCTCCGCCGACCAGCCTGGCTCGTCGGTCGCTCCGCCAGCTTGACCTGCCGTCCTTATTTTTCCTGCTTGTTGCCTTTTGAACAATCTTTATTAAGCTTTCGCAGTTCCACCCACTGGGGGTGTATCCAAACTATGTTGAATGCTGGCCTCTTGGAGGTCTTTTATGCAAATATTATTATGTGCATGTTTGGTTTCCATTCGCGTATGCTTTTTATTCTTAGGCTTTTTCCTTTGCCGCCTTCCCTCTTTGGGGAGGTAAGTACTCGAGCTTTCTTGGATTGAAGTGAAGTGAATGGAAACCGGTCGGCCGGCTACTCTGGTAGTTGGTCGGTGGTAGGCGGCAAACTGGCTTTCGTTATATATTAGTCCGTTGGTCCCTGGCCATTTTTCGTGTGGGCATCCTTTCCTGCTTTTGACTCTTGCCAGCCGGACAGTCGGTTCTTCGAACTGCGACTTTGGCAAGAGCTAAGCATGGGTGTCGGCACACTACTTGTCTGACCGCGGGTAGGACTTCTAATATAACTCCAGTCGGCCAGTCCCGGGCCGACTAGTCGAACCCGGTGCCGGACGGAACAAGTAAATGAAATGACAAGGTCATAAGCATGATACTTTTCATTCATAGATAAAAGATGGCAGTCCCCGAGCTCTCCTCGGGGGCCCTATTGTCTCGTACTTAGTACAAAAGTTAGCGTGATACATACTACATTTCAGCTGTAAAACCTTCGGAGGAGGTTGGCGTTCCATGGTCATTCCGACTCCTTGCCGGAGTCATCTCTCTTGCGTGCCTTCGGCTTCTGCGCGCCGATCAGGTAGTAGGAGTCATTGCCTAGAGCTCTGCTGATGACGAAGGGGCCCTCCCAAGGGGCCGAGAGCTTGTGCTGGCCGGCTGTTCGCTGGATCAGCCAGAGCACAAGATCGCCCTCTTGGAAAGATCTTGCCCTGACCTTCCGACTGTAGTAGCGGCGCAAACCCTGCTGGTAGATGGCGGACCGGCTGAGGGCTAACAGCCGGCTTTCTTCCAGCAGGTCGACACCGTCTTCTCATGCTTCCTTGGCCTCCGCTTCCGTGTACATGGTTACTCGAGGCGAGTCGAACTCGATGTCAGTTGGGATGACCGCCTCGGCACCATACACGAGGAAGAAAGGGGTGAAGCCGGTTGACTTGTTTGGTGTAGTGCGCAGACTCCAGAGGACAGCCGGCAGCTCATCGAGCCAACAGCCGGCTGAACGCTCCAGTGGTACGATCAGTCGGGGCTTGATGCCGGAAAGGATGAGGCCGTTAGCTCGCTCGACCTGGCCGTTTGACTGCGGGTGGGCGACGGATGCTAGATCCAACCGGATGCCTTGCGTCGCGCAGAAACGTGCCAAGGCTCCCTTGGCGAAATTTGTGCCATTGTCGGTGATGATGCTGTGTGGCACGCCGTACCGAGTTGTTATATCTGCGATGAATGTCACAGCAGTCGGCCCATTCAGCTTCTTGATCGGCTTTGCCTCAATCCACTTGGTCAATTTGTCCACGGCGACGAGCAAATGCGGCATGCCACCGCGCGCCGTCTTGAATGGGCCCACCATGTCCAGTCCCCAAACGGCGAAGGGCCAGGTGAGGGGAATGGTCTTGAGTGCCGAAGCCGGCATGTGTTGCTTGGAGCTGAAGAGTTGGCATCCTTTGCAATATTTAACTAATTCTTTGGCGTCATCCAAAGCAGTCGGCTAGAAGAAACCATGGCGGAAAGTTTTGGCGACGAGTGATCTTGAAGCCGCATGGTGGCCGCATTCTCCTTGGTGAATGTCTCTGAGGATTGCAATGCCCTTCTCTTGCTCGACGCATCGCTGGAGGACTCCAGTGACACTGCGCTTGACGAGCTCTCTGTTGACGATTGTGTATGCTCCGGCTCGGCGTTGGACTTGTCTTGCCTCTACTTCGTCGGCCGGCAGATCTTGGTTTACTAGGAAGTTGAGGATGGACTGAGCCCATGACGGAGCCGCGACTTCTCCTACTGCCAATGTGGCTACTGCCACCAGGGTGGGCGGGCTAGGTGGTGAAATGCTGGAGTCGGCCTCCGGCTGTTGTGTTGGTGCAGTCCCCTGGACGGCTACTGCAGTCGCCGAGCCGGGTGTGGCAGTTCCTGAGCCGGTTGCCGAAGTCGCCGGGCCGACTACTGCAGTCCCGGGGTCGCCTGCTTGGTTCTTCGAGCCGGACCCGGCCGCGTCGGGGTCAGGCGGTACGAAGATGGAATCGGACTCTGGAGACGGCTTGATGGACGGCTTGAGGAGGCGTTGTAGAGCGACGCCGGTTGGTATTGCTTGCCGAGTGGAGCCTATTCGAGCCAGGGCATCGGCTGGCTCGTTGTCGGCTCGCGGTACATGGAGGAACTCTCATCCTTCAAAGTATCCGCTGAGTTGTTGAACCAGGAAGCGGTAGCTTGCCATATTTGCGTCCTTGGCGTCCCAGTCGCCGGATGATTGCTGAACCACCAGGTCTGAGTCGCCATAGCATAGGATCCGGCAGATGCCGAGTTCCTTGGCAAGCCGGAGCCCGTGTATGAGTGCCTCGTACTCGACTACATTGTTGGAGGCGGCAAAGTGAATCTGCAGCGTGTATCTGAGCTTGTCGCCTTTGGGAGAGGTAAGGACAACGCCGGCTCCCAAGCCGGTGCGCATCTTGGACCCGTCAAAGTGCATGCGCCAATGGGTGGAGTCGGGAGCCGGCGGCAGGTACTGGGTCTCGGCCCAGTCGACGAGGAAGTCGGCCAGTGCTTGGGACTTGATGGCGGTGCGGGGCTGGTAGAAGATTGTGTAAGGGGCTAGCTCGATGGCCCATTTCGCCACCCGGCCGGATGCGTCCCGGCTGCCTATGATCTCGGCCAGCGGGGCGGTGCATACAACCGTGACGGGATGCTCTTGAAAGTAAGGCTTCAGCTTCTTGGCGGTGAAGTACACGCCGTAACACATCTTCTGGTAGTGCGGGTAGTTCTGCTTTGAAGCGGACAGCACCTCGCTCAAATAATACACCGGCCTTTGGACCGGCTGGGCTCGGCCTTCTTCTGGGCGTTGGACTACGATGACGGTGCTGACCACCCGGCTGGTTGCGGCAATGTAAAGGAGCATGGGCTCTTTCTCAGTCGGCGCCGCTAGGACGGGCGGCGTGGCCAGCATCTTCTTCAGCTCGTGAAAAGCTTGGTCGGCCTGGTCGTTCCACTCGAAGTGAGTGCTCTTCTTCATGAGGCGGTAGAAGGGGAGAGCTTTCTCTCCGAGCCAGCTGATGAAGCGGTTCAAGGAGGCCAAGCATCCGGTGAACTTTTGGATGTCTCGAAGCTTGGTGGGGATCGCCATTCTCTCAATGGCCTTGATCTTCACCAAGTTGCATTCGATGACGCGTTCGGAGACCAGGAAGCCTAGGAGCTGGCCGGCTGGCACTCCGAACACGCATTTCTCGGGGTTGAGCTTGATTTGGAACCGGCGTAGGTTCTCAAACATTTCTTTGAGGTCTTCCAGCAAGGTGCCGCGCTTCTCCGTCTTCACCACAATGTCGTCCACGTAGACGTGAGCGTTTCTGCCGAGTTGCTTGAGGAGGCACTTCTGCATGCAACGCTGAAAAGTGGCACCGACATTTCTTAAGCTGAATGTCATAGTCAGGTAGCAGAAGGCTCCAAATGGCGTGATGAAGGCGGTCTTCAGGCGGTCGTCCGGATCTAGCTTTATCTGGTGATATCCTGAGTAAGCATCCAAGAAACTCAACAGCTCGCATCCGGCCGTGGAGTCTATCACTTGGTCAATCCTCGGCAGGGCAAAGGGGTCTTTGGGGCAAGCCTTGTTGAGGCTCGTGTAGTCTATACACATGCGCCACTTGTTGTTCTTCTTTAGCACGAGGACCGGGTTGGCGAGCCACTCTGGAAAGAAAACTTCCATAATGAAGCCGGCTGCCAGAAGCCGGGCTATCTCCTCTCCCACAATCCTGCGTTTCTCCTCCGACAGTCGGCGAAGGGGTTGTTTGACTGGCTTTGCGTCTTCTCAGACGTGTAGTTTGTGCTCGGCGAATTCCTTCGGGACGCCCGGCATGTCCTTGGGGGACCATGCAAAGATGTCGCGATTCTCACGGAGGAAATCGGCGAGCTCGCCTTCCTATTTGCTGTTTAGGTTTGCCCCGATGACGGTAAACCTCTCTGGGTGCTTGGGGTCAAGAGGTATCTTCTTCGTCTCCTTGGCCGGCTGGAAAGATCCTTGGGCATCATGCTCCTTGGGATCGGGGGACACGGCCGACTGCTTGCCGGCTATGGCCACGACTAGGTCCAACATCTTCTTTTCTTCGGCGATCACAAGGGACTCGGCCAGCCGGCTGCTGCGCACTCAGAGGACTTCTTGTAATCGCCGGCTACGGTGATGACGCCTTTGGTGCTTGGTATCTTCATCTTGAGGTATGCATAGTGGGGGACTGCCATGAATTTGGCCAAGGCAGGTCGGCCAAGCAATGCATGGTAAGGGCTCTCCAGGTCCACCACTTCAAACCAGATCGTTTCCCGGCGGAAATGCTCCTTGTCCCCAAAAAGTACATCAATCTTGATCTTGCCAATGGGGGCGCAGGACAGGCCGGGTACGATGCCATAGAACACTGTCCGAGTAGGCATGAGTTGCTTTGTCTTGACGTTCAGCTTCTCTAGGTTGTCGCGGTACAAGATGTTGATGCTGCTCCCGCCGTCTATCAACACACGGGAGAAGCGGGCGGCGCGTCTGTCCGTTGCAAGGGTGGCATCCAGAACCAACGCATAAGAGCCGGGAGATGGCATCACCTCTGGGTGATCGGCCCGGCTCCAGCTGATAGGCTTTTCTAACCAGTGCATGTGCTCGGCGGGGTTGGCAGCAACCATGCTGACTTCCTGGTTCTCTCGGCGTTTGCTGCGCCGGTCTTCGGGCTGGCTTGTAAAGACAATATAGGCGGCATGCTCATCGGGGAACTCATCATGCACGGCTCCGACTGCGGGCCGAGTGGCCGGCGCCGGCGGAACTGGAGGCGGCGGGCCGGCAGGCGGAGGCGGCGCGAGCCCTTCGCCTTTGGAGATTCGGGTGAGCCAATGGCACTTCCGGGTTGTGTGGTTGGACGGCTTCGCGCTGCTGTGGAACTTGCATGGGGCGTCGAGAGTTTGCTCGTAGGAGAAGGCCGGCTGCCAAGCCGGCCTGCCGCCCTTGGGTTTCTTGGGCGCGGGCCGCCCTTCGGGCGGCATGTCTTCAACTGTGGCCACCTGCTGACTAGCGGGAGGTGGCGCGGGGCCCTTGCGCTTGTGGTCGTTCGAGTGTGGGCGTCGGCCGGGATCCCCAGCCGGCGTCTTGGGCGCCGGGTTGAGTACTTTTCCGAACGCGTCTACCCGGAGCTCGGTCTTCATTGAGGAGTCGGCGGTGGCGTACTTGTCCGCTATGTCCAGAAGCTCGTCGAGGGTAGTCGGCTCGTCGCAGAGAAGCTTGTGCTTGAGGAGGGTGCCTTCTCGGCACCCGGCAGTGAAGTATTCGATGGCTTGCACCTCGTGCACCCCTCGCAAGAATTGCGGAGCTCGGCCCAATGCGTGAGGTAGTCGCGAGTGGACTCGGCTGGGCCCTGTACGCACAGGGAGAGCTGCCTGGGCTTGGGGGCCCGCTTGTAGGTGCTGGTGAAGTTGCGGATGAAAGCCTCGGTGAAGTCTAGCCAGCTGTTGATGCTGCGTGGTTTGAGGCTGTTGAGCCAGGTCTGCCGTGCCTTGCAGCATGAGGGGCACGTACTTCACGGCAACGCGCCGGTTTCCATTGGCTATGCTGACCGCTGTGGAGTAGTCGATCAGCCAATCTTCCGGCTTCACGGAGCCGTTGTACTTGGGCGTGTCTCTTGGGAGCGAGAACCCTTTGGGGAAGGGCTCGTCGCGGATGCGGGGGCCGAAGCAAGGCGGACCGACATCGTCTTCTTCTTCCAGTGCCAGGGATCGCGCCAGGCGGTCGATCCGATGGCGGGCATCATTTTCGCCGACTCCTTCGCGGTGACCTAGTCGGCCGTTGAGAGTCGGATGCGCCACTGGTGGAGGGGTGGGATATCTCTCTCCACGGGGCCGAGGCGGAGGCGGGTTGCCCTGCCACTCCACGGCCCAAGGGTGGCCTTCTGCGTCTCGCTCGATGGAGATCCGGGTTTGGCTTCGACTGGCAGCCGGCTCTTTCTCGCGCCGCGCGCGGTCTCTGCCCGCAGTCGGCATCCGGGACATCGCGCCATGATCTCGGCGCAGGGGAGGGCTTTCCGCGCGGGCGTCGGCTTCGTGCCGCTGCGCGGCTGCATCGATCAGCTGCTGGATGTGTCGGGTCATGTGGGGGAGTCCTTCGGCCCCCAGTCCGTCTAGCTCGTCTACGGCCGCCTGGGCGACGCGCAGGTTCTCGAGTGGAGTGGCGTAGACTGGGTGGTCGACTCCTAATGTGTCGGCAACGACAGCGCCGCGCTGTCTGACAACGCCGACCCAGCTGGGCCCGCCTGGGGGCGGCGTGCCAAAGGCGGCACGGTCGGCCTCATGTCGGTGGGCCTCAGCGAGGCGTCTCATGGAAACCAATTTCCGGCCTTCCGCGAGGAGGGCGAGGCGGCGAGCCTCCAGTGCTTCAGCGTCGGCATCGGCCGGAAGGGGGATGGACAAGTCGTGGACCGCCGCGTGTGGGGCGTCGTGGGCGCTCTCGTCAGCAGCGCCGTCGTGGCCAATGACCATCACCTCGGTGGTGACAGCGTCGCAGCCATCGGCTCGGGGAAGCGGGTCATTGTAGATCGTGACGTTGGTGGGGAAGGTGTCGAACGAGGCCGTGTCGGAGTCGACAGGCATCGGGTCGGTGGAGCCAACCGACTCCAGATCCACAGCGGGCTCGCTGGAGACATGGAGCTAGCCGAGGAGGTTGGCAAGGTGGTCGGTGCCCACATTGGAGGCGAGCTCGTCGGAGATGAGGGTTTCGTCGAGGAGATTGGCGAGGCTGCTCGCCGCGCAGATGCTGGTGACGCCTTGCAGCGCGTCGTGGCAAGCACCATCGGGCGTGCCGGGCTGGCTACGCTCGCTGGGGAGGAAGAGGGTTCCCGTCCAGAACAGGTCTCCGGACGACGGTGCACCTGGCCCCACGGTGGGCGCCAAATGTCGGGTGGTAGGTGCGACATATGCCAACGGGTGTCTTATCATTGTGGGAGCCAGTAAGACGTCGCCGGTGCCTGGAAACGGGATGAGGCGAAGACATGCACGCCGGCAAATCTTACCCAGCTTCGGGGCTCTCCGTGGAGATAACACCCCTACTGCTGCTCTGCGGGATCTCCGCATGATCACTAGAGGGACAAGTAGTTACACAATGCTCCTTGAGCTGTTCGGTGGGAGGAGGAAGAAGGGCACGGCTAGCTTGCTTCTTCTCCTTGTGTGGTGTCTAAAACTAGCAGGGATCCAACAACCCTTTGCATGGGTGTCCCGGGGGGTTTATATAGGCCTACCCCCCGGGGTTACAATGGTAATCTGACTGGGCGCGGGGCCCAGCCGTCTGTGACTATGCTCGCCGGCTTCTGCGCCGACTGCTGGGGCCCGCCGGCTGCCAACTCCTTGGCAATAGGTAGGCCCCACTGCCAAGGGTCTTGTCGGTGGCTGGTTACTATTGCCTCAACCTGATGACGAGGGCTTCGTCGAGGTAAGCATGGCTACAGTGCTGCCGTCCGGCGGGCGATCGATGTAGCCTTACCGCGTCTTGTCTCCTTAATGGGGCGTCTCCTTCGAGGGGGGAAGCGAGCCGGCTGCGGGGAGCCGGCCCCGTCTCGGGCCGACTGGGGGAGGCCAGGCCGCCTTCAGGTGTCTCTCTGCCTGAAGGGGCCCACCGCCCGTGGGCCTTACTGGTAACCTGTCGTGGATGACATCAGGGTCGGTGTGGCAACAGTGCCGTGCCGGACGGGTCATGGCCACCCATACGACACACTGTGCCAGGCGCGCTCCGGGATTCGGGGGTGGCAGGCTTCACTGTAGCCACGCCCCGTCACATCGCCGCTAGGTGGATGCAAACTTTGAGGGTACGGTCTCGACCGCTTTATGGGAGCCGGCTTCTTGGAGTCGACCTCCTCGCGGCCGGCTTCTCGAAGTCGGCCCTCCCATGGCTTTCTTCATGAGGTCTAAAGTCGGGCCGCCTTCCGAAAGCCGGCCTGGGTGACAGCCAGCAAGGGGAAGGCGGCCCCATGTCTTGGATTCTTGAGAGCCGGACGGGCTCGTAATTTTTTCAGAAGGGCCAGGGGAAGCCGGCTAGGCTACCCATGGCTATTTACTCCGACAATACCTGACTCCTTACCATTGTCGAGGTCCCAATCTTCAAAGTTGTGTTTAATTCTTTCCAATAAATCCCATTTGAATTCAATAGTCTTCATCATAAAAGAGCCAGCACAAGAAGTATCAAGCATGGTGCGATTGTTACCAGAAAGCCGAGCATAAATTTTTTGAATAATCATTTATCTTGAGAGCTCATGATTGGGGCATGAATATAACATTGACTTAAGCCTCCCCCAAGCTTGAGCGATGCTTTATCCTTCGCGAGGCCAAAAATTATATATATAATTGCGATCACGATGAACAAGATGCATAGGATAAAACTTCTGATGAAATTCCAATTTCAATCGTTTGTAATTCCAAGACCTCATATCATCACATAGCCTATACCATGTCGATGCATCTCCCCTCAAAGATAAGGGAAAGACCTTCTTCTTATAAACATCTCCGGATACACCTGCAAGCTTAAACAATCCACAAACTTCATCCACATATATCAGATGTTCATCAGGATGTTTTGTTCCATCTCCTAAAAAGGGATTAGCTAGCAGTTTTTCTATCATACCCGAAGGAACTTCAAAGCAAGCATTATCATTTTCATTTTCAGTGGGTTTAGTAGGTTGAGGAGCAACTCTTTGCTCTACTGGTCGGGGTGAAGATACCCTGAATAAGCCCCTCAGAGGATTACTTTCCATGATAACAAGTGACAGTAAATTTCAGCACACTATATAAATTTTTCCTTACCAAATTCCACCTACCAAAGGTGCTTCACTCCCCGGCAACAGTGCCAGAAAAGAGTCTTGATGACCCACAAGTATAGTTGATCTATCGTAGTCCTTTCGATAAGTAAGAGTGTCGAACCCAACGAGGATCAGAAGGAAATGATAAGCGGTTTCCAGCAAGGTATTCTCTGCAAGTACTGAAATAAGTGGTAACAGATAGTTTTGTGATAAGATAATTTGTAACGAGCAACAAGTAACAAAAGTAAATAAGGTGCAGCAAGGTGACCCAATCCTTTTTGTAGCAAAGGACAAGCCTGGACAAACTCTTATAAGATGTAAAGCGCTCCCGAGGACACATGGGAATATCGTCAAGCTAGTTTTCATCACGTTCATATGATTCACGTTCGGTACTTTGATAATTTGGTATGTGGGTGGACCGGTGCTTGGGTACTGCCCTTACTTGGACAAGCATCCCACTTATGATTAACCTCTATTTCAAGCATCCGCAACTACAACAAAAGTATTAAGGTAAACCTAACCATAGCATGAAACATATGGATCCAAATCAGCCCCTTACGAAGCAACGCATAAACTAGGGTTTAAGCTTCTGTCACTCTAGCAACCCATCATCTACTTATTACTTCCCAATGCCTTCCTCTAGGCCCAAATAATGGTGAAGTGTCAGGTAGTCGACGTTCACATGACACCACTAGAGGAGAGACAACATACATCTCATCAAAATATCGAACGAATACCAAATTCACATGACTACTAATAGCAAGACTTCTCCCATGTCCTCAGGAACAAAAGTAACTACTCACAAAGCATAAACATGCTCATAATCAGAGGGGTACTAATATCCATATAGGATCTGAACATATGATCTTCCACCAATTAAACCAACTAGCATCAACTACAAGGAGTAATGAACACTACTAGCAACCTACTAGCACCAATCCCGGACTTGGAAACAAGAATTGGATACAAGAGATGAACTAGGGTTTTTGAGATGAGATGGTGCTGATGAAGATGTTGATGGAGATTGCCCTCTCCCGATGAGAGGAGCGTTGGTGATGACGATGGTGATGATTTCCCCCTCCAGGAGGGAAGTTTCCCTAGCAGAACAGCTCTGCCAGAGCCCTAGATTGGTTCCGCCAAGGTTTCGCCTCGTGGCGGCGGAGTTTCATCCGAGAAGATGGCTTATGATTTTTTTCCCATCGAAAGACTCCATATAGCAGAAGATGGCCACCGGAGGGCCACCAGGGGGCCCACGAGGTAGGGGGGCACGCCCAGGGGGTAGGGCGCGCCCCCCACCCTCGTGGGCAGGGTGTGGCCCCCTGGTGAAGTTCTTGCTCTCAGTATTTTTTTATATATTTGGAAAACATCTTCCGTGAAGTTTCAGGACTTTTGGAGCTGTGCAGAATAGGTCTCTAATATTTGCTCCTTTTCCAGCACAGAATCCTAGCTGCCGGCATTCTCCCTCTTTATGTAAACCTTGTAAAATAAGAGAGAATAGGCATAAGTATTGTAACATAATGTGTAATAACAGCCCATAATGCAATAAATATCGATATAAAAGCATGATGCAAAATGGACGTATCACTAGGAAGCATGATGCAAAATGGACGCAGCACCAGCTCAACCAAGTTTGGATTACAACCCAAATGCTACCACAGAAACATCAGGGGGAAGATAGGGACTAAAAGAGCCAGCTTCAGCATCCCAGACTAAGCACCCCCGGCCTTCATCCTTGCGACGCACGATACACCTCATTTGCCACCTGCTCGAACCTAGTGTCACTAATAAAATGAAGTAATAATATAGTTAAAATAGAGCGAGTGTCCTCTCTATCATTTCATTTCCAATGTAGATAAAGAAAGTGCTTCTCTTTGTTAATGTATGTTTCATCAACTAGTCCCATTGTTAATTTTTAAGCGTTTCTGCAAATTGGGGTGCTTAATTTTAGTTGATCTGCACAAAGATGGAGATTTGAATGTCTCAAGGCCCCTCCTTGTACTACCGCTGTACACTGATGTTCATCACTGGCAGAAGGTGTATCGGGGAGACTTGGGACGATTTCCAGTATGAGGCGTGGCGTACCGTATGAGGCGTCGCAGGGCCCATCTCGCCCTCACCGCATGGCATACTATGATACTATCGCAATATTTTCTTCTATTTATTTTGCATGTTTCATCAACTAGTGCCACTATAATGTAATCACTCTTTTTCATTATCTGTGTAAACAGGGTTATTCAGCTGCATTTTGGTGGAACTGCACAAATGTACAGATGGAACCGGCATATATGCAGAGTGCGAGGTGTGCCAAGTAAAAATTACCAACACCAACCATGATCCATACACGCATTGGCATCCACCACCACCAGTGGGATGTGTGGCGCTCTCTGTGACGGATCTTTCTCGGCAGCAAATCCTCTAACCAAATACTAGTAGCTTATATTGGCAGTTTTCTAGGGAGTACTCTTTTCTGAAAGAAGCACCAATCTATTTTTCTTTATTTGTAAACAGTGTCACAACTTTGACCCAAAGGTCCAGAGCTATTTAAGGGTGATTGGCGTAGTACTCGGAGACTGATTGTAAGCATGATTTTCATTAGTTGTCACACTGATTGTAAGCATGAGCAGGTGGAAGATTAGGTTAGCGTGAAGCTTACCTTAAACCCTACCGCCGCAGTTGAAACGAGGGGAGCGTCGAGGGAACCGTGGAGAACGGCGGGGAAGCGACGTCGCTCCATCCGGCCTCCTCTTGTGGTAGGAGAACGAATACTCCTGTGGCTCCGGCTGGCTATGCACCATCACGAACGGCACACCGTACTCGATCGATTCGTTATCCTCTGGGTGCTCGGCCTTCGACCTGTACGCCTGATACGTCTCCAACGTATCTATAATTTTTGATTGTTCCATGCTATTATATTATCAACCTAGGATGTTTTATATGCATTTATATGCTATTTTATATGATTTTTGGGACTAACCTATTAACCTAGAGCCCAGTGCCAGTTTCAGTTTTTCCTTGTTTTAGAGTATCGCAGAAAAGGAAAATCAAACGAAGTCCAATTGACCAGAAACTTCACGGAACTTATTTTTGGAAGGAAAGCAACCCGGGAGACTTGGAGTCCACGTAAGGGAAGCAAGGAGGAAGCCACGAGGCAGGGGGCGCGCCCACCCCCTGGGCGCGCCCTCCACCCTCGTGGGCCCCTCGTGGCTCCCCTGACGTACTTCTTCTGCCTATATATCTTCATATACCCTAAAACAATCGGGGAACACAATAGATCGGGAGTTCCACCGCCACAAGCCTCCGTAGCCACCGAAAACCAATCTAGAACCATTCTGGCACCCTGCCGGAGGGGGAATCCCTCTCCGGTGGCCATCTTCATCATCCCGGTGCTCTCCATGCCGAGGAGGGAGTAGTTCTCCCTCGGGGCTGAGGGTATGTACCAGTAGCTCTGTGTTTGATCTCTCTCTCGTGTTCTTGAGGTGGTACGATCTTGATGTATCGCGAGCTTTGCTATTATATTTGGATCCTATGATGTTTCTTCCCCCCCTCTACTCTCTCGTAATGGATTGAGTTTTCCCTATGAAGTTATCTTATCGGATTGAGTCTTTAAAGATTTGAGAACACTTGATGTATGTCTTGTCGTGCGTATCTGTGGTGACAATGAGATACCACGTGATTCACTTGATGTATGTTTTGGTGATCAACTTGCGGGTTCTGCCCATGAACCTATGCATAGGGGTTGGCACACGTTTTTGTCGTGATTCTCCGGTAGAAACTTTGGGGAACTCTTTGAGGTTCTATGTGTTGGTTGAATAGATAAATCTGATATTGTGTGATGCATATCGTATAATCATACCCACGGATACTTGAGGTGACATTGGAGTATCTAGGTGACATTAGGGTTTTGGTTGATTTGTGTCTTAAGGTGTTATTCTAGTGCGAACTCTAGGGTTGTTTGTGACACTTATAGGAATAGCCCAATGGATTGATTAGAAAGAATAACTTTGAGGTGGTTTCGTACCCTACCATAATCTCTTCGTTCGTTCTCCGCTATTAGTGACTTTGGAGTGACTCTTTGTTGCATGTTGAGGGATAGTTATGTGATCCAATTATGTTATTATTGTCGAGAGAACTTGCACTAGTGAAAGTATGAACCCTAGGCCTTGTTTCCTAGCATTGCAATACTATTTACGCTCACTTTTATCATTCGTTACCTTTCTGTTTTTATATTTTCAGATTACAGAAACTATTATCTACCATCCCTATACCACTTGTATCACCGTCTCTTCGCCGAACTAGTGCACCTATACAATTTACCATTGTATTGGGTGTGTTGGGGACACAAGAGACTCTTTGTTATTTGGTTGCAGGGTTGCTTGAGAGAGACCATCTTCATCCTATGCCTCCTACGGATTGATAAACCTTAAGTCATCCACTTGAGGGAAATTTGCTACTGTCCTACAAACCTCTGCACTTGGAGGCCCAACAACGTCTACAAGAAGAAGGTTGTGTAGTAGACATCAACGCCCACCAGCTCCGCCTGACTTTCGCCTCGGGCGAATCTGTCTGCTCCATCGCCCAGAGGAGATACTCGATGAACTCGAAGGACTGCGGCGTAACTGCCGTCGAGGAGTACATGTACATCGCCGCCCTCATTCCCGTCGTCTCGCTCTTTCGCATACATTGCCACATGGCCCTCACCATCCTCGAAATCTCCCACTCATTGTCAAACCAAGTAAGGATCTCCTTCAACCTGGCTAACTTTGCCTGGTCACTGCCGGTGATCTGCCTGATTCGCTGCTGCATCCTCTCCATAAATGTCCTTCTGAGTGGTCCGGTGCTAGCTTTGGAAGATGGGAGGAGAGACGGCGGTCTTGCAATAGAGAAGAGGGAGAGGCGAGACGGCGGTTTTGGAATGGAAATGATGGAGAGGAGAGGAGGTGGTTTTGCAATGGAGAAGAGGGAGAGGCGACACGGTGGTTTTGGAATGGAGATGATGGAGAGGAGAGGAGCGTGCGGCAGCAATTTAGAATTGGACGAGAGGGTCGGCGCGCTGTGTCTGGATCAAAATCAAAATCAATTTACCCTTCAATTAAGAAAGCGACCCCACATTAACTATTCTCCCTTTTATTCTGGGTCATAGTTGACCATGATTTTCGCAAATAAAATATATGTTATACATTGCAAAAATAATATAATTTGAAAGTACATTCAGATACGAACCAATCGATACAATTTTTGGTGACATGCATTCACATTTTGCTCGTCAAATACAGTATGTGGTCAAACTTTGACCCAAAATACGCAAAACAAACAAATACTTCCAAGACCAGCGCCGCTCTTCCGCTCTTCTCCTCTTAAACCACCGCCACTCCTCTCCTGTTCCAATCTAAATCCAGCGCCACTCCTCTCCTCTTCCATTTCAAAACCACCTCCCCTCCTCTCCTGTTCCAATCCAAAACTAGCGTCCCTCCTCTCCCGTTCTAATCCAAAACCAGCGCTGCTCCTCTCCTCTTCCATTCAAAAACCACTGCCGGTGAGTGAAGGTGTTGTGGAGAAGTAGATCGATGGAGGAGTACAACCGATACGTGAGGATCGCAGACAGTGACCCTGTGAAGCTAGCTAGGATGTTGGAGATACAGTCTTGGTTTGACAACAAGGACCAACTAGCGGCGACGGCGACATCCATGGCCAAATATCTACAACAGAGCGAAAGGCGGCGATACTCTCGGAAGGAGTCGCGCGGGAGTACATAGAGCTGCTCCTCTGGGCCATGGAGCAAACAGATTCATCGAATCCGATCGTGAGGTAGCGGTGGTGGGAGTATCGATCCCAGATGGAGCATCCACCAGAGATTGAAGGATCGAGCATCTACAGGGTGCCGTTTGTGAGGGTGTCATGCCAGAGCGAGCCGGTGGAGTCTTCGTCGAGCGAACCCAACTGCAAGAGGAGAAAAACAGTTGGCCCGATGATGCTTCCCCGCCATCCTCTCCCTCGCCATTCACATCGTCTCACGGGGCGGCTGTCTGCCGCCGAGGAATAGGAGGGACTACCCTCCCCCAGCCCAATAGTCGGGCAGGTTATGAATTGTCAGAAGGAGCTTAGGGTTGTTAGTATTTGCAGGTTGTGAATTGTGTTTTGTGTTGTGTATTTTGAGAGTACTTTCAGATATGAATGTCTTTTGAATTTTACATTTGCAGTATTGAGCATATGAAGTATTTTATGAATTATAGAGATCTATTTTTAGCACTCAAAAAATGTAGTTTCATAGGAGTATAAAAGTGAAGGAAATATGCCCTAGAGGCAATAATAAAGTTATTATTTATTTCCTTATATCATGGTAAATGTTTATTATTCATGCTAGAAATGTATTAACCAGAAACATAATACATGTGTGAATACATAGACAACCAGATTGTCACTAGTATGCCTCTACTTGACTAGCTCGTTGATCAAAGATGGTTATGTTTCCTAACCATAGACATGAGTTGTCATTTGATTAACGGGGTCACATCATTAGGAGAATGATGTGATTGACTTGACCCATTCTGTTAGCTTAGCACACGATCGTTTAGTATTCTGCTATTGCTTTCTTCATGACTTATACATGTTCCTATGACTATGAGATTATGCAACTCCCGTTTACCGGAGGAACACTTTGTGTGCTACCAAACGCCACAAAGTAACTGGGTGATTATAAAGGTGCTCTACAGGTGTCTCCGAAGGTACTTGTTGGGTTGGCATATTTCGAGATTAGGATTTGTCACTCCGGATATCTGAGAGGTATCTCTGGGCCCTCTCGGTAATGCACATCACTTAAGCCTTGCAAGCATTGCTACTAATGAGTTAGTTGAGGGATGATGTATTACAGAACGAGTAAAGATACTTGCCGGTAACGAGATTGAACTAGGTATTGAGATACCGACGACCGAATCTCGGGCAAGTAACATACCAATGACAAAGGGAACAATGTATGTTGTTATGCGGTTTGACCGATAAAGATCTTCGTAGAAAATGTGGGAGCCAATATGAACATCCAGGTTCCGCTATTGGTTATTGACTGGAGACATGTCTCGGTCATGTCTACATAGTTCTCGAACCCGTAGGGTCCGCACGCTTAAAGTTTCGATGATGGTTATATTATGAGTTTATATGTTTTGATGTACCGAAGGTTGTTTGGAGTCTCGGATGTGATCCTGGACATGACGAGGAGTCTCGAAATGGTCGAGACATGAAGATTGATATATTGGAAGCCTATGTTTGGATATCGGAAGTGTTTCGGGTGAGATCGGGATTTTACCGGAGTACCGGGAGGTTACCGGAACCCCCCGGGGACTTAATGGGCCTTAGTGGGCCTAGGTGGAAGAGAGGAGAGGCGGCTAGAGCTGGGCCGCGCGCCCCTCCCCCCCAGTCCGAATAGGACAAGGAGAGGGGGGCGGCGCCCCCCCCCCCTTCCTTCTTCTCCTCCACTCTTTCCCCCTCCCAAGTCCTAATCCAACTAGGAAAGGGGGGGAGTCCTACTCCCGGTGGGAGTAGGACTCCTCCTGGCGCGCCTCCTCCCTGGCCAGCCGCACCCCCCTTGCTCCTTTATATATAGGGGCAGGGGGCACCCCATAGACACAACAATTGATCGTTTGATCTTTTAGCCGTGTGCGGTGCCCGCCTCCACCATAGTCCACCTCGATATTGTTGTAGCGGTGCTTAGGCGAAGTCCTGCGTTGGTAGAACATCAACATCGTCACCACGCCGTCGTGCTGACGAAACTCTCCCTCAACACTCGGCTGCATCGGAGTTCGAGGGACATCATCGGGCTGAACGTGTGCTGAACTCGGAGGTGTCGTACGTTCGGTACTTGATCAGTCGGATCGTGAAGACGTACAACTACGTCAACCGCATTGTGCTAACGCTTCCGCTTTCGGTCTACGAGGGTACGTGGACAACACTCTCCCCTCTCGTTGTTGTGCATCACCATGATCTTGCGTGTGCGTAGGAATTTTTTTGAAATTACTACGTTCCCCAACAGTGGCATCCGAGCCAGGTTTTATGCATAGATGTCATATGCACGAGTAGAACACAAGTGAGTTGTGGGCGATATAAGTCATACTGCTTACCAGCATGTCATACTTTGGTTCGGCGGTCTTGTTGGATGAAGCGGCCCGGACCGACATTACGCATACGCTTACGCGTGACTGGTTCTACCAACGTGCTTTGCACACAGGTGGCTGGCGGGTGTCAGTTTCTCCAACTTTAGTTGAACCGAGTGTAGCTACGCCCGTTCCTTGCGAAGGTTAAAACAACAGCAACTTGACGAACTATCATTGTGGTTTTGATGCGTAGGTAAGAACGGTTCTTGCTAAGCCCAGTAGCAGCCACGTAAAACTTGCAACAACAAAGTAGAGGACGTCTAACTTGTTTTTGCAGGGCATGTTGTGATGTGATATGGTCAAGACATGATGCTAAATTTATTGTATGGGATGATCATGTTTTGTAACCGAGTTATCGGCAACTGGCAGGAGCCATATGGTTGTCGCTTTATTGTATGCAATGCAATCGCCCTGTAATGCTTTACTTTATCACTAAGCGGTAGCGATAGTCGTGGAAGCATAAGATTGGCGAGACGACAACGATGCTACGATGGAGATCAAGGTGTCGCGTCGGTGACGATGGTGATCATGACGGTGCTTCGGAGATGGAGATCACAAGCACAAGATAATGATGGCCATATCATATCACTTATATTGATTGCATGTGATGTTTATCTTTTATGCATCTTATCTTGCTTTGATTGATGGTAGCATTATAAGATGATCTCTCACTAAATTTCAAGATAAAAAGTGTTCTCCCTGAGTATGCACCGTTGCCAAAGTTCGTCGTGCCCAGACACCACGTGATGATCGGGTGTGATAAGCTCTACGTCCATCTACAACGGGTGCAAGCCAGTTTTGCACATGCAGAATACTCAGGTTAAACTTGACGAGCCTAGCATATGCAGATATGGCCTCGGAACACTGAGACCGAAAGGTCGAGCGTGAATCATATAGTAGATATGATCAACATAGTGATGTTCACCATTGAAAACTACTCCATTTCACGTGATGATCGGTTATGGTTTAGTTGATTTGGATCACGTGATCACTTAGAAGATTAGAGGGATGTCTTTCTGAGTGGGATTTCTTAAGTAATATGATTAATTGAACTTAAATTTATCATGAACTTAGTACCTGATAGTATCTTGCTTGTCTATGTTTGATTGTAGATAGATGGTCTGTGTTGTTGTTCCGTTAAATTTTAATGCGTTCCTTGAGAAAGCAAAGTTGAAAGATGATGGTAGCAATTACACGGACTGGGTCCGTAACTTGAGGATTATCCTCATTGCTGCTCAGAAGAATTACATCCTGGAAGCACCGCTGAGTGCCAGGCCTGCTGCTGATGCAACTAACAACGTTAAGAACGTCTGGCAGAGCAAAGATGATGACTACTTGATAGTTCAGTGTGCCATGCTTTACGACTTAGAACCGGGACTTCAACGACGTTTTGAACGTCATTGAGCATTTGAGATGTTCCAAGAATTGAAGTTAATATTTCAAGCAAATGCTCGGATTGAGAGTTATGAAGTCTCCAATAAGTTCTATAGCTGCAAGATGGAGGAGAATAGTTCTGTTAGTGAGCATATACTCAAGATGTCTGGGTACTGCAATCACTTGATTCAACTGGGAGTTAATCTTCCAGATGATAGCGTCATTGACAGAATTCTCCAATCACTTCCACCAAGTTACAAGAGCTTCGTGATGAACTACAATATGCAAGGGATGGATAAGACAATTCCCGAGCTCTTCGCAATGCTAAAGGCTGCGGAAGTAGAAATCAAGAAGGAGCATCAAGTGTTCATGGTCAGTAAGACCACTAGTTTCAAGAAGGGCAAAGGGAAGAAGAAGGGGAACTTCAAGAAGAACAGCAAGCAAGTTGCTGCTCAGGAGAAGAAACCCAAGTCTGGACCTAAGCCTGAGACTGAGTGCTTCTACTGCAAGCAGACTGGTCACTGGAAGCGGAACTGCCCCAAGTATTTGGTGGATAAGAAGGATGGTAAGGTGAACAAAGGTATATGTGATATACATGTTATTGATGCGTATCTTACTAGAGCTCGCAGTAGCACTGGGGTATTTGATACTGGTTCTGTTGCTAATATTTGCAACTCGAAACAGGGACTACGGATTAAGCGAACACTGGCAAAGGACGAGGTGATGATGCGCGTGGGAAATGGTTCCAAAGTCGATGTGATCGCGGTCGGCACGCTGCCTCTACATCTACCTTCGGGATTAGTTTTAGACCTAAATAATTGTTATTTGGTGCCAGCGTTGAGCATGAACATTATATCTGGATCTTGTTTGATGCGAGACAGTTATTCATTTAAATCAGAGAATAATGGTTGTTCTATTTATATGAGTAATATCTTTTATGGTCATGCACCCCTGAAGAGTGGTCTATTTTTAATGAATCTTGATAGTAGTGATACACATATTCATAATGTTGAAGCCAAAAGATGCAGAGTTGATAATGATAGTGCAACTTATTTGTGGCACTGCCGTTTAGGTCATATCGGTGTAAAGCGCATGAAGAAACTCCATACTGATGGACTTTTGGAACCACTTGATTATGAATCACTTGGTACTTGCGAACCATGCCTCATGGGCAAGATGACTAAACGCCGTTCTCCGGAACTATGGAGAGAGCAACAGATTTGTTGGAAATCATACATACAGATGTATGTGGTCCGATGAATGTTGAGGCTCGTGGCGGATATCGTTATTTTCTCACCTTCACAGATGATTTAAGTAGATATGGGTATATCTACTTGATGAAGCATAAGTCTGAAACATTTGAAAAGTTCAAAGAATTTCGGAGTGAAGTTGAAAATCATCGTAACAAGAAAATAAAGTTTCTACGATCTGATCATGGAGGAGAATATTTGAGTTACGAGTTTGGTCTACATTTGAAACAATGTAGAATTGTTTCGCAACTCACGCCACCCGGAACACCACGACGTAATGGTGTGTCCGAACATCGTAATCGTACTTTACTAGATATGGTGCGATCTATGATTTCTCTTACAGATTTACCGCTATCATTTTGGGGTTATGCTTTAGAGACGACCGCATTCACGTTAAATAGGGCACCATCGAAATCCGTTGAGATGACGCCTTATGAACTGTGGTTTGGCAAGAAACCAAAGTTGTCGTTTCTGAAAGTTTGGGGCTGCGATGCTTATGTGAAAAGGCTTCAACCTAATAAGCTCGAACCCAAATCGGAGAAATGTGTCTTCATAGGATACCCAAAGGAGACTGTTGGGTACACCTTCTATGACAGATTCGAAGGCAAGACATTCGTTGCTAAGAATGGATCCTTTCTAGAGAAGGAGTTTCTCTCGAAAGAAGTGAGTGGGAGGAAAGTGGAACTTGATGAGGTAACTATACCTGCTCCTCTATTGGAAAGTAGTTCATCACAGAAACCGGTTTCTGTGACGCCTACACCAATTAGTGAGGAAGTTAATGATGATGATCATGGAACTTCAGATCAAGTTACTACTGAACCTCGTAGATCAACCAGAGTAAGATCCGCACCAGAGTGGTACGGTAATCCTGTTCTGGAAGTCATGCTACTAGATCATGATGAACCTACGAACTATGAATAAGCGATGGTGAGCCCAGATTTCGCAAAATGGCTTGAGGCCATGAAATCTGAGATGGGATCCATGTATGAGAACAAAGTGTGGACTTTGGTTGACTTGCCCGATGATCGGCAAGCAATTGAGAATAAATGGATCTTCAAGAAGAAGACTGACGCTGATGGTAATGTTACTGTCTACAAAGCTCAACTTGTTGCGAAAGGTTTTCGACAAGTTCAAGGGATTGACTACGATGAGACTTTCTCACCTGTAGCGATGCTTAAGTCTGTCCGAATCATGTTAGCAATTGCCGCATTTTATGATTATAAAATTTGGCAAATGGATGTCAAAACTGCATTCCTGAATGGATTTCTGGAAGAAGAGTTGTATATGATGCAACCGGAAGGTTTTGTCGATCCAAAGGGAGCTAACAAAGTGTGCAAGCTCCAGCGATCCATTTATGGACTGGTGCAAGCCTCTCAGAGTTGGAATAAATGCTTTGATAGTGTGATCAAAGCATATGGTTTTGTACAGACTTTTGGAGAAGCCTGTATTTACAATAAAGTGAGTGGGAGCTCTGTAGCATTTCTAATATTATATGTGGATGACATATTGTTGATTGGAAATGATATAGATTTCTGGATAGCATAAAGGGATACTTGAATAAGAGTTTTTCAATGAAAGACCTCGGTGAAGCTGCTTATATATTGGGAATCAAGATCTATAGAGATAGATCAAGATGCTTAATTGGACTTTCACAAAGCACATACCTTGACAAAGTTTTGAAGAAGTTCAAAATGGATCAAGCAAAGAAAGGGTTCTTGCCTGTGTTACAAGGTGTGAAGTTGAGTAAGACTCAATGCCCGACCACTGCAGAAGATAGAGAGAAAATGAAAGATGTTCCCTATGCTTCAGCCATAGGCTCTATCATGTATGCAATGCGGTGTACCAGACCTGGTGTGTGCCTTGCTATAAGTCTAGCAGGGAGGTACCAAAGTAATCTAGGAGTGGATCACTGGACAGCGGTCAAGAACATCCTGAAATGCCTGAAAAAGACTAAGGATATGTTTCTCGTTTATGGAGGTGACAAAGAGCTCATCGTAAATGGTTACGTTGATGCAAGATTTGACACTGATCCGGATGATTCTAGATCGCAAACCGGATATGTGTTTACATTGAACGGTGGAGCTGTTAGTTGGTGCAGTTCTAAACAAAGCGTTGTGGCGGGATCTACATGTGAAGCAGGGTACATAGCTGCTTCGGAAGTAGCAAATGAAGGAGTCTAGATGAAGGAGTTCATATCCGATCTAGGTGTCATACCTAGTGCATCGGGTCCAATGAAAATCTTTTGTGACAATACTGGTGCAATTGCCTTGGCGAAGGAATCCAGATTTCACAAGAGAACCAAGCACATCAAAAGGCGCTTCAATTCCATCCAGGATTTAGTCTAGGTGGGAGACATAGAAATTTGCAAGATACATACAGATCTGAATGTTGCAGACCCGTTGACTAAGCCTCTTCCACGAGCAAAACATGATCAGCACCAAGGCTCCATGGGTGTTAGAATCATTACCGTGTAATCTAGATTATTGACTCTAGTGCAAGTGGGAGACTGAAGGAAATATTCCCTAGAGGAAATAATAAAGTTATTATTTATTTCCTTATATCATGATAAATGTTTATTATTCATGCTACAAATGTATTAACCAGAAACATAATACATGTGTGAATACATAGACAAACAGATTGTCACTAGTATGCCTCTACTTGACTAGCTCGTTGATCAAAGATGGTTATGTTTCCTAAACATAGACATGAGTTGTCATTTGATTAACGGGGTCACATCATTATGAGAATGATGTGATTGACTTGACTCATTCTGTTAGCTTAGCACGCGATCGTTTAGTATTCTGCTATTGCTTTCTTCATGACTTATACATGTTCCTATGACTATGAGATTATGCAACTCCCGTTTACCGGAGGAACACTTTGTGTGCTACCAGACGTCACAACGTAACTACGTGATTATAAAGGTGCTCTACAGGTGTCTCCGAAGGTACTTGTTGGGTTGGCATATTTCGAGATTAGGATTTGTCACTCCGGATATCGGAGAGGTATCTCTGGGCCCTCTCGGTAATGCACATCACTTAAGCCTTGCAAGCATTGCTACTAATGAGTTAGTTGCGGGATGATGTATTACAAAACGAGTAAAGAGACATGCCGGTAACGAGATTGAACTAGGTATTGAGATACCGACGACCGAATCTCGGGAAAGTAACATACCGATGACAAAGGGAACAATGTATGTTGTTATGCGGTTTGACCGATAAAGATCTTCGTAGAATATGTGGGAGCCAATATGAACATCCAGGTTCCGCTATTGGTTATTGACCAGAGACATGTCTCAGTCATGTCTACATAGTTCTCGAACCCGTAGGGTCCGCACGCTTAAAGTTTCGATGACGGTTATATTATGAGTTTACATGTTTTGATGTACCGAAGGTTGTTCGGAGTCCCGTATGTGATCCCGGACAAGACGAGGAGTCTCGAAATGGTCGAGACATGAAGATTGATATATTGGAAGCCTATGTTTGGATATCGGAAGTGTTCCGGGTGAAATTGGGATTTTACCGGAGTACCGAGAGGTTAGCGGAACCCCCCGGGGACTTAATGGGCTTTAGTGGGCCTAGGTGGAAGAGAGGAGAGGCGGCTAGGGCTGGGCCGCGCGCCCCTCCCCCCAGTTCGAATAGGACAAGGAGAGGGGGGCGGCGCCCCCCTTCCTTCTTCTCCTCCACTCTTTCCCCCTCCCAAGTCCTAGTCCAACTAGGAAAGGGGGGAGTCCTACTCCCGGTGGGAGTAGGACTCCTCCTAGCGCGCCTCCTCCCTGGCCGGCCGCACCCCCCTTGCTCCTTTATATACAGGGGCAGGGGGCACCCCATAGACACAACAATTGATCGTTTGATCTTTTAGCCGTGTGCGGTGCCCCCCTCCACCATAGTCCACCTTGATATTGCTGTAGCGGTGCTTAGGCGAAGCCCTGCGTTGGTAGAACATCAACATCGTCACCATGTCGTCGTGCTGACGAAACTCTCCCTCAACACTCGGCTGGATTGGAGTTCGAGGGACGTCAACGGGCTGAACGTGTGCTGAACTCGGAGATGCCGTCGGTACTTGATCGGTCGGATCGTGAAGACGTACGACTACATCAACCGCGTTGTGCTAACGCTTCCGCTTTCGGTCTATGAGGGTACATGGACAACACTCTCCCCTCTCGTTGTTGTGCATCACCATGATCTTGCATGTGCATAGGATTTTTTTGAAATTACTATGTTCCCCAACAAAAAGTGCAGACAATGTGATTCTCAGAGAAGAAACTACAAGTTTCAGTTTCAGATAAGAAACTCCAAGTTCAGTTTCAGATAAGAAACTGCAACTTTCAGAGGCAGAGCATTTATATTAACAATGTTGACATCATGTTGGAAGTTTTATTCATGGTCGAAACTGGAACTAACAGCCATTTAACATCATGCATAGCACATCTTTATATGATGCACAGTCAAAAAGATATGCTATTTTCAAAATGCCCACACAATATCGAGTGTGCGGAAAATAGAGAAAGACGAGGGACGAAGTTTTGGCAACTGTTGGACATGGTGTGCGTAGATGACAATTGGGACCCACATGTCAATAAAGGCAGAGGCAAAAAATTTGGAGATATTTTCTCTGCACAGGTGGAATCGAACCCGTGTGGAACAGCTGTCGGGTAGTGTCACTCGGCCACTAGGCTAGTTCAGTTGTTTCGTTACTAATAAGGTACTTCCTCTAGTGGTGATCTCCTCCTACGCCTTTGTGCGCTCGCCGCGACGCCATTGTCTGCCGTTGTGAACATGTTGAACAAACGAGAGGAATCTGGAGAGGACTGTACATGGAGAGGCAGATAGTCGGGACCCACCAGGTCTATTGCCATACGCAAGCAAGTGCTCATCAAAAAAATACTTCCTCCTAATGCTATAGTGACATTGGGGCCCACGGGTTTGTCAACATAGTTACATTTTTTAGGTGCTTCAACGTAGTTACTATAGGAGATAAATTCACAACGAAGCCGGGGAGCTAGCAGGTATCATTTATTATCACTGGGGCAGCAAGTATCAGCTGGGTTTTGGGCTGTCCCGTCTAGTCTTTCTTTTTTAACATGCGCAGCCCACGACCTCGGATGAGAGGTCCATAGGCCTGTTTGTATTTTCTTGAGGGCCGTCATGTATCGACCGGCCTATGGACCTCCCATCCAAGGTTTTTTTTCCTAAAACATCGGCAGCCCAATTTATGTATTTTTTTGAAGAAAACACAGAGGTCTGTTCTATTTTTCTATATAAGAATAGGAACGCCTGGTCCAACTTATGTTTCCCTTCTAACTATATTATATATATTTAAATTATTTTATATGTTATTATATATTATTGTTATTGTCATCATATATTTGACAGATACTTACATATGTAAGAAAATAATATCCCACATTTTATTAACTTATAAAAATAATTTCTTAACAATAAAATCCTGGATTTTTTTGGCAACAAAAATCCTGGTGATTGTGTACAAAAGCTTGGTAAGATTTAAGGACCAATGTAATAATAAATCACTTACTATTTAAATATATATAACAAAATGCTTAGCCCCTGTTTATTTTCTGATAATATTGCTGCGCCCACCCCAACATTATAATTAGAATCAGCCCAGCAAAATCGTGTATTTCGAAAAAGTGCAAATGGCCTGTAATTTTTTAGGAAAAACATAAATGGGCCGCATGGACGCTACATTATTTGTTCACCCAGCCCAGCTAATGGACTGTAAATAAAAAAAGAGATCAAATTGACTGTAAATTCTACCCCGCAAAAAAGACTATAAATTAAAAAAAAATGGGTTGAATACGTGCCACATTTTTGGAGACTGAAATATGGGCCAATAGATCGAAGCCAATGCAAGTCGTTGTCAACTTAGTCAACAAACTATTCTGACATCGTTAGCCGTTGGATTTACATCCAACGACTGGCATCCATCTTCAATCTCTCGTCTTCTTCGTCCAGCGTCGCCGGGACCACCTGCTCCGCCTCCTCCTGCTAGCAGCTCTGCTTAGCACACTTCGCTGTGAAGTGCTACTCCACCATTGGCCAGGCCATCCCTCCACCCCTCAACACCTCCTATTCTTCTCCACCGACTGCCGAACCACACCGCACCAAAACCAGTTAACCCTCGTACACCTCTCCGTCTGCGACTCTACTCCCGCGTCTTCCCATCTCCATCTCATTGTTGTCCGGGGCCCCGCCGTCGTCCACCACCTTGGATGCGCTCGGCGCGGAGTGGTCAATGAATGACACCATGGGAAGTAGACTGTGCGTGGAGAGGATGACAGCTGGGTCCACGGCCACACGCAAGGAAATGCCTCCTTATTACGCGCAAAATAATGATTCCTCCACCTGACAACTCGGACCCACCGGAAGGGCCTCTGTATTTCGTGAAAAAACGTTCCCATCGCTGACAGGTCGGACCCACCAGCTATATTTTCGCATGCAAGGAAGTGTCTCCTTATTACGCACAAAAAATGAATACCCCCCCTGCTAGCTAGGACCCACAATAGTGGGAGGTTGAATTGTGGGCCAACTAAGTTGACGGGGACGGAGGGCTTTGTCAACTTAGTCAATATGAACGATTCTAGCTCCAGTGACCATACGATGTCCATCCAACGGCCATAGTGCTTCTTCAACCTCTGGTCTTCTTGCTCCAGCCGCCCAAACCAGCACCGGTCGTGCCTCGTGCTCTTGCCTCCCGTGGCCGGCTGCGATGCTGCGGAGGCCTCACCGCCCCCTACTACTCCCACCGCTGGCCAGGCCATCTCTCTACTCACCCACACCCCCTGTTATTCTGCGGCGATAGCAGCCTCACACCGCAGCGAACCAGTGAACCCTCATACTCCTCTATGCGTGGGCATCCACTGCCGCGTCTTCCCCGGCTCCGCGTCGTCCCCTTCCTAGGCCTCGCCGTCGTCCACTTCCCTGGTGCTCTCGACGCGGCGTCGTCAACGTGGTCAAGGAACGGCTTCCATCTGACGTGGACTGTACATGGAGAGGCTGACAGCTGGGTCCACGGTCATAGCAAGGAAGTGCCTCCTTATTACGCGGAAAATAATGATTCCTCCACCTGACAACAAGGACCCACCAGACGGGCAACCGTATTTCACGAAAAAAACGTTCCCCCTGACTGCTGGGACCTACCAGCGACATCTTCGCATGCAAGGAAGTGCGTCCGGGCAAAAAAATTATTCGCCCCCTGACAGTTGGGACCCACCAGCTACATCTTCGCACGCAAGGAAGTTCCTGACAGTCGGGACCCACCTGGTCGAAGCATACGTAGCGTTGTCATTCTGGTTGCGAACGTGTACGTACATACTGGTCCATGTAGAGGCACGCATGTGTCATAGTAGAGGCGCGCACGTAGCATGTACACGTACGTACAGCGGCCAGTGTGCAAGAAAGAAAATACGACCATGTACGTACATACGGGCAGGGTCTCGAATGCCTACTCACGCATACGTACGGTCAGGGCTTGTGTACATGGCTGGGTCGGAACGGAGAAACAACGTCGTCATTGTGTTCATGGGGAGCCAACCGGCTGGGTCGGAATGGAATGCGTCGTCGTGTTCATCAGGAGGGCTTGGATGGAACAGTTGATGGAAACGAGGCCTGGCATACCGCAGAACAGAGGAAACGGCCTTGTGTTTGACCGGCCACGTTCGAAACAGGATCCTGTTCATCGGGAGGGGTCTGGCGTACCGCAAAACGGAGGAAACGGACCTCCTACGGTCGAAATGGGGGTCCTGTTCATCGGGAGGGGTGTGGCGTACCGCAAAACGGAGGAAACAGACTTGTGTTGGAGCGCTACGGTCGAAATGGGGGTCATGTTCATTGGGAGGGGTGTGGCGTACCGCAAAACGGGACTCCATGGGATACTGTTCATCTCCACCGTCGACCCCCTCCAGCCTCCACGGGCTACTGTTCATCCACCGTCGACCTCCTCCAGCCTCCACCCGTGACTGTTCATCCACGGGCTCCTGTTCATCCAGCCTCCACCGCGCGCTACTCCACCGGCTACTGTTCAACCAGCCCTCTCCACGGGCTCCTGTTCAACTACCCCTCCACGGGCTACTATTCATCTAGCCCTCCACCGTCTACTGTTCATCCAGCCCTCCACGGGGTGGTCCTGTTCATCCAGCCCCGACCGGCTCGATCGATCGGGGTCTTGTTCATCCACCCCCACCGGGAATTGTTCATCCAAACCCCCCAGCAACACTCACTGTTCATCCAGAGGCAGCATAGATCGGCTTCAGTTAGCAGCAGTAGCGAAGGAATCACTCGGGTTCAGTAATGTAGCTAGTGCAATCGCTCGGGTTCAGTTAGAGCCCAACGCCTCGCACACACGCGCGTACGTGTATGAGAGAAACGCGCATCGCTCGGTCCCTGACCACCCACCGTAACCGAGAACTCCCCGAAATTTTCTTCGCCCTCGCTTCTACCACGTTTTTTTTCGTCATGGACGGCCCAAAGAATGTCATGCAACTGCGTCTTCGGCCCGCCCAGGACGAAAAGCCCATTTTCTGTCATGATTTTTTGTCATAGAAGTAGGAGCCCACCACATTTATGATGATACCGGGTTTTGTCACAATTATCGTCATAGAAGTGTCATAAGTATGATAGAAAAAAAATTCGTTCGGCCCAAAATGTCACGGATGTGTCTTTTTTTGTAGTGCTACTTCGTGAAGATCTACCCTAGTGAGGCAAATCCTTCATGGGCAATGGCCATGGTGGGATAGACAAGGTTGCTTCTTCGTGGACCCTTCATGGGTGGAGCTCTCAGTGGACTCGCGCAACCGTTACCCTTCGTGGGTTGAAGTCTCCATCAACGTGGATGTACGATAGCACCACCTATCGGAACCACGCCAAAAATCTCCGTGTCTCCAATTCCGTTTGCATACTCCAATCCCATCCCTTTACATTCTCGCAACTTGCATGCTTTACTTTCCACTGCTCATATACTCTTGTCATGCTTTCTTGAAATGTATTGTGAATGTTTAAACTTGTGATAAATCTCTACCTTAACTTGAGGAAAATAAAAATTGCTACTTTTATTTGTTAAGAGTCTATTCACCCCCCCCCTCTAGACACCTCTTCTCGATCATTTCATGTCCTTTCAAGCATATTTAGGTCTCCAGTAAATTCTTCATACGTTTAAGTTCGTCTGGAGACCTGACCCTGCATAAGAGATTAGTTCTTTTTCTTCACCCCCACATTTGGAGGGGTGGCAAAGAGTTCATCATTCTGCGTGCTCCATATGAGAAAGTTGGCATAGAAGCCAGTCCACTTCATTTCACAGAAGAGGGGTTAGAGTAAGCATATGAATAAGCAAAGAAATTCTTCGAGGACTTATGAACATAATGATTTGAAGAATAATGCACATATTCATAACCCTTAGATCTTCCCTGCGAAACAGAAGTGTTAGCACGATGATGTTCATATGAGGATCTGGATCCATATGAAGAATTTGATCCACGTGAGGAATTTGGTCCATATGAGGACTTGGATCCATATGAAGACTTTGGTCCATATGAAGAATTTGATCTGGGGTTCCTATTCTTCGCAGGTGGTGTCATGATGACATTCACCCGAAGACTTTCAACACACCTTTTGGGAACCCAGATTTTCTTCATAGGGTGACCATTCCTGCAGTTAGTGCCAACATATCTAGCAAATACTTCACCATTCTGATTTTTGAACAGTTTATAGTTGGAGTCAAATGACTCATCAGAAGAATATGAAGATTCACATGTAAAGCCAGATAAAGTGGATGGATCTACGGGAGGTCCCTTTGTAGCAACCCATGAGGTTTTGGGACACTGCTCAGGTTTCTAGTAGGTCCCATCAGCATTGAGTTTCCTCTCAAATGCAATACCCTCTTTCCTAGGGTTCCTATTGAGGATCTGCTTTTTAAGCACATCACAAAGAGCCTAATGCCCTTTGAGACTTTTGTACATACCTGTCATATACAATTCCTTCAACCCTGCATGATCAGTGATACTAGTAGAAACCTCAGATGAGGAATTTGTGATAGTAGAGACAGTTGAAGAATTTGTAGCAATAGAAGCATTTGAACTTTCAGGTAAAGAATTAGCAGATTCACGTTCAATGCATTTCAAACATGGTGGAATGAATTCAACCTGAGCGGAACTGATCTTTTGAGCAAGCAATGAATCACGTTCCTTTTGAAGATCTTCATAACTCACCCTTAGCTTTTCAAGATCTTTCTTTCTTTGAAGAAATTCATAAGAAAGCTTCTCGTGATCAGATAAGGGAGTGTTATGATGACTTTGAAGGTTGTCAAACTTGGACTGAAGTCTCTTAAGATTATCAGTCAAGGTTTGAGTTCAATCCATTTCTTCACCCAACATATTATCACTTTCATCAGGCATGTTTTGAACTTTTTCCAAAGCTCTTTGTTGTTTAGTGGCAAGGGAAGCAAGTTTGGTATAGCTGGGTCCAAATTCATCACCAGATTCATCATCACTGGACTCAGATAGGTAGCATTCAGTTACCTTGGCACCTTTTGTCATAAGGCATGGTGCAGAGGATGATGATTTCGGATCGAAAGTCATCGCCTTGAGCGATTCCTTGAAATCCTCAAACTAGGGATCATGACGAGTTCGATGATCTTCATAGACCTCATAGAGTCGGTCCAAGATAACCTTCGCATGGCTGAGATGCACAATGTTCCTGAACTGATTTTGGGACAAACAGTAGTAGATGATTTCCTTCGCCGTGAGGTTAAGTAGAGTATACTTGTGAATATCATCAGCCTCCGCCATCTTGCATAGATCGGTAAGACCAATCTCAGTGACGGTCCATAGTTTGCTTTTCATCGCCATGAGGCGCTTCTTCATCATGGCCTTCCACTTGGGATAATCATGACCGTCAAAGATGGGGCATGTCATTGTCTTCATTCCCGCGGCCGACATAACTATCTAGGCGGTTAAACCAAAATCACACAGAACAAGGGAGTACCTTGCTCTGATACCAATTAAAAGTGCGTTATATCGACTAGAGGGGGTGAATAGGCAATTTTTACAAATTCATCACTGAGGAATTCAGAGTGAAGAAATTCCTAAGCAACAAACTACTTAGCAGCAGAATAAGTACTCAGATGCAAGCATAACAGAGTAGTAGCACAGTCATCATGATGAAATGAAAACAAGCACAGAGTACAAGTAGCGTAAACACAGGATAAGCAGGCTGAAGACAAGGTGACTGAAGAATTAGGATTGAGGAAATTGAGAAAGTCTTCAGTCAAAGTCTTTAAACAGTAACAATCAAGTACAACAGTATATGAATAAGGAAATGGAAGGGTTGAGGAAATAGAACCAGTGGCTCGGTGAAGACAGTGATTTGGTAGACCAGTTCCAACTGCTGTGACAGTTGTACATCTGGTTGGAGCGGCTAGGTATTTAAACCTGAGGACAGACAGTCCCAGACACACAGTCCTCACCGTATTCTCCTTGAGCTAAGGTCACACAGACCTCGCCCAATCACTCGTGGTAAGTCTTCAGGTGACTTCCAAACCTTCACAGACTCGGACACTCGGCGATCCACAATTTCCTCTTGGATGCTCTAGACCATGACGCTTAACTGTCTGGAGGATGCACAGTCCTCAAAGGTAACAAGCGTCGGTTCCACACAGGAATAATCTCTTCAGTGATGCTCAATCACTTTGGGTTTGTAGGTGTTTGGGTTTGGGTTTTCCACACTTGATGATTTTCGGTCAAAGTCCTCGGAGGATGGGATGCTCTCAATGACAAGTGTCAGTTTCTCGTGGAGCAGCCAACCAACTAGTGGTTGTAGGGGGCGGTTATTTATAGCCTAGGGAGAAGCCCGACATGATAAGACATAAATGCCCTTCAATGATATGACCGTTAGGTGGGTGGATATTTTGGGACAGTTGGCGCATAGCACAACAACAGGCGGAAATTTGGCTATCAAATTCCTCAGGGCTATCATGTTAATCACTTGTAGGCAATCCGCACTGGCGAATTCCTAACTCCTTAGTCATAATAAATTACTCAGAGACTAGAAGATCTTCGTCTCTGTCACTGAAGAAATTGACTAAACTATATGAGATTTCCAATGGCTTCACTCGAAAGGATTGGTGGTGTAGGATTTTGAGATGAGCATCACTTGGAAACTTTTCCTTAGTTTTACCTCGACCCCCTTTAACAGTACGGTGTTTCCTATTGAAGGAAATATGCCCTAGAGGCAATAATAAAGTTATTATTTATTTCCTTATATCATGATAAATGTTTATTATTCATGCTAGAATTGTATTAACCGGAAACATAATACATGTGTGAATACATAGACAAACATAGTGTCACTAGTATGCCTCTACTTGACTAGCTCGTTGATCAAAGATGGTTATATTTCCTAACCATAGACATGAGTTGTCATTTGATTAACGGGATCACTTCATTAGGAGAATGATGTGATTGACTTGACCCATTCCGTTAGCATAGCACTTGATCGTTTAGTTTGTTGCTATTGCTTTCTTCATGACTTATACATGTTCCTATGACTATGAGATTATGCAACTCCCGTTTACCGGAGGAACACTTTGTGTGCCACCAAACGTCACAACGTAACTGGGTGATTATAAAGGTGCTCTACAGGTGTCTCCGAAGGTACTTGTTGGGTTGGCGTATTTCGAGATTAGGATTTGTCACTCCGATTGTCGGAGAGGTATCTCTGGGCCCTCTCGGTAATGCACATCACATAAGCCTTGCAAGCACTGCAACTAATAAGTTAGTTGCGGGATGATGTATTACGGAACGAGTAAAGAGACTTGCTGGTAACGAGATTGAACTAGGTATTGAGATACCGACGGTCAAATCTCGGGCAAGTAACATACCGATGACAAAGGGAACAATGTATGTTGTTATGCGGTCTGACCGATAAAAGATCTTCGTAGAATATGTGGGAGCCAATATGAGCATCCAGGTTCCGCTATTGGTTATTGACCGGAGACGTGTCTCGGTCATGTCTACATTATTCTCGAACCCATAGGGTCTGCATGCTTAACATTACGATGACAGGTTCATTACGAGTTTATATATTTTGATGTACCGAAGGTTGTTCGGAGTCCCGGATATGATCACGGACATGACGAGGAGTCTCTAAATGGTCGAGGCATAAAGACCGATATATTGGACGGCTATATTCGGACACTGGAAGTGTTTCGGGTGATTTCGGAGAAAACCGGAGTGCCGGAAGGGCTATCGGAACCCCCGGGGAAGTATTGGGCCTTAGTGGGCCTAAGGGGAGAGAGAGGGCAGCAGCCCAGGAGGTGGCGCGCCCCCTCCCATGGGGAGTCCGAATTGGACTAGGGGAGGGGGGCGCGGCCCCTCTTTCCCTCTCCCTCTCCCTCTCTTTCCTTCCCCCTTCCCTCTTCCTAGTTGGACTAGGAAAGGGGAGTCCTACTCCTGCTAGGAGGAGGACTCCCCCCTCCTTGGCGTGCCTCAAGGGCCGGCCGGCCTCCCCCCTTGCTCCTTTATATACAGGGGCAGGGGGCACCTCTAGACACACAAGTTGATCTTGGTGATCGTTCTCTTAGCCGTGTGCGGTGCCCCCCTCCACCATAATCCTCGATAATATTGTAGCGGTGCTTAGGCGAAGCCCTACGACGGTAGAACATCAAGATCGTCATCACGCCGTCGTGCTGACGGAACTCTTCCCCGACACTTTGCTGGATCGGAGTCCGGGGATCGTCATCGAGCTGAACGTGTGCTAGAACTCGGAGGTGCCGTAGTTTCGGTGCTTGATCGGTCGGGCCGTGAAGATTTGGACTACATCAACCACGTTGTGCTAACGCTTCCGCTTCCGATCTACGAGGGTACGTAGACAACACTCTCCCCTCTCGTTGCTATGCATCACCATGATCTTGCGTGTGCGTAGGAATTTTATTGAGATTACTACGTTCCCCAACAGTGGCATCCGAGCCTAGGTTTTATGCGTTGATGTTGTGCACGAGTAGAACACAAGTGAGTTCTGGGCGATATAAGTCATACTGCTTACCAGCATGTCATACTTTGGTTCGGCGGTATTGTTGGATGAAGCGGCCCGGACCGACATTACGCATACGCTTACGCGAGACTGGTTCTACCGACGTGCTTTGCACACAGGTGGCTGGCGGGTGTCAGTTTCTCCAACTTTAGTTGAACCAAGTGTGGCTACGCCCGGTCCTTGCGAAGGTTAAAACAGCACCAACTTGACAAACTACCGTTGTGGTTTTGATGCGTAGGTAAGAACGGTTCTTGCTAAACCCGTAGCAGCCACGTAAAACTTGCAACAACAAAGTAGAGGACGTCTAACTTGTTTTTGCAGGGCATGTTGTGATGTGATATGGTCAAGACATGATGCTAAATTTTATTGTATGAGATGATCATGTTTTGTAACCAAGTTATCGGCAACTGGCAGGAGCCATATGGTTGTCGCTTTATTGTATGCAATGCAATTACGCTGTAATGCTTTACTTTATCACTAAGCAGTAGCGATAGTCGTGGAAGCATAAGATTGGCGAGACGACAACGATGCTACGATGGTGATCAAGGTGTCGCGCCGGTGACAATGGTGATCATGACGGTGTTTTGAAGATGGAGATCACAAGCACAAGATGATGATGGCCATATCATATCACTTATATTGATTGCATGTGATGTTTATCTTTTATGCATCTTATCTTGCTTTGATTGACGGT
Source organism: Triticum dicoccoides (assembly GCF_002162155.2). Lineage (NCBI taxonomy): Eukaryota > Viridiplantae > Streptophyta > Magnoliopsida > Poales > Poaceae > Triticum > Triticum dicoccoides. The sequence continues at coordinate 533,741,197 of NC_041386.1, read as the reverse complement.
AGCATTATAAGATGATCCCTCACTAAATTATCAAAGTATAAGTGTTCTCCCTGAGTATGCACCGTTGCGAAAGTTCTTCGTGCTGAGACACCACGTGATGATCGGGTGTGATAGGCTCTACAATACAACGGGTGCAAAACAGTTGCACACGCGGAATACTCAGGTTTAACTTGACGAGCCTAGCATATAACAGATATGGCCTCGGAACACGGAGACCGAAAGGTCGAGCGTGAATCATATAGTAGATATGATCAACATATTGATGTTCACCATTGATACTACTCCATCTCATGTGATGATCGGACATGGTTTAGTTGATTTGGATCACGTGATCACTTAGAGGATCAGAGGGATAACTTTCTAAGTGGGAGTTCTTAAGTAATATGATTAATTGAACTTAAATTTATCATGAACTTAGTACCTGATAGTATCTTGCTTGTCTATGTTTGATTGTAGATAGATGGCTCGTGCTGTTGTTCCGTTGAATTTTAATGCGTTCCTTGAGAAAGCAAAGTTGAAAGATGATGGTAGCAATTACACGGACTGGGTCCGTAACTTGAGGATTATCCTCATTGCTGCACAGAAGAATTACGTCCTGGAAGCACCGCTAAGTGTCAAGCCTGCTGCAGGAGCAACACCAGATGTTATGAATGTCTAGCAGAGCAAAGCTGATGACTACTCGATAGTTCAGTGTGCCATGCTTTACGGCTTAGAACCGGGTCTTCAACAGCGTTTTGAACGTCATGGAGCATATGAGATGTTCCAGGAGTTGAAGTTAATATTTCAAGCAAATGCCCGGATTGAGAGATATGAAGTCTCCAATAAGTTTTATAGCTGCAAGATGGAGGAGAATAGTTCTGTCAGTGAACATATACTCAAAATGTTTGGGTATCATAATCACTTGACTCAACTGGGGGTTAATCTTCCTGTTGATAGTGTCATTGACAGAGTTCTTCAATCACTGCCACCAAGCTACAAAAGCTTCGTGATGAACTATAATATGCAAGGGATGAATAAGACTATTCCTGAGCTCTTCGCAATGCTAAAATCCGCGGAGGTAGAAATCAAGAAGGAGCATCAAGTATTGATGGTCAATAAGACCACCAGTTTCAAGAAAAAGGGCAAAGGGAAGAAGAAAGGGAACTTCAAGAAGAACAACAAACAAGTTGCTGCTCAGGAGAAGAAACCCAAGTCTGGACCTAAGCCTGAAACTGAGTGCTTCTACTGCAAGCAGACTGGTCACTGGAAGCAGAATTGCCCCAAATATTTGGCGGATAAGAAGGATGGCAAAGTGAACAAAGGTATATGTGATATACATGTTATTGATGTGTACCTTACTAAAGCTCGCAGTAGCACCTGTGTATTTGATACTGGTTCTTTTGCTAACATTTGCAACTCGAAACATGGGCTACGGATCAAGCGAGGATTGGCTAAGGACGAGGTGACGATGCGCGTGGGAAATGGTTCCAAAGTCGATGTGATCACGGTCGGCATGCTACCTCTACATCTACCTTCAAGATTAGTATTAGACCTAAATAATTGTTATTTGGTGCCAGCATTGAGCATGAACATTATATCTGGATCTTGTTTGATGCGAGACGGTTATTCATTTAAATCAGAGAATAATGGTTGTTCTATTTATATGAGTAATATCTTTTATGGTCATGCACCCTTGAAGAGTGGTCTATTTTTGATAAATCTCGATAGTAGTGATACACATATTCATAATGTTGAAATCAAAAGATGCAAAGTTGATAATGATAGTGCAACTTATTTGTGGCACTGCCGTTTAGGTCATATCAGTATAAAGCGCATGAAGAAACTCCATACTGATGGACTTTTAGAACCACTTGATTATGAATCACTTGGTACTTGCGAACCGTGCCTCATGGGTAAGATGACTAAAACGCCGTTCTCCGGTACTATGGAGAGAGCAATGGATTTGTTGGAAATCATACATACAGATGTATGTGGTCCAATGAATGTTGAGGCTCGTGGCGGATATCGTTATTTTCTCACCTTCACAGATGATTTAAGCAGATATGGGTATATCTACTTAATGAAACATAAGTCTGAAACATTTGAAAGGTTCAAAGAATTTCAGAGTGAAGTTGAAAAACATCGTAACAAGAAAATAAAGTTTCTACGATCTGATCGTGGAGGAGAATATTTGAGTTACGAGTTTGGTCTACATTTGAAACAATGCGGAATAGTTTCCCAACTCACGCCACCCAGAACACCACAGCGTAATGGTGTGTCCGAACGTCGTAATCGTATTTTATTAGATAAGGTGTGATCTATGATGTCTCTTACTGATTTACCGTTATCATTTTGGGGTTATGCTTTAGAGACGGCTGCATTCACGTTAAATAGGACACCATCGAAATTCGTTGAGACGACGCCTTATGAACTGTGGTTTGGCAAGAAACCAAAGTTGTCGTTTCTTTGGGGCTGCGATGCTTATGTGAAAAAGCTTCAACCTGATAAGCTCGAACCCAAATCGGAGAAATGTGTCTTCATAGGACACCCAAAGGAGACTATTGGGTACACATTCTATCATAGATCTGAAGGCAAGACTTTTGTTGCTAAATTCGGAGTTTTTCTAGAGAAGGAGTTTCTCTCGAAAGAAGTGAGTGGGAGAAAAGTAGAACTTGATGAGGTAACTGTACCTACTCCCTTATTGGAAAGCAGTACATCACATAAACCGGTATTTACAAGAAAGTGAGTGGGAGCTCTGTAGCATTTCTGATATTATATGTGGATGACATATTATTGATTGGAAATGATATAGAATTTCTGAATAGCATAAAAGGATACTTGAATAAGAGTTTTTCAATGAAAGACCTCGGTGAAGCTGCTTACATATTGGGCATTAAGATCTATAGAGATAGATCAAGATGCTTAATTGGACTTTCACAAAGCACATACCTTGACAAAGTTTTGAAGAAGTTCAAAATGGATCAAGCAAAGAAAGGGTTCTTGCCTGTGTTACAAGGTGTGAAATTGAGTAAGACTCAATGTCCGACCACCGCAGAAGATAGAGAGAAAATGAAAGATGTTCCCTATGCTTCAGCCATAGGCTCTATCATGTATGCAATGTTGTGTACCAGACCTGATGTGTGCCTTGCTATAAGTCTAGCAGGGAGGTACCAAAGTAATCCAGGAGTGGATCACTGGACATCGGTCAAGAACATCCTGAAATACCTGAAAAGGACTAAGGATATGTTTCTCATATATGGAGGTGACAAAGAGCTCATCGTAAATGGTTAAGTTGATGCAAGCTTTGACACTGATCCGGACGATTCTAAATCGCAAACTGGATACGTGTTTTTACTAAACGGTGGAGTACATAGCTGCTTCGGAAGCAGCAGATGAAGGAATCTGGATGAAGGAGTTCATATCCGATCTAGGTGCCATACCTAGTGCATCGGGTCCAATGAAAATCTTTTGTGACAATACTGGTGCAATTGCCTTGACAAAGGAATCCAGATTTCACAAGAGAACCAAGCACATCAAGAGACGCTTCAATTCCATTCGGGATTTAGTCCAAGTGGGAGACATAGAAATTTGCAAGATACATACGCATCTGAATGTTGCAGACCCGCTGACTAAGCCTCTTCCACGAGCAAAACATGATCAGCACCAAGGCTCCATGGGTGTCAGAATCATTACTGTGTAGTCTAGATTATTGACTCTAGTGCAAGTGGGAGACTGAAGGAAATATGCCCTAGAGGCAATAATAAAGTTATTATTTATTTCCTTATATCATGATAAATGTTTATTATTCATGCTAGAATTGTATTAACCGGAAACATAATACATGTGTGAATACATAGACAAACATAGTGTCACTAGTATGCCTCTACTTGACTAGCTCGTTGATCAAAGATGGATATGTTTCCTAACCATGGACATGAGTTGTCATTTGATTAACGGGATCACATCATTAGGAGAATGATGTGATTGACTTGACCCATTCCGTTAGCATAGCACTTGATCGTTTAGTTTGTTGCTATTGCTTTCTTCATGACTTATACATGTTCCTATGACTATGAGATTATGCAACTCCCGTTTACCGGAGGAACACTTTATGTGCCACCAAACGTCACAACGTAACTGGGTGATTATAAAGGTGCTCTACAGGTGTCTCTGAAGGTACTTCTTGGGTTGGCCTACTTCGAGATTAGGATTTGTCACTCCAATTGTCGGAGAGGTATCTCTGGGCCCTCTCGGTAATGCACATCACATAAGCCTTGCAAGCACTGCAACTAATAAGTTAGTTGCGGGATGATGTATTACGGAACGAGTAAAGAGACTTGCCGGTAACGAGATTGAACTAGGTATTGAGATACCGACGATCAAATCTCGGGCAAGTAACATACCGATGACAAAGGGAACAACGTATGTTGTTATGCGGTCTGACCGATAAAAGATCTTCATAGAATATGTGGGAGACAATATGAGCATCCAGGTTCCGCTATTGGTTATTGACCGGAGACGTGTCTCAGTCATGTCTACATTGTTCTCGAACCCGTAGGGTCCGCACGCTTAACGTTACGATGATAGTTTCATTATGAGTTTATATATTTTGATGTACCGAAGGTTGTTCGGAGTCCCGGATATGATCACGGACATGACGAGGAGTCTCGAAATGGTCGAGACATAAAGATCGATATATTGGACGGCTATATTCGGACATCGAAAGTGTTTCGGGTGATTTCGGAGAAAACCGGAGTGCCGGAAGGGTTACCGGAACCCCCCGGGGAAGTATTGGGCCTTAGTGGGCCTGAGGGGAGAGAGAGGGCAGCAGCCTAGGAGGTGGCGCGCCCCCTCCCATGGGGAGTCCGAATTGGACTAGGGGAGGGGGCGCGGCCCCTCTTTCCCCCTCCCTCTCTTTCCTTCCCCCTTCCCTCCTCCTAGTTGGACTAGGAAAGGGGAGTCCTACTCCTACTAGGAGGAGGACTCCCCCCTCCTTGGCACGCCTCAAGGGCCGGCCCACCTCCCCCCTTGCTCCTTTATATACAGGGGCAGGGGGCACCTCTAGACACACAAGTTGATCTTGGTGATCGTTCTCTTAGCCGTGTGCGGTGCCCCCCTCCACCATAATCCTCGATAATATTGTAGCGGTGCTTAGGCGAAGCCCTGTGACGGTAGAACATCAAGATCGTCATCACGCCGTCGTGCTGACGGAACTCTTCCTCGACACTTTGCTGGATCGGAGTCCGGGGATCGTCATCAAGCTGAACGTGTGCTAGAACTCTGAGGTGTTGTAGTTTCGGTGCTTGATCGGTCGGGCCGTGAAGACGTATGACTACATCAACCGCGTTGTGCTAACGCTTCCGCTTCCAGTCTACGAGGGTACGTAGACAACACTCTCCCCTCTCGTTGCTATGCATCACCATGATCTTGCGTGTGCATAGGATTTTTTTTTGAAATTACTACGTTCCCCAACACCTATGACTCAAGAAAGAGAAAATGAAACTACGAAAACAAAAGTCTTCACGCTTCATAATCCTCGCATGAATATCAAGTCTTCATGGTCACACCAATTTCTTCACTTTCAAAGTCTTCAAGAAAACCAAAGTCTTCAGCTGAAGACATTCATTTTTAGGGGTCGACTTTCATCATAAATATCAAACTCCTCATAGACTTATAAACCTATGTACACTCACAAACTCATTAGTCCCTTAACCTATAAGTCTTCAATACACCAAAATCACTAAGGGGCACTAGATGCACTTACAGGTTCAACGGTAGTAGGGCGGCAGTGAAGTGCGGCAGTATCGCCAATAAGCGGTAGTACCGCCCCGTTCGGGCGGTAGTACCGCTACTGCAGTACTACCGTCGTGCTATGCTCTACCCTGCCTCCTCTACTCCCCTGTTCTACTTCTCCCACGGTAGTACCGCTGGGATGAGCGGTAGTACCACTCTGGCAGCTCTACCACCCCAAAGTTCCTAGCCGTTGCTCTATTTTCCTGTTGCTACCGCCTGAGTGGTAGTATCGCTCGTTGGAGCGGTAGTACCGCTCGTGTGCGGGCTGAGCACATAACGGTTGGATTTTTTCCCACCCATAAAAGGGTGTCTTCTTCCGCATTGAACCTGATCCTTCTAGCTCGTGCTCTTCCCCCATTGTTGACCTTCTTAGAGCTTGCTATCTCTCAATCCCTTCATGGATTCTTGCTAGTTTTGGGGGAAAAGAGAGAGGAGATCTAGATCCACATTTCCACCAATCACTTTCTCCCCTTTGTGAGGGGAACCGCTTGGATCTAGATCTTTGAGTTCTTGGTGTTCTCGTTCTTCCTCTCTTTTTCCTCCATAGCTTTCGTTGCTTTGGTGGGATTTGAGAGTGAGGGACTTGGGCACTCTATGTGCCCTTGCGATTGCATTAGTTGCATCGGTTTGAGTTATCCATGGTGATACATGAAAGTTACAAGTTGAGAAGCTTATTACTCTTGGGTGCTTGGGCGCCCTAGACGGTTGTTGGTGTTCGGAGCTCAATCATTGTTGTGTAAAGCTCCGGGCAAGCGTCAAGGTCTCCAATTTGCGGAGATCGCTCTAAGCAATTTGACGGGTACCGGTGATCGCCCTTAAGGGTTGCCAAAGTGTACGGGTTCGGTGACCGCCCCAAAGGGTTGCCATTTGTACGGATTCAGTGACCGCCCTCAAGGGTCCCTTAGTGGAATCACGGCATCTTGCATTGTGCAAGGGCGTGAGGAGATTACGGTGACCCCTAGACAGTTTTTGGGGGGCATTGTGCCTCCACACCGCTCCAAACGAAGATTAGCATCCACACGGGTGTGAACTTCGAGATACATAGTCGTCTCCGCGTGCCTCGGTTATCTCTTACTCGAGCCCTTTACATGTGATAATATCCTCTGATTATCAAGGAGTGATCAATGACATACTCAGAGATACATGAGGAAACTATGCTACAATCATCAAGGAGATTCAAGCTACGTAAGGCTAGTCCACCGAGTGTTCCTTCATCTTTGAAGGACGTGAGATCAAATAGAGGTACAAGAGGTACATAGCTTTACTACACATGCTTTAGGACTTTGGGTAGGACGCTGTCTGTGGTTCCTAAACCCACCCGATATAAATTGTCTTCTCATTATCCTTTTTTTGAGGGAGTGTTCCCATTATTTTTAATATCAATCAATAAAAAGAAGTGTGTTTAGACTAAAAAGAAACAAACACGCCCCAACGGAATGGCGGTAGACCAATGTGCAGGTGCAAGTCCCTACTCCCTCCGTACCAGTGCATAAATCATCTTATGTTGTGCACCCCGATGAAGGTGAAGGCGAAAACGAAAGAACTTAATGTTTATTTGCTAATTAATATTATTGCATGCAATGAACTAACTACTGCATCTCGTGCAACGTAGTCTAAGCCATTGAAAACATACACACCCCACGTTTCTTATTGGTTGATTTTTTTATTTATGTCAAGAAATAAGGAATAAGGTGAGAGTTAATGTGCAGCTTCTAAGTGTTTTGAAATTATTTGGTTCCGTAATATGACTGGTACATCTGTATGAATTTTCGCTTATTTCGAGGTGTGCAAAGTCGCACGGAACCAGAGACAGCCGCTGCCAGGACCCACACACCAGCGGCTCATCCATCGGGCATGCGTTTAACACGGCTTTACAGCGGTCAGGGCTTTGCCGCGCGTGACCGTTTTCTCCGGAGGCGCAGCTGAAAATCGCAAACCTTTCCTGGGTGCGAATGCAATTCCACCAGCAGAACAGGCAAGTGCGGTAAATTTGCAGATGGAACCTCGATGTGATTCAAAGCCCGCGCTCCGGTCCCCCGAACTGGCCATTCCGCTCCACTATCTCCTCAAAATCCATCTCCTCGGCTGGTCGCCAATCCCCTCGCTGTTCCAAAGCCTTACTACTCGCCTCGGCCAGTCGCCTCCGCCACCAAAACCCTAACCCTAGCCCCGGAGCTCAGGCGACGCTCGCGCCTCCAAATGGACGGGGGAGGCACGCATCGCACGCCGGAGGACGTGTTCAGGGATTTCCGCGCGCGGCGGGCCGGCATGATTAAGGCGCTCACCACCGGTGCGCGCTCGCTTTCTTCTCCCCGGCCGATATTTTTTTCGAGTATTTCCGGGGTTCTGTTGTGAGGATTTGGAGGTTCTGATTAGTTTCTGGTTTTTTGGTCGGTGGATTTGCAGATGTGGAGAAGTTCTATCAGCAGTGCGACCCAGGTGAGCTCGCGACCATCTCCGATTCGCCGTTCTCGGACCTCGAATTCGCTGAGGTTTCACATGGAAGTGATGCGGTTGTTTACCTGCTTGAGTGGAGTTTGTGTTTCTGGCGTGGTTTTCTCTTTGCCTCTTCTCTCAAGAGGAAATTTGTGCGCTACTTGTTGTTAACTTGTTATTGGCTCTAATTTGGGAGTCTCTCTGCCCCGATTTCTGTAGGGGAATTTCGCTGGAATTACTGTACCGGTGGGTTGGGGATTTTTCAAACCTTTAGGAAGCTTTGTGATTTTTGCAGGAAAAGCCACTGGATTGTTTCCCTCTGTTTTAATTTGGTGCTTCTTGCTTTCGATCTACTAACAGATCAGTTGTACTAGAAAAATGGTGCGTGTGCGTGTGCGTGTGGGTGGGTGTCAGTGGGTGTGGGTAAGAGAGAGAAAGGGATGAGGTGGGGCGCTTGTTTTTTTCCTGATTTGTTGACTAGTGCTCTCGTCGCCCTTCACACAGAAAAATGATGTGTGGTGCGGTGTAACCAAATGACCATGGTATCCATCTTATGAAGGGTATTTTCGGGCTTTTATTTAATTAGTCATTTTCCACGGACATAGTGCATAAGTTTAACAGTACTAGATCAGGCTATCCTGTGGAGAACTTTCGAGGCTTTCCAAGTTTTGGTACGCCATCTTCGTTTGGCATTCTTTTTCGCGTCTTTAGTTCACCACCACATGTCCTCGTGATGTCAGATGATATACTCAATAATTTGCCATATTTTAGTGTATCCCGGATTAGTCTTCGTTGGCAGCTGTAGTATTTATCCCGGATTAGTCTTAAAATTTGTATCTGTTGTGTTATGATCGCGAAGGCGCATTATAGAGTCTGATTGGACGGATCTTTTCCTCATTCTTCTTTTCTCGTTTTTGTTTCTTGGGCACACAGTTGCAGTCGTGCTGAGGCTTTCTTGGTCCTGGCTTGATTTTATTGGATAGAATATAGTCTTGAATGGGACCAGGGGGCTTAAGAGGTTGCCATTTTGATTTCAGAGAAAGAGAATCTATGTCTGTATGGTCTTCCCAATGAAACATGGGAAGTGAACTTGCCTGCAGAGGAGGTTCCCCCAGAACTTCCAGAGCCGGCACTGGGAATTAATTTTGCTCGGGATGGGATGGATGAGAAAGATTGGTTGTCACTTGTTGCGGTGCACAGTGATGCCTGGTTGCTAGCAGTAGCCTTCTACTTTGGAGCAAGATTCGGGTTTGACAAAGAATCCAGGTATTGCATTTTTTTAGGCACGCAGCTTTTTTACTTATGATTTGCTTATGCTTGTATAGTGTTGCTCTACCCTTCATCTTTTAGCAAATGTTGTTGTGCTCTGGTTTTAGTCATATTCTGATAATGTGACCACCGGATAGTGAGGCCTCAGTTCATATGTTGTCAATGTAACTGTTTTTCCCACGGTGTGCATCAAGCATATTGGAAGCATAAACTTTAGTCATTTGCATGCTAGGTCTGTCAACGAGAAAACAGGCTAGACAAGACTTACCCACGCTTGGCTAGAAAGCAGCTTTGAGCTTCACAGTGACTCACTGAGCTTGACCTTTGCTCGAATGACGCTCACAAAAGCTCTAGTTCGGCTAGTCAATCTCATTAGTGGTTAGGAGAAATCACGACCATTTACAAATCAGCACTAATTCCGAGGCTTGCCACTCTCCATCCTAGATCTTTCCCGAGTCGGAGTACAAGTACATGGACTCAACGATCTCGCCACTGTTGGAGAGGAAGAGTACACATATGGAGTGGATGTTGGGAGGGTAAGCACGACTATTGCCAGGGCCGCGGTAGAGCTGGTATCAAGTATTGTCGGCCACAACAGAAGGGATAGCGAAGCGGTGCTAGACAATGTCGACGGGGGCGAAGCAGCGGTGGGCATGCTGGGGAACCAGGTGATGGTCAATCGGGTGTGAGAGGGCATAGCCCAGACAATGGGGCCGGTTGCCCATGAAAGCATGACGTATTTTGTGATGGCTAAGATCTGATTTGAACGGTAGGGCTTGGATGACACATGAAGAACAAAAGACAGCACAAGAATCAATGTCCATGTTGCAAGCATAGCTTGACTTCATCGATAATATAGTTTTTTTGTCGGAAAATGCCTTCTTGGTGAAGTATGATGTTTGCTTAGTTCAGATATTATAAAAACTCGGCTTTATCCAGATGAGCTATGCTCAAAAGCATACATGGGCCATGCCTCCATGAAGCTGTTCTTCTTCGCTTTGTTTACACCATTTGTTCTGCTTTAGTTGGTAAATTTTTATATCTGGTTTTGTGGCCAAACTTTGCCGTAGCAAACTTGCGTGCCCACAATACATATATTCATTCAATAAAACATATTGATCAAAACTGTGTATTTTGGAGACTGTAGTTAGAGGGTAACATATATTGGACTGGACAGAGTATACTACTGCTGTATGGAAATGGACTTGTGCAGGAATGTTGAGAAAATACAGGGTTAGATATTTCAGTTTCTTGGTGAATAACTGTTGATATTAAATTTTGTGTCCACATGGTCAAGATGAAATGAGCACAAGGAACATTATACGGTATTTCAGATAAATAGTAAATAAACTTAATCTACGGTTTTGACCTGTGGGTTGACAATTACAGCATCATAAACAAAACCAAACCGAAATTAAGTTTAACTTGCTTTTTCTACCTGGATATGGATCTTTTTCTTGTTTTTTAGATAAAAGTTAAAAAATACAGCAGAATGAAAAACGTTAAATAGCTGCAATGTAGAGGAACTTTTGTTTTCTTCATTGTGGATCTATTAATTACTCCCTCTGTAAAGTAATATAAGAGCGTTTAGATCACTAAAGTAGTAATCTAAACGCTCTTATATTACTTCATGGAGGGAGTACTTGATTGGGTACATGAACCATACCATGCTTTGCCTTTAGCCTATTAGTGTTTTTACACAAAGATATATTGTAAAAAATTCTTGCTAATTTACTGCTGTACTCCCCATCCATGTTTTATCAGTGGCTTTTGACACATCATTTTCTGTCAGTTGGGCATGTCCAGCTGATAGTTAAGTTGGTGTAATTCGATGTTGGTTTTGTAAGCCTAAATAGGCTAAAATGTTTTGGAAGGTTCATTGCAAGGGAGGCCAATGTTCTGTAGTTGGCATGTTAATTTTATAGTACATATGATTGCCACTCCATGCTATGACGCTTTGTGATTTGTCACTCGATGTGTAAGTCGCTTTTGGGTCACTTGTTAACTAAGAGATGCTCTAATAACGATCACCATGGAATATTTTGTTAAAATTTTCTTTCCGTCAATATATGTGTGACTCATCTTGTTGATTTTTGTAACTAAATGACTCATCATATAAGTGCATCTAGTCGTTCACTAAATCTTTTGCCTCTTGTTTTATCATCTTTTATCTTGGAATATTCTTGTGTTATTGCATGTTATCTAGTCAAATTTGTTTTCGGTTTTGTGTGCTAGGTAGTCCCATATTATATTTGATTCTTAACAGACTTGGTGTTAAATCTAGCTTTAATTCATCCATAGATCCCCTCCATTCTATTTTGTTAGACTTGATCATACACCGTGTCTTTCTGCTTTGTTCCATTTATGGCTTATCAAATTTTGTAGTAGGTAAGGAGGAATTTGTCCTTCAGGATTAGTCTTTTTGTTTGACTATTGTCCAAGGTCCAAAAAGGTGGAAGCGCACCTTAGCACTGGGGCGGTTGCCTTTTGCTTGCTTCGGCCCTTAGCTGTGGTCAAGGCATCCAGTGAAGTCCTCGGTGATGGAGGAATGGTGGTGCTGCAGGAGAGAGAGGCAGATGTGCTGCAGGGAGAGAGGAGGCATCGGGATTGTGTCGAAGCAGAAGTCTGTGGAGGCAAAGACTCGTGTGGTACACTGTTGGTGTTGTCGAAGCAAAGGATCTAGCAGCAACTAATAAGCAATGGATGGCTTAGATTCTTCCTCCGGCCTGTGAAGATATTTTAGGGTTTCCACATGGGCTAGGAAGTGTTTCCATACGAGCTGTAACTAATGGCCATATATGTGAAAAGTCCATTTAGGCCCCGAGCACCAGGCAGCTCGGAATCCTTGGCACAAACCCACCTTGCAGCTCTATACACTTCTTTATGTGTTCGTCCTATTGAACTTTTTTGATTCTTTTAAACAAGAATCTAATAAATTAGAATAGTGTCAGTGATTTTTTAAGAGAATCAACAAATGAGACTTTTAGTATCTTCTTTACATCGGGGAAATCTGCTGCTCCTGTCTTTCTCTTTTCTTTTAAGTTATGTCTCTTTCTTTTTGGTCCATCATGCTATTATCTCGGGGTATTCATATTATAGTTTCATATATGGATTAGTATTCTGGAGCGCTGCAGAGTTCCCTTTCCATGCATCCCAATTGAGATTTTCCATGGGTTGCAGATGTTCTGAGTTTCTGACATGACAAAGATGGCCACTCGATATAGGGGACTACAATTTTTAAGGTTTTCTTGACAAATTAGGGATAGTGAGGATACATTAAGTTCTCTACATATGCACTCTACGGTGAGACCATTCTATATGATGCAACAAGCAAGTTAACAGAACAAGTTAAGCAAGAATCACAAGTTAGAGAAGAGGATGTATCCCCAACCTTGCACTCTTGGGAGAGTGCTAATGTCCGCTAGAGCGGTGCGAAAACCAAAGCTTCTCGAGCGCCACGATAGGCTCACCCTATTCTCCTTGAGCCTCCCACCGAGGTTGCAACCGAAGTTGAAAACTTTTCTGCTAAGTCTGGGGGGCTGGCCGGAGGGTCCGGGCTGCTGGGGGAAGGCTCAACAGAAACATTACAACCCAATTGCATCCTTTCTGTTGTGCCCGAAGTTGGTTCCTGGGGTGCTAGAAACAAAACATAGCCAGGTTTTCAAAGTGGGTTCTCTCTTCCATGGGATGGGTTGTGAGTGCATGTAGGTTAGTGTACGTGAGTTGATTCCCACCAAATCTCCACTGTGCGTCCCCTCTTTTGAGTTGTCATTAACACCAAAACAGTTGGGGGCAAGTATGTCATAGCTAATAGTTTATCTTGCCCTAAAGAAGCCCCTAAATAATCTACTTGACCCTAAAATACCTGGGTAATCTACTTCGGCACATGAAATAACATATCTCATTTTCGTATTAATCTCATGGTTAACATTTCTATTTTTTCATTTAGTGATAAATTGAGCGGTTAGTGTCAATTGTTTAATGTACTATATTTTTATCTTCATTCGTATGGAGCTTCTTAGTTCTTGGTTGACACTAAGCGCCGTCAATCCGATGTGGAGATATGTACGAGATTTCATATTTAAACAATAGATACTTTTACACTAGATGAACAAATCATTATAGCACGGTGATTGTTTCTCGATATGTACGAATATATTTGTAAAATTCATTGATGATTTGTTAAGTTTTGGTCGACTCAGACAATAGTACTTTTGGTACTTAATGAACAACTATTACATTGGAATGTTCTTTTTAGATTCGCATGAAATATTTGTGAAATTATCAAATAATTAGGTAATTCTCATTGGACTAAGACAATATTCCCTCTGTCTCAAAATGTATTCCTATTCCCTCAACACACTGAACAACTTCTTAGATCTGTATGAATGAATTTGTAAAAGTGAGAATTAGTTAATTATCTAGTTGACTGAGACATATATATATATTCCCTCATACCTTTTCACTTTAATTGTACATGGCACTTAAATCTTAATATTATTAATAGAATGTACTTTTATCAAGCATAATTACTCTTTTTATGTGGCTAAGGAAAATAATTGTACCAATATCACATTGTCATTATTATTTTAAGATCACTAACAATAATTGTAGCAATATATTGGTGAGCTTTTTACCAAACATTGAGCTAGGCTTTCACTGACAGTAATCAAATGCTACTCTTTATTACCCGCCCATTTGTACGAGGCTACCCGCAGTGGGAGTATCATAGCTAGTATCATGCATGCCAACTGGCAATTTTGATGAGGTGGCATCGAATTAAATGAAGAAAGGGAGGGCTGGTATCATATTATTATGATACTATATCATAATAAATTTTATGTTACTATGAGTCATGCATGACAATAAATAAGATCATGTAAGAGACTAATCTATGATACTATGCATGATATATGATGCTCCCCAGTCCCTACTGTCAGGAAAGTTCATTTTTTATTGGTTGAATCTGTCAACATGTGTCTTCCATTACTTTGAGTGGTTTTGTCTAGATAAATTCTTTGCCTCATTAACCACCATCCTCCTACTGTCCCACCCACCTACATACAGTAGCACTGTTCAAATTGGGCACACCACTCACCGTATTGCACCACCGTTAATCTGCAGATTCCAATGCACAAATCAACACTCATGATAGATCTGCCTGTCGCTCGTCTCCCAAATCGCTGTTCTTCCATACTCCCTCCTTTCTGGTTTATTGGGCCTATCTCTTTTTTTTTTTAGTTTTTCCAATTTGTTGGTCCCGTTTTCGTTCCTCTTCATCAACCTTTTTAGATTCTGAGGCAATTAGAAGAAAACTAACTAGTGCATGTGGCTGTTTCTACTCATTTAGTGGCCATGCATACATGCGCTGGAGTTAATGCCAGATTAAAGCACCTTTTTTGCGGGGAAAAAGTGCTAATTGGACAGTTTTGCAACCTATGTAATTTGTTCCACCACTCACTATCTACTTTGGTTGAGGAGTTTTTGAGTTAAGCCCTTTAAACCAGAAGGGAGGGAGTATATGCCTCCATCCCAATCTCCTCTGCTCGTCAGCTGCTAGGAGATAGCACTGGAGCTTCCCGCCTCCCCCATCTCACCTTCGAGCTCCCATGGCGCTGCAGCCCCATCCTCTCCTCTGACCTAGTAGCTGCCTACCCCTAAGCCTCCTAAGAGCTGGTGCTGGGTAAACGCTCACCTAGCACCTGGAGCCTTTTTAAGCCTTACTACTGTCCATGGAGTATCTCTTGTTTTCTATGCATATTTTGATTTAAGTTTTTGATACATTATTAACATCATGATCAACCCATTCCTGCTAATGAATAACGAATTTGCTGTTTTAGTCATCATTTCTTATAATCCATCAACAGTTGAACCAAAAGATGTGCAGATATATCAGTAGAGTTTTACAACGGAGTACGCGAAAGGACACACCACCTAAAATGGAACTACCATTTTGTAGGAACAGACATGCATGCATGCATACTTGCAATTGAAATGATTGTACATGAGTAAATTGAAATTATTTGAGCAGTTCTGGATATGCAAATTTGAAAATTCAGTTGGAGTATCTACGGTCAACAGTTTTTGCTTTAAATGAATTGTCTAGGTATTTCTGCTTATCAAATGTTGTTCTCTTGCAAATGTGAAGTTTGGTTAGGTTGACAGGTGAGCCTTTTTATGTACTCTCTTTGCTGTTGTTGTGATCTTTGGTTTCTTATGTGGATTCTGAGATTAAAAAATCGTTAACCATCTTGTATAGATACAAGTTTTCTCTTGTCATATTTAGTCCCTTTAGATATTTCATTCTTTTATAGGTGTGATTGTATTTCTTATGATTGTATTTCTTACATATAGTGAAGATCAGCGTCATTAGTTACATTTTGTGTTTTTGTTGCAGGAAGCGGCTTTTTAGCATGATAAACAACCTCCCCACCATATATGAGGTTGTCACCGGAACTGCGAAGAAGCAGGTCAAAGAAAAACACCCCAAAAGCAGCAGCAAGATAAATAAATCTGGCACTAAGGTAATGAACCATTTTCGTTTTACTGCAACAATGCTGACCTAAAACTAAGCTCATAATTTGTTGTCTTGTGGCGCAAACACACTTCCCCAGCCATCTCGCCAGCCAGAACCCAACTCAAGGGGTCCAAAGATGCCACCACCTCCGAAGGATGAGGACGACAGTGGAGGCGAGGAAGAAGAGGGAGAAGAACATGAAAAGGCATTATGTGGTGCGTGTAACGATAACTATGGACAGGATGAATTCTGGATCTGCTGTGATGCTTGTGAGACATGGTTCCACGGTAAGTGTGTGAAGATCACTCCTGCCAAAGCTGAGCACATCAAGCACTACAAATGCCCAAATTGCAGCAGCAGTAGCAAGAGGGCCAGAGCATGATATTGGATTCCTCCATGGCTCATGTCTGAAGATCCAAGGATTTGACTCACTGTAAAGACGCATGTGGGACGGAATGCCAATGGATGTGCATTCAGTTGTTGCTTTGAGATTAGTACCAGCTTTAGGGGTCTTGCTGTGTTGTTATTTGGTGTATGTCGGTGATGTTCTAGATTTACTTGTAGTCGTAGCAACTAATTGTAACAGCTTGTATGTCTTGGAGCCTTGTCAGTGCGCCTGTTCTGGACTCTCAGTGTCCTAGGTCCCGTGATGTATCATGTCATCATGTACCCTTGTTGTAATTTGTTGAAGAATCGCCTGTTATCTTAGCTTTTACAGCCTAGTTATTTGGACATGGTATCTAGCATCTACACATGGTTCCACTGTTTTAGAACTTGGTAAATGGTAAGTAGTTGGGTGTTTGTCTACTCGGGAAATCACGGCTGCTGGTTCAATGTTTAAGATGGATTGTCGGCGGTGCTTGCCACAAGTGTAGGTTGTATTCCCCTTCTGATGGTTTGCTATCCTATCTTTTGGTTGTGGCAAAAGCTCAAAAAAGTTTGCCTGCGAATACATGTCACTGATCATGGACTTATGTTTCAGGTATAGATAGTGCCCACTCTCCGACGCTTTTGAGGCAGCCTAATCTCCGTGTAATCTGGCGGGTTTGACTTGTGCAGTGCTCGACTTTTGTGAGATGGAACACACGCACCCAGATTGGCAAGAGGCAGGAAGAGTAGACTGCATCCGATGCCATTGCTGCTGCCCCGCTAGTTTACACGCAGATCAATCAAGGTCTCCTTTTTGTGCCGCTCCTCTCTTTTCCTCTTTTCCCGGCCTGGTTTTCTGCTGGTGATGTCCCTGTCCTACTAGTTGCAACCTATCAACTTTATCTCCCACTCTGCCCTGCCAACCTTGCCTTTTTGACTTGTCCAAGTTTATCGCATTTCTTTTTCTTTTGTGGTCTCCTTCAGCGCTTTCCAAGCGCTCCAAATCCTGGCGACAACAATGGGCTTGCTGTTCCGTGAGATTTTTTCTTTGGCTGGTTAGCGTGTTGGCTGTTTGGATAGATATGACGATGATTTAAGTGGCACACAGGTCAGGTTCCACGCCAGCTTCTACTATACTGTAACAGATAGCGCCTAGCTGGCAAGCAGGTTAGCTTCTACTATACTGTAACATTTCTTGTGTCAGCTGCAGTAAGTAGGACTTGTGGCATTTTTTATGTGCCAAACATCCATTCGCTCCTGTCTAGTCAGCTTATCTTCAATTCTTTGTGTTATATAAAACCACCACCATCATAACAAACAACAAAGTTTTTAGTCCTGAACAAGGTAGGATAGACTAGAGCCGAAACTCATAAGATCTTGAAGCCAACTCATGGTTTGATGCACCCTTGTCTATGGCTAGTTCTTTGGTGATATTTCGGTCCTTCAGATCTCTCTTTACGGACTCCTCCATGTCAAGTTTGATCTACCTCGACCTCTCTTTTGATATTATGAGCACACTTTAACCGTCCGCTATGCAATGGAGTTTCAGAAGGCCTGCGATGTATATGCTCAAACCATCCTAAACGATGTTGGACAAACTTCTCTTCAATCAGTACTACCCCGACTCTACCATGTATATCATCATTTTGGGCCCAATCCTTTCTTTGTGGCCACACATTTATCTCAACATGCGCATCTCTGCTACACGTAACTGTTGAACATGTCACCTTTTAGTTGGCCAACACTCAGCGCCATACATGTAAATATGCAAATTCTTTGAAGGAGGAAATGCAGCTTTTCCACGTGGCATCCTTAAAATTGGTATTCAGTACTGTCACCAACGCAAGCCTAAATACATGCCATTTTAGACATGAACAATTTTTAAGCTGCAACGTTATGCTTTTTAAGTATGTAATCATAGAAATGGTATCATAAAACTACAACATATTTTCCTTGAAAATTCTAATGGTACTAGTATTATCTAAGAGCAATCGGAATAACCTTTTTTACATAGTTGGAGCTAGAGATGTTCGACAACACATTTTCTAGGACGTCATCTATTTTGTCGTGGAGGTACTTAATTTTGAGGACATATCCATGTTCTTTCATTTAAGAGATAGTAATCATTTAGAGGAAACTAGTAGCAATATACTCTCCTAGCCGGGCACAGTTTACTTAAATATGAATTAAGCAGGAAGTTGAATTTTATCAAAATATACAATTACTCAGCCTTTTATAAAGCTGTATGGGCATTTTTGTGTACTTACTACGCATTTTAGGTGTAGCTCTATTTTAGTAGGTGATATAATCAATAATTGGGATACATGTTTTTTGTAATGTAGTGCCAATTAATTAATGAATACCTCAAATTCCTGGTTAATGGATTTGAATCTGATGCTGTAGCAAAGCAGCATCAAATTCCAGTATTGTAAACCCCACTGATGCCAGTTAGTGTTGCATGCACCACATGAAGGATGTGCTTAGGCCCCTATAAAGTCTACCCTTTTCTGTGGAATTTTTCATGCTAAGGCAGAGGATAGGAAAGAGGAACAACATAAAAATTCCAAGTCCATTGTTTGTTTCACTAAAAGGCAAGTACTATTAAAGAAACACTACCTTTGCCTTTAGTCTCGTCAAGTAGAACTGCCTTTACACTTTCTCCAATCCTCCCTCTCCGACGGAATGTTCTTTGAGGGAAATGTTGCATACGATGACATGGACAAATGATCAGCTCAAGGTCCTGTAGAATTGGCATGCTGGGTTCATGGGATATGTAGATATAATTCCCATATGATGTTGCTATCGACCCATGTGATCGATCGGTCCTTTTGAGAATATAAGAATTCAAGCATGGTGGACTGAAGCAAGTGGTGACAAAATGTCGACATGGATACAGAAATTAGTTTCTTCGGTTCGCAAGGCACGCTCCCTTGAGCTGGTCTTCTGTTTTCCGACATTTAGCTAGAGAGAGTGTAAGTTGTGCATACAGTAAAATTTTGCACAATACCCTAATCATATGCTATCTTGTTTTTCCCTTCCAACTGTATAACCTAGTGCAAGTTGTGAAGCAGTTTTTGTAGCTGATTCCAGCGACTACCGCCACCACCAATATGACACGGAGAATATATGTGGGGTTGAGTTGTTTCAAATGGCTAGGAATGTTCCACACCTTCAATTTCTCTATATTGGAAAAGCAATTCTCTTTATCGAAAACATCTTTCGAGGAAATTATCGAACCTAACACTTTTCGCGTTGTGATTCGTCGACTCATCGGGCGGCACACTTTGTGCTACAAAGTGCGTCGGAACAACAACATCAACACCACCATTAAACTAAACCATGACCATGAGGGGTTGTAAAGCCCCCACTAATTTCTTGCGAGGCGTGTATATCCGAGTATAAAGCAAAGTCTAGCATTATCCCATCACTAGGTGGCTGAGGGTGAGAGATATGTTTGTGAGGAGGGGAATATAGATTATGACCCTGCTTCTCCTGGGAATGTACTTAAGTGTGGGTTAACCGTGCCTCCCCTTTAGTTAGTCCCAAAACCCTACATTCCTCCCAAAAGCTCCTTGTTTTGATGTTGATGTGTAGGAATCCATCCTCATACCAAAGAACTTGTTTGTTTGAGTCAAACCTACTGTCCATTGCCAATGGAGGAAGGAAGCCTTTGATGCTGGAGGGGCACCTCATTCCAAAGGCATTTGATTCTTCCACCCAAGAGTTGACCTCCGAATATAATTTCTTGCTCTCTCTCTCTCCTCTCTCTCTCATGATATTGGTGGTAGTAGTGGAGGGTTAGCTTTCATCCTGCAACTCCTTTTCCCCAAGTCATAAGGCCAATAGTGGATTTGCTGATGCAGACGCTTCACTCGAGAAATTCTTGTGAAGATGACACTCATCAGAGTCTGACCGTGGCCATCTATAGCTCTCTTTCTCTCTCTACCTATATCTCCCTTGGCCCACCTGCAAGTGAGTGCATGCACAAGAGGGAGTGTGCTATAACTCACATACGCCATCTCTCTCATCTCCTCCTCCTCTCTCTACTCTCATGAGGGCATATAAGACATGAAGGTGTTCAGAGGCAAGATTTGGGCAGCACTAGGGTCACTCATGGATCATGTAGGCGCAGCCTCCAACAAGGCTTCCACGGCGGCGGTGCCAGACCGAGCGCTCCTCACGGACATCGAGGCGGCCATCGCGCGGTGCACGGACGGTGGAGGGGGCGGGAGCGTCGGTGACGACCGCCACGTCCACGAGATCCTCTTCCTCGTCTCCAACGCCCCGGGCGCGATCACCTTCCTCTCCCGCCGCATCACGGCGCGCCTAGAGGCGGCGCGGACCCCGGCCACCGCGCTCCGGTCTCTGCTCCTCGTCCACCGCCTCCTCCGCGCGGGCGACCGCTACTTCGAGCAGGACTTCCGAGGCCTCTGGGCCTCCCGCGACCTCCGCGTCGACGCGCCACGTTGCGGCTGCTCCTGTTCTCCCCTCGCTGCCTCAGGCGCCGGCGCCAACTATGTCACGGCCAGCACGGTGACCGCCACCGGCGCGTGCTCTTTCCTCCACGGCTACACGGCCTACCTCGAGGAGCGCATGCAGTGGGTGATCAACCAGTCCGGCAACCTGGAGCCCACCCGCCCCCCACCACAAGATCACGACGACAAGCCGCACCCGGCCTCCTCCTACGATGCCGTCGCCGCCGAGGAGCTCCTCTTCAAGCTCACCATGTGCCAGAGGCTGCTTGACGTCGCTGTCCAGCTCCTTCCGGACAACAACACAAGCGCCAGCGCCGCCGCGCGGTCAGCCTTCGGCATTGTCCTCCGGGAGAGCTTCAAGGTCTACGACTCCTTCAATGACGGCATCGACGTGCTGCTAAGGTCAAGAAGCGCCGGTCGTCTCAGCAAGTCTCTCAGGGTCTCAGCTCAGGGGGTGCTGAGGAAGGCGTGCGCTCAGACGCCTGAGCTGAAAGAGTTCTACCACAAGTGCAAGAAGAGCAATGTCGGCAAGATCACAGAGTACCCCGTCGTCAGGGTCGTTACGCCGGCGCAGGCCTCGGCAATTGAGCTCATGCCGCCGGTCTGTGAAGAGGATGGTCGGAAGGAGCTTGGCGGCGCCGGTGTGGTAGCGGAGGAGAACGAAGGCGACGCGCCCTTTGAGAGCAAGCTGGAGACGACTATCAGTGCGGTGTGGGTCGAGTTCGACGACGAAGATCACCAGGCTGGCCGTGAGTTTACCCGGGATGATCACAGCAGCTAGCCGGCCTAGCTAGTACAGTATGTAGGAGTTCTTTTGCAATGTCCAAATATATTAATTTTGAGTGATTGGATTGGTCTCCTCGATCCCCTCTTCTTGTGTGCAAGGTTAATCATTCTGAAGGGTCCGTGTCTTCATTCAGCTGGCAAGAAAGCCAATAATTCCTTTTCACTTATTTGTGTTGTTTCCTTTTGTTCTTTGGTCGCCTCCTTTGTTGCGGTCTCGATATATCCTTACACCTAGTGTGTTTTGTGTTCTTTGCCATCATGTTTGAACTACCAAGTGATTATATATACTCCCTCCGTACCATAATATAAGATGTGGTGATGTTCAATATGTAACTTGGATGGATAGCGTTTCATGCGATGCGGCGGGTGACTCTCATGGCGACTCGCAATGGTGGCGTGGTACTTGCCGTACTTCAAGGCTGCGGGGGTGCTCATCTACCGGCGGGTGGTGTTGTGGGACCATGTGCTCCCTCGTCGACGATGGGTGGTGGATCGACGCGCATGACACCACGGTGAGGAAGTTGTTCCGTGCAACACAGTGCACTTCCCTTGTCACGTTGTGAAACTTGGGGAGGCGACTGGCCCTATGGCAACGCACCTCGAGCGGCGCGACTGCGTGAATGACGTGCGGGGTAAGAGTGGTTTAAAGCCATCAGGGGTTGGTGGAGGGGGTGGGTTGCATTCAATCTTCTCCTTCCTCCCCAATCTAGTGCACAAAGAGCCACAAAGAGCCGAAACCCTCATCATTGATGGTGGAGATCACAGAAGTGAGGATGAGGGAGTTTGCAGGGTCGGATCCGTGCAAGCGTGCGCCCCTGCTCGAGATTGGGTCATGGTTCGACACCAAGGAGGAGATGCGGATGAAGGCGCAGGCGGTGCTAGATTCGCTGACAGAGGAAGAAAAAGGGGAACTTTTCAGTAGGATACGCAAGCGCCATTCACTGGAGATTCTGATGTTGGCGATGGACCAGTCGGATTCAATGGATTCAGTGAGGGCAGACAAGTGGGCGACGTTCATCTCATTCTCCACCAAGCTGTTGGCCCCAACGACGAGGGCATGTGCGATGAGGGCAGACGAGACGGTCCTGGCCCTCCCGGCGCCAGGATTGGTTTTCACCCCAATTGGGATCGACGGGGGCGAAGGAAGCAGTGGGAGGAGGGTTCCAGGGCGCAGAGATGCTTCAGGGGAGGACGCGACGACTCCACCATGCCGCTCGGCCCATTTGGCCCCAGCACCAGCTCCTCGTCGCTCCACTCTCCTCGCCGGAAAGGGGATCTGATCCCCCAGCTGGCTAATAACCACTTCTGGTTGTTAGGCAGCGAGGAATCAGAGGCTGACACCGACAAGGACCGTAGCAATGGTATGATCAATAACCCTTCTCATGCTCGCTACTTGCAATCTGATGCACTGTCTAGTGGTGGGAGATTGACGAGTAGTGAGATCAAAAAACACCGTCGTATTGGATGGTTTAGTTATACAAATAGAGTAAAAATGGAGAGATATGTGCAGTGTTTATTTCTCAGGGATGTTGGGAATGTTAGACAACCATGTAAATAGGAAAGTGGTCGATTGGGAGAGATTATGCAACAGATGTATCCATGTGTTGATTCCCCAAATTGGGGAAAATATCATATGGCTGAGGTGGATATGGCTTTAATTAAAATGAAACCCCTCATACCTAGATTCAAAGATTTGTGCAGGTTGCCAAATTTATTTGATGGGATTGAGGGGGATGATGATTTTACCATTGATAAGAAAGGATTTTCTGATGAAAAGGGCAGGAGTGAGATTGATAAAACATATAGTGAGAAAGTTGATATTCATGAGAATGTATTTCTGGAAGAATTTTGTGAAGATGTGATGGATTTTGACTCTCGAGGGAAGGTGGGGATTGAATTTAAATTTTTTGATCTGGGTGGGCTTGCTGGGCTTCGACAGCTGACACGTGAGGGAGATGAAGCCCATGACATGGCTGGACCATGTGAGGGTGATGGGGATGGGGCATATTTAAACCACATCTCCATCACTGCCCTATAGTATTTGGATTTTTGTGATTCCTATTGTCCTGAAGAGGTTAGGGTTGCGGCGGCTGACTCAGGTGAAGAACAAAATAGAGGGGCGGAGATCATGGAGGGGAGGTATGGATAATGACAACCAAGGCTTGGAAGGGGTGAATTTGGAGGGAGCGGAAATTTTCCTTCTGGCAGAAACAACATCTCACCCGGGAGGAATTTTGGGAGGCAGGAGGACAAATATTATGAGTATGGGGAGCTTTATGGGTGGAGCTGGGAACAACAACAATGGATCTAGAGGAGAAGGGTTCCAGTAGGGGAGATTTGGTGGAAATTTTGTGGAAGATCGAAGAGGTGCTTCTGGATCTAGGAATTTTGTTGGTCAAGGTGGAAAAGGCAGCTATCAACAACATAGGGAGGAGAGGCCTCAGATTAGCTCTGTAGGACAAGGGGGCAGTGATGGTAGGCAAAAAGGAGTCTAGGGGAATAATCAGTCGCTAGTGGGGTGGGGCTCTGCCTATTGCTCCCTTACAAAAATTTTCATAGGTGGTGCCACTAGGTCTTGGGATGGGCAGTTTGGTTTTCTCCCACCTAAACAATTGGCACAACAACATTAGTACCTATTGGCCAATGTCCATAAGAATAGTGTCTTGCCAGTGCCTGGTGGAGAAATAGAAGTGAATGAAAGAGTTAATGGAACCAAGGGTGATGGAGGGGGAGGAAAGGACCATATTTGTTGGAGATGCAAAGGAATTGGACATGACAACAAAGATGGTAAAACAATGTGTTTTGTGTAGTGTGCCAGAAAGGGTCACGCAGAACTGAAGATTCTATCATCTTGAGACAACCAAAACCAGTTGCTAAATATGTGGGATATGGGGCAAGAGGATTGGGATGTTTTCTAGTGCAAAACCACTAAGGAGATCTCACTTGTGGAACATGCTAATCCAATGGCAATATTGGTGGCACACTCTGGACTTAATGAAACTACTTCGGTACAAGACCTTACTAGGATGTTTCATTGGGGGTGGACTTGGAGAGCCAAGTTTCAAAGTCCTAAATAATTTCTGGTGAGGTCTCCTAATAAGGCCAAGCTGGCGGAGTTGAAGAATTTTGAGAAATTCACCCTGCTGGGTACTGGTGCTATGGTGGAGGTGAATTTTTGGAGTCCTGATGACAAAGCCAAAGGGAAGTTGCACTCCATTTGGGTGCAGATGCATGGGGTACCTGACATGTTGAGGCATTATTTGTCAATTTGTGAAGTTGGGTCTGTGTCGGATCTCGGGTTCCGGCAGACCCTTGAGGTTCGAACACTGGGGTGCGCGCGGAGATCTCTACCCTACCGATCCACGTCCGATCCTCTCGTGCGAACTAAGATGAAAATGATGAACAAAACAAGAGACACGAGGTTTATACTGGTTCGGGCCACCATTGTGGTGTAATACCCTACTCCAGTGTGTGGTATGATGGATTGCCTCTGGGGCTGATGATGGACAGTACAAGGGAAGAACAGCCTCGTGAGAGGTGTTCTTGAGCTGGTGCGATGAACTGCTAGGGTGAGTTCAGTCGCTTCTCTCTCTCTCTCTCTCTCTCTCTCTCTCTCTCTCTCTCTCTCTCTGCTAGGGTTCTACCAGATCTCTCGATCTCTTCTCGATGTCTCGAGGTTTTCTCGGTCCCTCTACTCTGTGGTGGCTAGCTCTATATATAGAGGCCCTGGGCCTCTCCCCAAATAATTGAGCGGGAAGGGCGCCAACAATTGGCCATTTTGAAGGGGAACATCTAGTACAAGTTATCCTAACCAAAGGTGGTCTTCGGCTGCCAAAAGCACTGGTGATGACGCCGTATTGGGCTCCACGGTGACCTCCGTCCGGCCGTCCGGCTGGTCTTGGTCTTGTTGCACCGGAATGACAACCTTTGCCCGATGCCTTGGCATGTGCTTGCCCCCTTTGCACCAAAGGGGAAACAAGGACACTGCGCAGGCCGGCGCCCGCCTGGCGCCCGCCTGGTCTCGATCGTCATGGCTTGCGTCATGGGTTCCTCGCGAGGTACCCCTGCCTTGATCTCTCCGCCTCCTCGCGAGCCTGCCTGATGAGGCTGCCTCTGAGGAAGCTTTCTGTCGTCCGCCCCACGAGGCTTGGCCCCTCGCGAGGGTCTTAAGCTTGGGCTAATGAAGATGGGCCGCACTGGGCCCCCACTTGAGCCACGCCGCAGGCCGCAGGCAGGCAAGTCTGGGGACCCCCATTCCCAGAACGCCGACAGTAGCCCCCGGGCCCAAGGCGCGTGCGGGCTTGGCTTAGCAGAGAAGCGAAGGGCAAGCACGAAGCGCCACGGGCCCTAACAGCCTACGTCCTTGGGCGCCGCATGGCGGTTGATTGGATGTGGGCGCCTGCACTTCCCACGATGCCTTGCTACGCGCCCGGCTAAGCGGACCCATAGTTGCACACAGTTGTTCCTCCTTTGGCCGCCCGCTCGCTTCCTACCTTTCCTTCTTCTCCGAGCTCCAACCTCCGCCGCCAATCCGGCTCGAGCTCTTCCCCTTCCCTAACGCCATGGCACCGACGAAGAAAGGAAGGGGGAAGAAGCCCGCGCCCTTGTCCTGCGCACCTCCAGCGGCGGCCCCCGCCGTCGATCGGTCAATCATACTCAACCCGGAAGCCTTGGACAAGGTCCACTCCGCCCTTGCTTCCATCTTCAACGAGTGCGGCCGGACCACAGTTTGGCCTGCATCCCGCGCCTTTCTTGCTAGGACCGTCACGGAGGTCCGATTCTTCGCCGATGCCTTGTGGGCGGGTCTGGTTCCCCCCTTTTCTGCTTTCTTCAATGCTGTGCTCTCCCATTATCAGATCCACATGATGCACCTCGGGCCGGAGTCCATTACCCTTTTGGCTGTCTTTGCTTTCGTGTGCGAGGCGATGATAGGCATCCCTCCTTCTGTTGCCCTGCTGCGCCACTTCTTTTCTCTGCGCCTGAGTGATCCCACTTAGTGCTCGGGGTGTGTAAACTTCTTCGCCGTGCCTGAGACGGCTGCTTCAGGGATTGACTTTGGCCTTCCACCTTCTCAGGCCAGGTTCAGAGAGCGGTGGCTGTACGTGGACGTCGGGGTGCCCAGCCCCTTGCTCTCGCACCCGACCTTGCCTGCTATTCCCAACCCAGGCTGGGGTCATGAACCGCTCGCGAGCCCCCGACTCGCTTTCGTCTGGCGCCGCTTCGAAAGTTGAGGGCCCACAATGTGACAGCGCCCAAGGTGGCGAGGGAGTTCCTTCTGTGTCGCGTTGCTCCTCTCCAACGCCACTCTCGCCGGATGTGGGACTTTGCGGAGCGCGGAGACCGCATGCGGCTTCAGGAGGAGGATTTGGCGCCCGAAGTGCTGCGGATGGTGCTTTGGGTCTTGACTGGTGATCCTTCCCCAGGCAGCCTACGGAGCGTGGCGTCCTTCTCTACCTTTTTTTTCCGGCAGGGCTGATTTCGTGAAGCAGATGCCCAGCTTCGACGAGTGGGGGCTGCACCCGGCTGGCCTCACGGGGCCACACGAGAACCCAGTTGTCGTGGTTGTTCCCCCCACCGCCCACAGCGGTCCCTCCTCAAGCGACAGAGCGGGGAGAGAGCTGATGTGAGCTGAGGTGGCTGATGTCGAGGTGGTGGCGCCGCGTGAAGCCTCGGAGGCGATGTCTCCCGAGGCCCGCCCTGGGGTGGCGGTTGAGCAGGGTTTTGGCCTTCAGCTCCTGAGGCCTGGGCTCCCGAGTCCCCAGCCGTTCTTCGCGAGGCGACGCCCGACGGTGCCCCCAAAGCTAACTCCTCTGGCACCGACAATCCTGAGGCTTCTTCTGCGCCCCAGGCCGACCCCCGCCCAGGCGCTTGGGTCGGTTTCGTGTAGACTTCGAGGCCCTTCGCAAGAGGAAGGAGGCCTCAGGCGGCAACGACCGCCCTTGCCGCTTGTTGAAGCGCAGGAAGTACTTTGCCATGGATGAGTAAGCCTTCTCCTTTCCCTGCTCATTTGCTCTGTTATCCTTGTGGCTCATTGTGTCCCTTCAGGTCCCGCCTTGCTGAGTCCGCCGAGTCGACCCAGGAGTCGGCCCCTGCAGCTCCGCCCCCTTTGCTGGCTCTGGGTCCGCCGAGCTCGGGTGGCGCCCTCGCCGCTGGATCGGTTGGTGGAGTGATCTGCTCCATAGGGTGCCTCGAGCTTGCTCGCCCGATGCCCTTCCTTCGCGAGTCTTCTTGGGGCGCGTCAGGCTTGCCCCGCGCCCCTTCTCTGGTCATAGAAGGCGAATGGCTGAGGTCTGTCCTTGGCTCCTCCTCCGTGGGTGGGTCGACGCCGGGCCGGACTCTCAGGGCGGTCCATTCGGTGACGGCTAGGGCGGCAGCCCCCTGCCCCACGCCTGGAGGGGGCTTACCGCCTCGGGGCCCTCTGCATGCTCCAGCGGAAGAGGGTGATGTGGAAGATGTGCTCAGGCGCGCTCGGGAGCGTTGTGCCCATCATGAAGAGTTCCTCCAGGGGGCGGCGGATGCGGTGAACCGGGTCGGAGCAGAGCTTGCTGCCGAGGATGCGCACCTCGAGGCTGAAGGCCTGCGCCTTGCTGAGGAGAGGCGCAAGCTGAAGGTGGCCATTGCCCTCGCGTGTCATCAACGTGACCTCGACAACGCGAAGGCCGAAGCGTCGCTAGCGGCTTCGCGGGAGGCCTGCTCCCTGGCCGTTGAGGAGGCTCGGGAGGCAGACCGACGGTGCAAGGATGCAGAGGAGCGTGCACGGGAGCTCCAGGCCTGGAGCAACTCCCTGGAGCAGCAAGTGGAATTGCGCCAGGCGGCCCTTGAGTCGATGGGGTTGGCCTCTGTTGACCAGGCGGAGCTTCTGAAGCGCGAGGAGGCGCTGACGCTGGAGGCCGCCGAGCGCAACTTTGACCTTGAGCGGTTGGAGACGAGGGAGCGCCTGGTGGCTCGGGCGGAGGATGACGTTGCCGCGCGTGAAGCCTGGGCCCAGGAAGAAGTCGATCGCCGCATGGCGGAAGCTCGCTCGGCCTTCGAGCATGAATACAAGACGAGGTTGGGGCTGATTAAGGTTGAGGCTGAGGGCAGGACCGCAGCCCTCAGGGCCAAACTGACCGAAGCGACGCGGCGCGCGGACTCCTCCGCAGCCGCCCTCAGCGTGGCGCAGGCGGAGCTGTCCTCTTCCCGGGCCAAGCAGCTTCTTCTTCAACAGAGGGTTGATGACGGCGAGGCCGTCGCGCAGCAGAGTGGGGACGAGCTCCAACGGCGGCGGGCTCTGGAGCACGTGCACGCCCCCATGCTTCAAACGCTCCGAGAGAGGGCCAACACAGCTTTGGGCTACATCTGCGAGGCTGCCGCTAGGGAGCCGCACGAGGTCACCTACGTCGGCAACCTCCAATTTTTCACCGATGTGGTGATGCTTCTAGAGAACCGGTCCGAGAGGTCCCGTTGGCTTGTCGAAGAGAGGAGCCGAGCCTTGCTTGGGCGTGCCTTCTCCCGCGTCTTCAGCCATCTGCAGGACAGGGACCCCCACTTCGACTTCGACGCTGCCATCGCACCCGTGCCCATTGCCGTCCGGGGCGACCTGGCGCGGTGGGTGGAGGACAACGTGGGCGCCCTCGTCAGGGCCTTTGCGTCCGATGACGACGGCGTGGTTGTGGGCTCCAATGAAGGCGATGTTGTGGACGAGCCTGGCGTTGATGGAGATGCCGCCGGCGGCGGCGGGAATGCCGACGATGCCAGTGATGCCTCTGAGGACCCCCATCACGCGGCGAGTGATATGTCCGACTGACCGCGCGTTACTGCCGTTTAACCTGCACAAAGAAAGTTCGGGCTTGACCCTGAAGGATGTAAGAGCATTTTGGGAGGGGAAGCCCCTCATGTAAAGGTTTGCACTTAGTACTCTGGTAAGCGTGATGTTATGTGTGAGCGTAGCTGTCGGCCCGGTGATGGGTCAGCTGACTTGTGTACCTTCCGACCCCAACGAGTCCCGAGCGGGCCTGTGGGGGCCGCTGCTCCTCGGTGTCTTCTGATTAACTTGTGGATCCCGCGATGAAAACCTCCGGAAAGGGTGCGGTAACAGCGGTCCTGGTTGTGAACGTGCCTGGCCCGGCCCGGCTCGCGAGGGGGGGGGGGGCAGCCGATGTTAACCTTGGATGCAAAGCCAAAACCAGAACGCGAGAGATTGCTCGAACGAGACTAAACACCCCCTCCCCGAATGCACGCAAGCTTCAAACTCAAATCCAACTTAAATCCAAACCGAAGAAACTTGCCGACAAGGAAGAAGCAAAAAAAGCAAGAAGGCGGAAGACAAGAAAAAAAGTTGCGTCCGGCACCTAGTCTAGTCTTCAACGTCTTCTCACCAGCGCAGAGCTGAGTGCTGCCACTGGGCGTGGGCGGGAGCCCCAGGGCCTGAGGCCGGCGCTCCTGAGACTCCGGGGCATGTACAACCCCACTCATTATTACGTGAGAGTGTCACGGGGCGGCGAGCTTCACAGACACTGGGCCTTCTTCACAGGTACCGGCCTTGCTTCATATCGCCAGATGAGGGCCCCGCCTTGCGCCTCACTCTGCCGCCATTGACGGCGACCGGAAACCAAGGACGACGCCAATGGGGTAGAGCGGTCACCAGCGGTTCCCCCGACGACCACGGGTCCTCCGCCGGGGGCAGGCCATGGGGCACCTCCGCGCCTACCCCCGGATCTCGGCCCCTCTCCTGCAGCCCCCTGCGCCCTCCTCCTGAGGGATAAGAGGCTGCAGTGTTGGGGCAGTCATCCGCTGCGGCGACCTGTACCTCCTGCGACCCATGGTTAGCGTAAGCTTGCTCCTGAGGGATGAGTGGTACCCGATAGTTGCTGTTGTCGGCGCGGTTGTCGATGCTCTCTTGGGGTTCCTGAAAGAGCTCGGCTTCCGGCGCCTCCTCGTCCCAGCCGGGCCCGAGGAACGAGCCGTGACCTTCTTCCAATATGTAGTCTGACTTGGAGCAACCACCTCGTGGGGTACATAAGCCTCCGGGGCAACCACCAGGTGGGGTACATAAGCCTCCGGGGCAACCACCTCGTGGGCCTTGTTGTAGCGCCCTGCATGCCACGCAGTCTGACTTGGAGCGTCGCCTTGTAGGTGATGACGCGGTGGTCCGCTGAGGCCAAAGGCCGTGGTGCGCATCCCCTCGTCGGCCTGGGGAAGGGCCGACGCGATCAACCGCCCGGTGCTAGCGGAGGTATTGGCGCTGGACCAGCCCTGGGACCCGCCTGAAGTCGCGTGGGCGCGCATAATGCCGTCGTGCGACCTGTCCTGGATCTGGGGCAGCAGCTGGATGCAGAAAGGGGGCGCTCCTGAGGCGGCGGCGTCCAGGAGCTCGGCCACTCGCTCCAACAACACGTCGCGGCCGCCTTCCAGCAAACGACACCGTAGTAGCTCTCGGGCCACCGTGAGCGCGGCCCTGGAGTTCGCCTGCTCCCGTCGGGTGTATGGTGTCGTGGCAGCGGCGTGGTTCGAGGCCCTTGCTGCGGCCTGCACCTGCCGTGGCGTGAGGGCAGGCGGTGTCTGGCCACGTCGCCCACTCCCCGCAGCGCTCTGCAGAGCGTGAGCTGCCTGAGGCACAAGGTTGAGGTCGTTCTGAGATGGCGACACGGCGTGGGCTGGCCACGCCGCCCAGCGGTTGGCGTTGGCAGCCGGGTTGCTTGACATCTGGATGGCATAGCGGCGGAACACGATGCGGAGGAAGAAGGACTCTGGCGCACTCCTACCTGGCGCGCCAAATGTCGGATTTCGGGTTCCGGCAGACCCTTGAGGTTCGAACACTGGGGTGCGCACGGAGATCTCTACCCTACCGATCTACGTCCGATCCTCTCGTGCGAACTAAGATGAAAATGATGAACAACACAAGAGACACGAGGTTTATACTGGTTCGGGCCACCGTTGTGGTGTAATACCCTACTCCAATGTGTGGTATGGTGGATTGCCTCTGGGGCTGATGATGGACAGTACAAGGGAAGAACAGCCTCGCGACAGGTGTTCTTGAGCTGGTGCGATGAACTGCTAGGGTGAGTTCAGTCGCTTCTCTCTCTCTCTCTCTCTCTCTCTGCTAGGGTTCTACCAGATCTCTCGATCTCTTCTCGATGTCTCGAGGTTTTCTCGGTCCCTCTACTCTATGGTGGCTAGCTCTATATATAGAAGCCCTGGGCCTCTCCCCAAATAATTGAGCGGGAAGGGCGCCAACAATTGGCCATTTTAAAGGGGAACATCTAGTACAAGTTATCCTGACTAAAGGTGGTCTTCGGCTGCCAAAAGCATTGGTGATGACGCCGTATTGGGCTCCACAGTGACCTCCGTCCGGCTGGTCTTGGTCTCGTTGCACCGGAATGGCAACCTTTGCCCGATGCCTTGGCCTGTGCTTGCCCCCTTTGCACCAAAGGGGAAACTGAAGGAAATATGCCCTAGAGGCAATAATAAAGTTATTATTTATTTCCTTATTTCATGATAAATGTTTATTATTCATGCTATAATTGTATTAACCGGAAACATAATACATGTGTGAATACATAGATAAACAAAGTGTCACTAGTATGCCTCTACTTGACTAGCTTGTTGATCAAAGATGGTTATGTTTCCTAGCCATAGACATGAGTTGTCATTTGATTAACGGGATCACATCATTAGGAGAATGATGTGATTGACTTGACCCATTCCGTTAGCATAGCACTTGATCGTTTAGTTTGTTGCTATTGCTTTCTTCATGACTTATACATGTTCCTATGACTATGAGATTATGCAACTCCCGTTTACTGGAGGAACACTTTGTGTGCTACCAAACGTCACAACGTAACTGGGTGATTATAAAGGTGCTCTACACGTGTCTCCGAAGGTACTTGTTGGGTTGGCGTATTTCGAGATTAGGATTTGTCACTCCGATTGTCGGAGAGGTATCTCTGGGCCCTCTCGGCAATGCACATCACTATAAGCCTTGCAAGCATTGTGACTAATGAGTTAGTTGCGAGATGATGTATTACGGAACGAGTAAAGAGACTTGCCGGTAACGAGATTGAACTAGGTATTGAGATACCGACGATCGAATCTCGGGCAAGTAACATACCGATGACAAAGGAAACAACGTATGTTGTTATGCGGTCTGACCGATAAAGATCTTTGTAGAATATGTGGGAGCCAATATGAGCATCCAGGTTCCGCTATTGGTTATTGACCGGAGACGTGTCTCGGTCATGTCTACATAGTTCTCGAACCCGTAGGGTCCACACGCTTAAGGTTTCGATGATAGTTATATTATGACTTTATGAGTTTTGATGTACCGAAGGAGTTCGGAGTCCCGGATGATATCAGGGACATGACGAGGAGTCTCGAAATGGTCGAGACGTAAAGATCGATATATTGGACGACTATATTCGGACATCGGAAAGGTTCCGAGTGATTCGGGTATTTTTCGGAGTACTGGAGAGTTACGGGAATTCGCCGGGGAGTATATGGGCCTTATTGGGCCATACGAGAATAGAGGAGAGAGCCCAAAAGGAAGGAGACGCGCGCCCCCCCTCTGGCCCGAATTGGACAAGGGGTGCAGCCCACTTTTCCTTGTTCCTCTCCCCCTCTTTCCTTCTCTCCTACTCCAACAAGGGAAGGAGGAGTCCTACTCCCGGTGGGAGTAGGACTCCCCCCTTGGCGCGCCCTCCTCCTAGGCCGGCCACCTCCCTCCCTTGCTCCTATATATACGGGGGAAGGGGGCACCCCATAGAAACAACAGTTGATCATTGATCTCTTAGCCGTGTGCGGTGCCCCCCTCCACCATAGTCCTCGATAATATTGTAGTGGTGCTTAGGCGAAGCCCTGCGACGGTAGAACATCAAGATCGTCACCACGCCGTCGTGCTGACGGAACTCTTCCCCGACATTCTGCTGGATCGGAGTCCGGGGATCGTCATCGAGCTGAACGTGTGCTAGAACTCGGAGGTGCCGTAGTTTCGGTGCTTGATCGATCGGGCCATGAAGACGTACGACTACATCAACCGCGTTGTGCTAATGCTTCCGCTTCTGGTCTACGAGGGTACGTAGACAACACTCTCCCCTCTCGTTGCTATGCATCACCATGATCTTGCATGTGCGTAGTAAATTTTTTGAAATTACTACGTTCCCCAACAGTGGCATCCGAGCCTAGGTTTTATGCGTTGATGTTGTGCATGAGTAGAACACAAGTGAGTTGTGGGCGATATAAGTCATACTGCTTACCAGCATGTCATACTTTGGTTCGGCAGTATTGTTGGATGAAGCGGCCCGGACCAACATCACGCGTACGCTTACGCAAGACTGGTTCTACCGACGTGCTTTTCACACATGTGGCTGGCGAGTGTCAGTTTCTCCAACTTTAGTTGAACTGAGTGTGGCTACGCCCGGTCCTTGCGAAGGTTAAAACAACACCAACTTGACAAACTATCATTCTGGTTTTGATGCATAGGTAAGAACGGTTCTTGCTAAGCTCGTAGCAGCCACGTAAAACTTGCAACAACAAAGTAGAGGGCGTCTAACTTGTTTTTGTAGGGCATGTTGTGATGTGATATGGTCAAGACATGATGCTAAATTTTATTGTATGAGATGATCATGTTTTGTAACCGAGTTATCGGCAACTGGCAGGAGCCATATGGTTGCCGCTTTATTGTATGCAATGCAATTGCGCTGTAATGCTTTACTTTATCACTAAGCGGTAGCGATAGTCGTGGAAGCATAAGATTGACGAGACGACAACGATGCGACGATGGTGATCAAGGTGTCGCGCCGGTGACGATGGTGATCATGACGGTGCTTCGGAGATGGAGACCACAAGCACAAGATGATGATGGCCATATCATATCACTTATATTGATTGCATGTGATGTTTATCTTTTATGCATCTTATCTTGCTTTGATTGACGGTAGCATCATAAGATGATCTCTCACTAAATTTCAAGATAAAAGTGTACTCCCTGAGTATGCACCGTTGCCAAAGTTCGTCGTGCCCAGACACCACGTGATGATCAGGTGTGATAAGCTCTACGTCCATCTACAACGGGTGCAAGCCAGTTTTGCACACGCAGAATACTCAGGTTAAACTTGACGAGCCTAGCATATGAAGATATGGCCTCGGAACACCGAGACCGAAAGGTCGAGCATGAATCATATAGTAGATATGATCAACATATTGATGTTCACCATTGAAAGCTACTCCATTTCATGTGATGATCGGTTATGGTTTAGTTGATTTGGATCACGTGATCACTTAGATGATTAGAGGGATGTCTATCTAAGTGGGAGTTCTTAAGTAATATGATTAATTGAACTTTAATTTATCATGAACTTAGTCCTGGTAGTATTAGCATATCTATGTTGTAGATCAATAGCTCGCGATGTTGCTCCCAGTTTATTGTGTTCCTAGAGAAAAATTATGTTGAAAAATGTTAGTAGCAATGATGCGGATTGGATCCGTGATCTGAGGATTATCCTCATTGCCGCACAGAAGAATTATGTCTTTGATGCACCGCTAGGTGACAGACCTATTGCAGGAGTAGAGGCAGACATTATGAACGTTTGTCTAGCTGAATATGATGACTACTTGATAGTTTAGTGCACCATGCTTAACAGCTTAGAATAGGGACTTCAAAGATGTTTTGAATGTCATGGACCATATGAGATGTTCCAGGAGTTGAAGTTAATATTTCAAGCAAATACCCGAGTTGCGAGATATGAAGTCTCCAACAAGTTCTATAGCTAAAAAGATGGAGGAGAATAGCTCAAGCAGTGAGCATGTGCTCAGATTGTCTGGGTATTACAATCGCTTGAATCAAGTGGAAGTTAATCTTCCAGATAAGATAGTGATTGACAGAATTCTCTAGTCACCATCACCAAGTTAGTAGAACTTCGTGATGAACTATGATATGCAAGGGATAACGGAAACGATTGCCAAGCTCTTCATAATGCTGAAATCAATGAAGGTAGAAATCAAGAAAAATATCAAATGTTGATGGTAGACAAGACCACTAGTTTCAAGAAAAGGGCAAAGGGAAGAAGGGGAACTTCAAGAAGAACGGCAAGCAAGTTGCTGCTCAAGTGAAGAAGCCCAAGTCTGGTCCTAAGCCTGAGACTAAGTGCTTCTACTGCAAAGGGACTGGTCACTGGAAGCGGAATTGCCCCAAGTATTTGGCGGATAAGAAGGATGGCAAAGTGAACAAAGGTATATTTGATATACAGATTATTGATGTGTATTTTACTAGTGTTCGTAGCAACCCCTCGGTATTTGATACTGGTTCAGTTGCTAAGAGTAGTAACTCGAAACGAGAGTTGCAGAATGAACAGAGACTAGTTAAGGGTGAAGTAACGATGTGTATTGGAAATGGTTCCAAGATTGATATGATCATCATCGCACACTCCCTATACTTTCGGGATTAGTGTTAAACCTAAAATAAATGTTATTTAGTGTTTGCGTTGAGCATGAATATGATTGGATCACATTTATTGCAATACGGTTATTCATGTAAGTTAGAGAATAATTGTTGTTCTGTTTACATGAATAAAACCTTTTATGGTCATACACCCAATGAAAAAGGTTTGTTGGATCTCGATCGTGGTGATACACATTTTCATAATATTGAAGCCAAAAGATGCAAAGTTAATAATGATAGTGCAATTTATTTGTGGCACTGCCGTTTAGGTCATATTGGTGTAAAGCGCATGAAGAAAATCCATGCTGATGGACTTTTGGAATCATTTGATTATGAATCAGTTGATGCTTGCGAACCATGCCTCATGGGCAAGATGACTAAGACTCCGTTCTTCGGAACAATGGAGAGAGCAAAAGATTTGTTGGAAATCATACATACTGATGTATGTGGTCCGATGAATATTGAGGCTCGCGACAGGTATCATTATTTTTTGATCTTCACAGATGATTTGAGCAGATATGAGTATATCTACTTGATGAAACACAAGTTTGAAACATTTGAAAAGTTCAAAGAATTTCAGAGTGAAGTTAAAAATCATGGTGACAAGAAAATAAGGTTTCTACGATCTGATCGCGGAGACAAATATTCGAGTTACGAGTTTGGTCTTCAATTAAAACAATGTGGAATAGTTTCACAAATTCGTGCCACCTGGAACACCACAGCATAATGGTGTGTCCGAATGTCATAACCGTACTTTATTTGATATTGTACAATCTATGATGTTTCTTACCGATTTACCACTATCATTTTGGGGTCATGCATTAAAGACATCTGCATTCACATTAAAAAGGGGCACCATCTAAGTCCGTTGAGACGACACAATATGAACTGTGGTTTGGCAAGAAACCAAAGTTGTCGTTTCTTAAAGTTTGGGGTTGCGATGCTTATGTGAAAAAGTTTCATCCTGATAAGCTCAAACCCAAATCGGAGAAATGTGTCTTCATAGGATACCCAAAGGAGAAAGTTGGGTACACCTTCTATCACAGATCCGAAGGCAAGACATTCATTGCTAAGAATGGATCCTTTCTAGAGAAGGAGTTTCTCTTGAAAGAAGTGAGTGGGAGGAAAGTAGAACTTGATGAGGTAACTGTACCTGCTCCCTTATTGGAAAGTAGTTCATCACAGAAATCTGTTCCTGTGACTACTACACCAATTAGTGAGGAAGCTAATGATGATGATCATGTAACTTCAGATCAAGTTACTACAGAACTTCGTAGATCAACCAGAGTGAGATCCGCACCAGAGTGGTACTGTGTTCCTGTTCTGGAGGTCATGTTACTTGACCATGACGAACCTACGAACTATGAGGAAGCGATGATGAGCCCAGATTTCGCAAAATGGTTTAAGGCCATGAAATCTGAGATGTGATCCATATATATAAGAACAAAGTATGGACTTTGATTGACTTGCCCGTTGATTGGTGAGCCATTGAGATTAAATGGATCTTCAAGAGGAAGACGGACGCTGATAGTAGTGTTACTATCTACAAAGCTAGAATTGTCGCAAAAGGTTTTCGACAAGTCCAAGGTGTTGACTATGATGAGAGTTTCTCACTCGTATCTATGCTTAAGTCTGTCCAAATCATGTTAGCAATTACCGCATTTTATGAAATCTGGCAAATGGATAAACAAAACTGCATTCCTTAATGGATTTATTAAAGAAGAGTTGTATATGATGCAACCAGAAGGTTTTGTCAATCCTAAAGGTGCTAACAAAATATACAAGCTCCAGCGATCCATCTATGGACTGGTGCAAGCATCTCGTGTAACGCTCTCGATGCGGCTATATCTCCCACATGTCGAAGCACAACTTAGAGGCATAACCGCATTGAAAACAATGTCGCAAGTGAGGTAATCTTCACACAACCCATGTAATACATAAGGGAAAGAGATACATAGATGGCTTACAATCGCCACTTCACACAATACATGAATAAAGCATTACAACATCCAAATACAATCAAGGTCTGACTACGTAACCAAAATAAAAGAAGAACCCCAAAAGAGACAAGGTCCCCGATCGACCCCAACTGGGCTCCACTACTGATCAACTAGTACGAAACAACACAAAGGACAAGATCTTCATCGAGCTCCTCCTGAGCTTGGTTGCGTCATTTGTACGGGCTCATCGGCACCTGCAAGCTGGTTTTGGAAGTATCTGTGAGTCACGGGGGACTCAGCAATCTCGCACCCTCGCGATCAAGACTATTTAAGCTTATAGGTAGGGTAAAAGTATGAGGTGGAACTGCAGCAAGCGACTAGCATATATGGTGGCTAACATACGCAAATGAGAGCAAGAAGAGAAGGCAAAGCACGGTCGATAAAAGTATGATCAAGAAGTGATCCTAAAACAACCTACGTCAAGCATAACTCCAACACCGTGTTCACTTCCCGGACTCTGCCGGAAAGAGACCATCACGGTAAAACACGCGGTTGATGTATTTTAATTAAGGTCAACTTCAGGTTTTCTACAACCGGACATTAACAAATTCCTATCTGCCCATAATCGCAGGCACGACTTTCGAAAGTTCAAATCCCTGCAGGGGTGTCCCAACTTAGCCCATCACAAGCTCTCACGGTCAATGAAGGATATTCCTTCTAGCGGGAAGACCCGATCAGACCCGGAATCCCGGTTACAAGACATTTCAACAAAGATAAAACAAGACCAGCAAAGCCACCCAGATGTGCCAACAAATCCCGATAGGAGCTGCACATATCTCGTTTGTTGGAAATATTCCCTAGAGGCAATAATAAATTGATTATTATTATATTTCCTTGTTCATGATAATCGTTTATTATCCATGCTAGAATTGTATTGATAGGAAACTCAGATACATGTGTGGATACATAGACAACACCATGTCCCTAGTAAGCCTCTAGTTGACTAGCTCATTGATCAATAGATGGTTACGGTTTCCTGACCATGGACATTGGATGTCGTTGATAATGGGATCACATCATTGGGAGAATGATGTGATGGACAAGACCCAATCCTAAGCCTAGCACAAGATCATGTAGTTCGTATGCTAAAGCTTTTCTAATGTCAAGTATCAGTTCCTTAGACCATGAGATTGTGCAACTCCCGGATACCGTAGGAGTGCTTTGGGTGTGCCAAACGTCACAACGTAACTGGGTGGCTATAAAGGTACACTACAGGTATCTCCGAAAGTGTCTGTTGGGTTGGCACGAATCGAGACTGGGATTTGTCACTCCGTGTAAATGGAGAGGTATCTCTGGGCCCACTCGGTAGGACATCATCATAATGTGCACAATGTGATCAAGGAGTTGATCACGGGATGATGTGTTACAGAACGAGTAAAGAGACTTGCCGGTAACGAGATTGAACAAGGTATCGGGATACCGACGATCGAATCTCGGGCAAGTAACATACCGATAGACAAAGGGAATTGTATGCAGGATTGATTGAATCCTTGACATCGTGGTTCATCCGATGAGATCATCGTGGAACATGTGGGAGCCAACATGGGTATCCAAATCCCGCTGTTGGTTATTGACCGGAGAGTCATCTCGGTCATGTCTGCATGTCTCCCGAACCCGTAGGGTCTACACACTTAAGGTTCGGTGACGCTAGGGTTATAGAGATATAAGTATGCGGTAACCTGAAAGTTGTTCGGAGTCCCTAATGAGATCCCGAACATCACGAGGAGTTCCAGAATGGTCCGGAGGTAAAGAATTATATATAGGAAGTGCTATTTCGGCTATCGGGACAAGTTTCGGGGTCACCAGTATTGTACCGGGACCACCGGAAGGGTCCCGGGGGTCCACCGGGTGGGGCCACCTGCCCCGGGGGGCCACATGGGCTGTAGGGGGTGCGCCTTGGCCTGTATGGGCCAAGGGCACCAGCCCCAAGAGGCCCATGCGCCAAGAGAGCAAGAAAGGAAGAGTCCTAAAAGGGGAAGGCACCTCCTAGGTGCCTTGGGGGGGATGGACTCCTCCCTTGGCCGCACCCTTCCTTGGAGGAAGGGCCAAGGCTGCGCCCCCCCTCTCCCTTGGCCCTATATATAGTGGGGGGAAGGGAGGGCAGCAACACCTGAGTCCTGGCGCCTCCCTCTCCCTCCCATGACACATCTCCCTCCTCCCGCAGCGCTTGGCGAAGCCCTGTTGGAATCCCGCTACTTCCACCACCACGCCGTCGTGCTGCTAGATCTCCATCAAACTCTCCTCCCCCCTTGCTGGATCAAGAAGGAGGAGACGTCGCTGCTCCGTATGTGTGTTGAACGCGGAGGTGCCGTCCGTTCGGCGCTAGGATCATCGGTGATTTGGATCACGACGAGTACGACTCCATCAACCCCGTTCTCTTGAACGCTTCCGCGTGCAATCTACAAGGGTATGTAGATCCACTCCTCCCTCGTTGCTAGATGACTCCATATATTGATCTTGGTGACACGTAGGAAAATTTTGAATTATTGCTACGTTCCCCAACAGTGGCATCATGAGCTAGGTCTATGCATAGTTTCTATGCACGAGTAGAACACAAAGTAGTTGTGGGTGTTGATTTTGTTAAATACTTACCGTTACTAGTCCAATCTTGATTCGGTGGCATTGTGGGATGAAGCGGCCCGGACCGACCTTCCACGTACTCTTATGTGAGACTGGTTCCACCAACTGACATGCACTAGTTGCATAAGGTGGCTAGCGAGTGTCTGTCTCTCCCACTTTAGTCGGATTGGATTCGATGAAAAGGGTCCTTATGAAGGGTAAATAGCAATTGGCATATCACGTTGTGGTTTTTGCGTAGGTAAGAAAAGTTCTTGCTAGAAACCCATAGCAGCCACGTAAAACATGCAAACAACAATTAGAGGACGTCTAACTTGTTTTTGCAGGGTATGCTATGTGATGTGATATGGCCAAAGGATGTGATGAATGATATATGTGATGTATGAGATTGATCATGTTCTTGTAATAAGAATCACGACTTGCATGTCGATGAGTATGACAACCGGCAGGAGCCGTAGGAGTTGTCTTTATTTATTATATGACCTGCGTGTCATTGAACAACGCCATGTAATTACTTTACTTTATTGCTAACCGTTAGCTGTAGTAGTAGAAGTAATAGTTGGCGAGACAACTTCATGAAGACACGATGATGGAGATCATGATGATGGAGATCATGGTGTCATGCCGGTGACGATAATGATCATGGAGCCCCGAAGATGGAGATCGAAAGGAGCAATATGATATTGGCCATATCATGTCACTATTTGATTGCATGTGATGTTTATCATGTTTTTGCATCTTGTTTACTTAGAACGACGGTAGTAAATAAGACGATCCCTCATAATAATTTCAAGAAAGTGTCCCCCCTAACTGTGCACCGTTGTGAAAGTTCGTCGTTTCGAAGCACCATGTGATGACCGGGTATATAGATTCTTACGTTCGAATACAACGGGTGTTGACAAGCCTGGCATGTACAGACATGGGCTCAGAACACATGCGAAACACTTAGGTTAACTTGACGAGCCTAGCATGTACAGACATGGCCTCGGAACACAAGAGACCGAAAGGTCGAGCATGAGTCGTATGGTAGATACGATCAACATGGAGATGTTCACCGTTGATGACTAGTCCGTCTCATGTGATGATCGGACACGGTCTAGTCGATTCGGATCATGTATCACTTAGATGACTAGAGGGATGTCTATCTAAGTGGGAGTTCATTAAATAATCAGATGAACTTAATTATCATGAACATAGTCAAAAGGTCTTTGCAAATAATGTCGTAGCTTACACTTTAGTTCTACTAAGATATGTTCCTAGAGAAAATTTAGTTGAAAGTTGATAGTAGCAATTACGCGGACTGGGTCCGTAAACTGAGGATTGTCCTCATTGCTGCACAGAAGGCTTATGTCCTTAATGCACCGCTCAGTGTGCTGAACCTCGAGCGTCGTCTGTAGATGTTACGAAACATCTGACATACATGTTTTGATGACTACGTGATAGTTCAGTGTTTGATGCTAACGGTTTAAAATTGTGGCACCAAAGACAGTTTTGAAATGTCATAGAACATATGAGATGTTCCAAAAGACTGAAATTGGGATTTCAGACTAATGCCCACGTCAAGAGGTATGAGACCTCTGACAAGTTTCTTAAGCCTGCAAACTAAGGGAGAAAAGCTCAATCATTGAGCATGTGCTCAGATTGTCTGAGTACTACAATCGCTTGAATCGAGTGGGAGTTAATCTTCCAGATGAGACAGTGATGGTTCTCCATAGTCACTGCCACCAAGCTATTAGAGCTTCGTGATGAACTATAACATATCAGGGATAGACATGATGATCCTTGAGCAACTCGCGATGTTTGACACCGGGAAAGTAGAAATCAAGTTGGAGCATCAATTGTTGATGGTTAGTAAAACCACTAGTTTCAAGAAGGGCAAGGGCAAGAAGGGATACTTCATGAAACGGCAAATCAGTTGCTGCTCTAGTGAAGAAACCCAAGGTTGAACCCAAACCCGAGACTAAGTGCTTCTGTAATGAGGGGAATGGTCACTGAAGCAGAACTACCCTAGATACTTGGTAGATGAGAAGGCAGGCAAGGTCGACAGAAGTATATTGGATATATATTATATTAATGTGTACTTTACTATTACTCCTAGTAGCACCAGGGTATTAGATACCGGTTCGGTTGCTAAGTGTTGGTAACTCGAAATAAAAGGCTATGGAATAAACGGAGACTAGCTAAAGGTGAGATGACGATATGTGTTGGAAGTGTTTCCAAGGTTGGTGTGATCAAGCATCACATGCTCCCTCTACCATCGAGATTGGTGTTAAACCTAAATAATTGTTATTTGGTTTTTGCGTTGAGCATAGACATGATTGGATTATGTTTATCGCA
Source organism: Triticum dicoccoides (assembly GCF_002162155.2). Taxonomy (NCBI): domain Eukaryota; kingdom Viridiplantae; phylum Streptophyta; class Magnoliopsida; order Poales; family Poaceae; genus Triticum; species Triticum dicoccoides. Next base: position 533,698,246 of record NC_041386.1, on the reverse strand, counting down.
ATACGGTTATTCTTTAAGGAGAATAATGGTTACTCTTTTTATTTGAATAATACCTTCAATGGTCTTGCACCTAAAATGAATGGTTTATTGAATCTCGATCGTAGTGATACACATGTTCATGCCAAAAGATATAAGATAGTAATGATAGTACCACATACTTGTGGCACTGCCACTTGAGTCATATTGGTATAAAACGCATGAAGAAGCTCCATGTTGATGGATCTTTGGACTCACTCATTTTTGAAAGGATTGAGACATGCAAACCATGTTTGTTGGTAGATATGCATGAAGAAACTCTATGCAAATGGACCGTTTGACTCACTTGATTTTTGAATCACTTGAGACATGCAAATCATACCACATGGGAAGATGACTGAAAGCCTCGTTTTCAGTAAAATGGAACTTGTTGGAAGTAATACATTTTGATGTGTGCAGTCCAATGAGTGCCGAGGCACGCTGTGGATATCGTTATGTTCTTACTTCACAGATGATTTGAGTAAATGCTGAGTGTATTTACTTGATGAAACACAAGTCTGAATTATTGAAAGGTTCAAGTAATTTCAGAGTGAAGTTGAAGATCGTTGTGACAAGAGGATAAAATGTCTATGATGTGATCATAGAGATGAATATGTGAGTTACGAGTTTGGTACACAATTAAGACATTTTGGAAATTGTTTCACGACTAATACCGCCTGGAACACCATAGTGTGATGGTGTGTCCGAACATCATAAATGCACCCTATTGGATATGGTGCATATCATGATGTCTCTTATCGAATTACACTATCATTTATGGGTTAGGCATTAGAGACAACCGCATTCACTTTAAATAGGGCACCACGCAATTCCGTTGAGACGACACCGTATGAACTATGGTTTAGAGAAACCTAAGCTGTCATTTCTTAAAAGTTTGGGGCTGCGACGCTTATGTGGAAAAGTTTCAGGCTGATAAGCTCGAACCCAAAACGGATAAATGCATCTTCATAGGACACCCAAAACAGTTGGGTATACCTCCTGTCTCAGATCCGAAAGCAATAAGGGATTGTTTCTAAAATCGGGTCCTTTCTCGAGGAAAAGTTTCTCTCGAAAGAATTGAGTGGGAGGATGGTGGAGACTTGATGAGGTTATTGAACCGTCTCTTCAACTAGTGTGTGGCAGGGCACAGGAAGTTGTTCCTGTGGAACCTACACCAATTGAAGTGGAAGCTTATGATAGTGATCATGAAACTTCAGATCAAGTCACTAACAAACCTCGAGGGATGACAAGGATGCGTACTACTTCAGAGTGGTACGTAATTCTGTCTTGGAAGTCATGTTGCTAGACAACAATGAACCTACGAGCTATGGAGAAGCAATGGTGGGCCCGTATTCCGATAAATGGCTCGAGGCCATAAAATCCGAGAGAGGATCCATGTATGAAAACAAAGTGTAGACTTTGGCAGAACGGCTCGATGGTCGTAAGGCTGTTGAGTACGGATGGATTTTTTAAAAGGAAGACGGACAATGATGGTAGGTATCACCATTAAGAAAGCTCGACTTGTCGTTAAGATGTTTTCCGAAAAGTTCAAGGAGTTGACTGCGATGAGACTTTCTCACTCGTTGCGATGCTAAGAGTCTGTTGGAATTATATTAGCGATTACTGCATTATTTATGAAATCTTGCAGATAGGATGTCAAAACATTGTTTCCTCGATGTTTTTTGAGGAAAGGTTGTATGTGATACAAACCGGAAGGTTTTGTCAATCCTGAAAGATGCTAATAAGTATGCAAAGCTCCAGCAATCCTTCTAAGGACTGGAGTAAGCATCTCGGAGCTAGAATGTATGCTTTGATGAGATGATCAAAGATTTTGGGTTTATAAAAAGTTTATGAGAAACTTGTATTTCCAAAGAAGTGAGTGGGAGCACTATAGAATTTCTGATGAGTATATGTTGTTGACATATTGTTGATCAGAAATGATGTAGAATTTCTGGAAAGCATGCAGATTTATTTGAAAAGTGTTTTTCAATGGATAACCTGGATTAGGCTACTTGAGTATTGAGCATTAAGATCTATAAGGATAGATCAAAATGCTTAATGGTACTTTCAAATGAGCACATACCTTGACATGATCTTGAAGGCGTTCAAGATGGATCAGTCAAAGAAGGAGTTCTTGCATGAGTTGTAAGGTATGAAGTTAAGACTTAAAGCTCGACCACGACAGAATAGAGAGAAAGGACAAAGGTCATCCCCTATGCTTAAGACGTAGGCTCTACAGTATGCTATGCTATGTACCGCACCTGAAGTGTGCCTTGCCATGAGTCAGTCAAGGGGTACAAGAGTGATCCAAGAATGGATCACAGGAAACGGTCAAAGTTATCCTTAGTAACTAGTGGACTAAGGAATTTTCTCGATTATGGAGGTGATAAAAGAGTTCGTCGTAAAGGGTTACGCCGATGCAAACTTTGACACTAATCCAGATTATTCTGAGTAGCAAACTGGATTCGTATAGTAGAACAGTTATTTGGAATAGCTCCAAATAGAACGTGGTAGCTGCATCTGGGAGATGACATAGAGATTTGCGAAGTACATACGGATCTGAAAGATTCAGACCCGTTGACTATAACATCTCTCACAAGCATAACATGATCAAACCCAGAACTCATCGAGTGTTAATCACATGGTAATGTGAACTAGATTATTGACTCTAGTAAACTCTTTGGGTGTTAGTCACATGGGGATGTGACCTTGAGTGTTAATCACATAGCGATGTGAACTGGATTATTGACTCTAGTGCAAGTGGGAGACTGTTGGAAATATGCCCTAGAGGCAATAATAAATTGATTATTATTATATTTCCTTGTTCATGATAATCGTTTATTATCCATGCTAGAATTGTATTGATAGGAAACTCAGATACATGTGTGGATACATAGACAACACCATGTCCCTAGTAAGCCTCTAGTTGACTAGCTCGTGGATCAATAGATGGTTACAGTTTCCTGACCATGGACATTGGATGTCGTTGATAACGGGATCACATCATTGGGAGAATGATGTGATGGACAAGACCCAATCCTAAGCCTAGCACAAGATCATGTAGTTCGTATGCTAAAGCTTTTCTAATGTCAAGTATCATTTCCTTAGACCATGAGATTGTGCAACTCCCGGATACCGTAGGAGTGCTTTGGGTGTGCCAAACGTCACAACGTAACTGGGTGGCTATAAAGGTACACTATAGGTATCTCCGAAAGTGTCTGTTGGGTTGGCACGAATCGAGACTGGGATTTGTCACTCCGTGTAAATGGAGAGGTATCTCTGGGCCCACTCGGTAGGACATCATCATAATGTGCACAATGTGATCAAGGAGTTGATCACGGGATGATGTATTACAGAACGAGCAAAGAGACTTGCCGGTAACGAGATTGAACAAGGTATCGGGATACCGACGATCGAATCTCGGGCAAGTAACATACCGATAGACAAAGGGAATTGTATGCGGGATTGATTGAATCCTCGACATTGTGGTTCATCCGATGAGATCATCATGGAACATGTGGGAGCCAACATGGGTATCCAGATCCCGCTGTTGGTTATTGACCGGAGAGTCATCTCGGTCATGTCTGCATGTCTCCCGAACCCATAGGGTCTACACACTTAAGGTTCGGTGACGCTAGGGTTATAGAGATATAAGTATGCGGTAACCCGAAAGTTGTTCTGAGTCCCAGATGAGATCCCGGACGTCACGAGGAGTTCCATAATGGTCCGGAGGTAAAGAATTATATATAGGAAGTGCTATTTCGGCTATCGGGACAAGTTTCGGGGTCACCGGTATTGTACCGGGACCACCGGAAGGGTCCCGGGGGTCCACCGGGTGGGGCCACCTGCCCCAGGGGGCCACATGGTCTGTAGGGGGTGCGCCTTGGCCAGTATGGGCCAAGGGCACCAGCCCCAAGAGGCCCATGCGCCAAGAGAGCAAGAAAGGAAGAGTCCTAAAAGGGGAAGGCACCTCCTAGGTGCCTTGGGGGGTGGACTCCTCCCTTGGCCGCACCCTTCCTTGGAGGAAGGGCCAAGGCTGCGCCCCCTCTCCCTTGGCCCTATATATAGTGGGGGGAAGGGAGGGCAGCAACACCTGAGTCCTGGCGCCTCCCTCTCCCTCCCATGACACATCTCCCTCCTCCCGCAGCGCTTGGCGAAACCCTGTTGGAATCCCGCTACTTCCACCACCACGCCGTCGTGCTGCTGGATCTCCATCAACCTCTCCTCCCCCTTGCTGGATCAAGAAGGAGGAGACATCGCTGCTCCGTACGTGTGTTGAACGCGGAGGTGCCGTCCATTCGGCGCTAGGATCATCGGTGATTTGGATCACGACGAGTACGACTCCATCAACCCCGTTCTCTTGAACGCTTCCACGCACGATCTACAAGGGTATGTAGTTCCACTCCTCCCTCGTTGCTAGATGACTCCATATATTGATCTTGGTGACACGTAGGAAAATTTTGAATTATTGCTACGTTCCCCAACATCGTTATCAGGGCACATCAGATGAGCCAGACGTCGGGTGGGCCAGCCCAGAGTTGCCCCTGGTAGCTCCGCACATTGCTCAGTTGGACCAAGACTTAGAGAAGCACTGGCCCCGGGGGGGCGGGGGGTGGTTAACATAAAGATGACCCTCGGGATGCGTGACTCCCAAGGGAAAAAAGGGCTAGGTGGCGAATGGTAAAACCAATGTTGGGCCTTGCTGGAGGAGTTTTATTCAAGGCAAACTGTCAAGGGGTTCCCATTATTACTCAACCGCGTAAAGAACGCAAAATCCGGGAACATAACACCGATATGACGGAAACTAGGGCGGCAAGAGTGGAACAAAACACCAGGCATAAGGCCGAGCCTTCCACCCTTTACCAAGTATATAGATGCATTAACTAAATAATATATATTGTGATATCCCAACAAGTAAAACATGTTCCAACAAGGAACAACATCTCCATGTTCCAACAAGGAACAAACTTCAATCTTCACTTGCAACTAACACCGCTATAAGAGGGGCTGAGCAAAGCGGTAACATAGCCAAACAACGGTTTGCTAGGACAAGGTGGGGTAGAGGCTTGGTTCAACAATATGGGAGGCATGATAAGCAAGTGGTAGGTATCACAGCATAGGCATAGCAAAAGAGCGAGCAACTATCAAGCAAAGATAGAAGTGATTTCGAGGGTATGATCATCTTGCCTGAAATCCCGCAAGGAGGAAGGAGTCCATGAAGAAGACAAACGAACGTAGACAAACGGGTCCTCACAAACGCGACGTTACCGAACCCAACCCGAAGAAGCAAACACCGGAAAGAAGCACACAACATAGTAAACAACCAACACATGAACATGGTATGATATGCGGGATGCGTTATGCGATGCATATGCATGATTTGCAAAGGAATGATTGAACCTGGCCTCAACATGGAAATCCAAGTGGGCCACTGGAAAGGTGAGGTGATTTCGGTTGAAATCGATATAAAGATCACCGGAATCGGATGCACGGTTTGGAAATGGCAAGCAAAACAAATATGGCACCGGTCTGCGATAAACAGCAAGTAGCCATCTAAATGCATCAAGATAAATATGCTACAGCACACAAACATGGCAACAAAATACATGTAAAAGATCCACTCATGATGCTTGACAAAAGATGAACGCTGAGCTACGGCCCATTCATCCATTAACAGGTTCAAACAAGCATGGCAAAAGTGCAATTGGTAAACAGGTTTTAGACTTAGTGAAATTAACACTAGTCTGCAATTTCAGATCAGGTAGCACACTTTGGAGCATGAAAACTATATGCTATAGGCATTTAACATGGAAAAACAAGGCATGGCATGGAGCTACTCAAAGAGCTTAACAAAAGTCCCTTAGTGACCTTGAGCCAAAAGGGATCATAAAATACAATTGCAAGCATGTGAACATGGCAAAAACATAATCAGATTACACACTTAGTGAAAAACTGAAACATGCAAATCTGTTAACAAGTAGGCATGTTCACGAGCTCGATGCACTCACTACAGAGCAAGGCATGACAAACTAAGCATACGCCTGTCAATAATACACCTTGTACAAGCTAGACATGGCAAGAACAACAACATATCATGCACGAATCAACTACAACATCCTCGACAAAATCGCTAACAAGTAGACAATCCGCCCAGATTCACGAAATAGCAAAAGTAGAGCTCAACTGACTCAAGCTAGGGTGCTCCATAATTGCAAACAAAGACATGGATGGATAGAGCACCACAAGATTAACAAAACATCCTTACTGATCATCCTCAAAATAGGCACGGATCACTAGGAAACAACATGAACATATGGCATATTGATAAAAATAGACCAAAGACTTAGTGGAAATGCTAAGTCCCTGAAATCAGCATTAACGAGTATACTACTTTGCAAGGTTGTGCTAGTCACCACACATATCACAAAAATACATGGATATCACCTCTGTAAAGATGGCAAAACATATAACAAAACACATGTAGAGCTCATGAGCATATCATGCACACATTAAACATGGCAAAAATGACAAATAGCTATTTGGTGCAACAGATCTGACAATAAACTCGAATAGCACTCTTCCAACAACATTTCGGGCATCAAAATGAGCTCAAATGGAAATGATGCAGTGAGATGAAATGATGTGCTCTCTTAGGCAAACAATCTGATATGCTACACGCATGAATCGGAGCTACAGATGCAAAGTTATGACATGATGAACATGGGCATTTAATCTGGAAAACTCGGGGACTTAGTGAAAATCGCCAAGTCTGGAACTGGGCGTAAGATAATATGTCGCGCACGGGGCAGGGAATAATGGTGGCTCACCCATGGGCTTCGGCTCAAAACAGAGAGGAAGGAGGCTGGCGAGCTGGGCCGGACTCGGGCGCGGCCCACGCGGGCGGCGCTGGGGGCGTTGTCCTCCCGATCCAGGGAACGAACGCGGCGGCGGCGACAAAGAGATGACGGGGCGGCCGGAGAACGACGGGGAAGGCCGGGGACGGCGCGGGGGCTGCCGGATCTGGCCGGAGAACGCCGGACCCGGGCGACGGCGAGACGGGTAGGACCGGCGAGGTGCGGAACTCCGGTGGGGAGGCACTCCGGCGATGGTGGCACGACTCCGGCGGCACGAGCAGCAACTCCGGCGAGGTTGCGGCGCGGGGCGCGGAGGCAGGCGGCGGAGCAAGCCGGCGACAGGCGGCGCTAGGCGTCGGGAGAGACCGGGCGCTCGACTGAAAATGGAAGGAACTGAACATGATCTTGACAACCAAGATGATGGGTTGAAGAGAGCAACATCACAATGCCTCTGAAAGAGAGAAATAGAAGATAGATGATTGAGATAAAAGAATGTAGAAGAAAAGGCCAACTTCTGCTACGAAAGAGGTTGAAAAGGTATCCTTAGGAGAAGTGTCGAACGGAGTTGTTGGAAAACCAACAACGAAAAGAGTAAGCTTGATATGGTCTTATGGAATACATCTCAAATTATGAGGTGACAACCTGCCACTCACGGGAAAAAGAATTGGATTGGTATGACCAAGGAGACGAGAAAATATTTCACCGGGAGGATAAAGAAGAACTTGGATCATTTATAAGCACCAAAGATAGCAACAATCCTTAGGGAAAGCTTTAGGTGAAATATAACCCAAGGTAACTCCAATGATGAGATTGATGGATTTAGAATACCTCATTCTTAATAACATGTGAATCATTAAACATGAACTCAAATTATCAAGAATGGCATAATACCACCTCCAAAGATACGGTAGAAAGAAATTGCACTCCGGATTGCAAGATGAACAAATACTTGAGCTCCCTAGAAATGAATCTCGATGAAAACTTCGAGAAGGAATTAATTCCTTGATGAAAGACCATGTCGAGCCTCCATGAAGAACTCCGATAACAAAAGAAAGAGAAATTGAAAACACTAGGTGAATCCTTGCAATGATTTAGATGGATCTCCGTGATAATTAGAGCTTGGAACTCCGGGAAAGAAAAGATGAAAACAAGTGAAACAAAGAATTTGCTGAACCTCCGGAATAAGGAATTAATCTCTTGGATGAAACAAGAATAAGAATTACATTATGCTTATCCTTCACCAATTTAAATTGATGACAAGCAACGGATTTGGCATACTACTTATTCTCGTAGAAAGGATTAAGATAGATATTGCGCAAACTTGAAGAGGCCTTCAATGATCCACCGTAGGATTTGAAAGAACGAAAGAATTGAAAATGAACGACGAGAAGATAAAGAAACACTGGGAAGAATTATAAAATGAACGAGGATGCTTGAGAGGATTTAGATACAAGAGAGCAAAGAGATCATGAACTGATTAGAGAATATACTTGAATGATGCACCGGTTAGATTTGGAGAATAAGAGCTGACAACTAAGAATGAATAAACCTGAATTTATGGACTCCGGATAATCAAACTGAGAAGACTCCTGAATTGCTCCAGATAGGTGAAAAGAATTTTCCCAATCCAAAAACAACTATGAGAGGATGGCAACAAGCTAGAATGACGAATCTTGAAGAGAATGGAGCAAGAATGAGAGAAACTCTTCTTCGGTCTTCAAATGTTGAGAATGACGAGGAGAAACACCACCATGAATTATTGAGGCACACCGAAATGAAAAAAAATGGAAAGGTCGAGCCAACGATGAAAAGACTTTTAAAGATCTTGGAGAAAGGCATTTGACTGATGATAATTCGTACTTACGTCAAACTTTGAAACGAATTAAGGATAGCTCCGGGAAAATAAGAAGATTCAGGTAAGATCCTGGGAAAACACCTGTGGGTTAGGGCCCACTCAAGAGAAACACTGTTGATGATTTAAAATATAGATTGCGCCGGTTGATTTAAATGGCTTGAATGAGATAACATCCTCGAAAGATCTTGAACGAAAGCAGAGTAGAAACATGAATCTTCGAGATATCTTGAGCACTCCGGAACAAAAGAATAGCAAGGAGTGGATGATTAAGAGGTGGCCCGGCATAAGAACACATTTGAAACGTGGAAAAAGGATGTGATCAACACCAAAAGCTTGAATTGAATCCACCGGAGAAGAAAAAGAATGAAGAATAACGAACATGAAGAGCATCTTCATGAGAATCACCAGATAAGGATATTGATTGAAAAGAATGGAGAGACTTCACAAGAATAAAAAGGATGCTTGATTAAGAAATCCGAGTCCTTGAGGAAAAAGGGAGGGAGGGAGGGACAACAAGGACAACTTGGGATGGATGAAACGAACACCGTTGTGAAAGCTGAGATTGAATCTTGCGGATGTTGAAAATGAACGGATCCGCTTGACGAGAGACACACTGGTTGAAAAGGATTGACATGACAATCTCGATTATCATGAAGGATTGTTATTCACATAGGAATATGAGAACACCGGTTCGGAAAGGTGTGGAATCAACACTTGACTTCGAAGCAACTCAAATACCACAACTCAAAAACAAAACAAAGGATTGGCTTGCAAAATAAGCCGGAACAAACATATGATAGAGATTTCGTCCAAAGTTTTCGTGGTGGGGCCTACATGGGCTCGATCGTACAACACCATCATGTACAACGCAGTGCACATGACATACGAAGCGTCCCCGAGTCGGCATAGCCAAGGACTCTTTAAGACACAACGAGACCACTGTAAAACCAACCGTGAATAGGCGGACCACTAGACGTCGAACCCCAATTTCATATCATACACTTGTCGGAAAGATATCCTAAGAGCTACTTGAATTCCCACTTATAAACTCCCGAAATTTTCCGGTTATGCAATCAGGTGTTGGGGATACAGGGGAAGCACAATATCTCACCCAAACTAGCAAATCCTACATCCAGCTATATCCATCCTTCAACACATAACCAAGAAACCTTCGGAAATCGTCTACCTCAACCTTCGAAAAGCATCTGCTATACGAGTTATGGCAATACTCTCGAACTCCCGCCCCAGTACTGGGTGGCGTCGAGGTTATCTCACCAACAAGTGCATAAAAGAGATTTTCGATGTCGGCGAAACTAATCTCAGGTATTCCAGAACTGCAACGATAAAATTGTGACAACAACACCTCGGAGCTCAACTCCCCGGGACACTTCCACAACCCCTAAATGACAGGAGGCACCAAGAACAATGTTCTCGTCACAAAACCATCGAAACGATTCCAAGATACCCGCGTGATCCTAAATTTTTTTTAGTGAAATTTGAGAAGAGAAGAGTCAAAACTCTATGTCAGGAAGCCTTACCAGAGCAATGAAGGGACCGGGGAGTAAAAAGAATTCCTAAACTCTCCGATACATAATTCCTAAATGACTCAAAACATTTTTCTAGACTCAACTCGTCTGCTAATTCGATCAAGCAGGGGGGCTCCTAAGGTCGGGGAAGGCTCTGATACCAACTTGTAACACCCTCGATGCGGCTATATATCCCACGCATCGAAGCACAACTTAGAGGCATAACCGCATTGGAAGCAATGTCGCAAGTGAGGTAATCTTCACACAACCCATGTAATACATAAGGGAAAGAGATACATAGATGGCTTACAATCGCCACTTCACACAATACATGAATAAAGCATTACAACATCCAAATACAATCAAGGTCCGACTACGGAACCAAAATAAAAGAAGAACCCCAAAAGAGACAAGGTCCCCGATCGACCCCAACTGGGCTCCACTACTGATCAACTAGTACGAAACAACACAAAGGACAAGATCTTCATCGAGCTCCTCCCGAGCTTGGTTGCGTCATCTGTACGGGCTCATCGGCACCTACAAGCTGGTTTTGGAAGTATCTGTGAGTCACGGGGGACCCAGCAATCTCGCACCCTCGCGATCAAGACAATTTAAGCTTATAGGTAGGGTCAAAGTATGAGGTGGAACTGCAGCAAGCGACTAGCATATATGGTGGCTAACATACGCAAATGAGAGCGAGAAGAGAAGGCAAAGCACGATCGATAAAAGTATGATCAAGAAGTGATCCTAAAACAACCTACGTCAACCATAACTCCAACACCGTGTTCACTTCCCGGACTCCGCCGGAAAGAGACCATCACGGTAACACACGCGGTTGATGTATTTTAATTAAGGTCAACTTCAGGTTTTCTACAACCGGATATTAACAAATTCCCATCTGCCCATAACCGCGGGCACGACTTTCGAAAGTTCAAATCCCTGCAGGGGTGTCCCAACTTAGCCCATCACAAGCTCTCACGGTCAACGAAGGATATTCCTTCTAGCGGGAAGACCCGATCAGACTCGAGATCCCGGTTACAAGACATTTCGACAAAGATAAAACAAGACCAGCAAAGCCACCCAGATGTGCCGACAAATCCCGATAGGAGCTGCACATATCTCGTTCTCAGGGCACACCGGATGAGCCAGACGTCGGGTGGGCCAGCCCAGAGTTGCCCCTGGTAGCTCCGCACATCGCTCAGTTGGACCAACACTTAGAGAAGCACTG
>NC_041386.1:533490277-533686373 GCF_002162155.2 Triticum dicoccoides | reverse complement strand
TAAAATAAAGATGACCCTCGGGATGCGTGACTCCCAAGGGAAAAAATGGCTAGGTGGCGAATGGTAAAACCAATGTTGGGCCTTGCTGGAGGAGTTTTATTCAAGGCGAACTGTCAAGGGGTTCCCATTATTACCCAACCGCATAAGGAACGCAAAATCCGGGAACATAGCACCGATATGACGGAAACTAGGGCGGCAAGAGTGGAACAAAACACCAGGCATAAGGCCGAGCCTTCCACCCTTTACCAAGTATATAGATGCATTAACTAAATAAGATATATTATGATATCCCAACAAGTAAAACATGTTCCAACAAGGAACAACATCTCCATGTTCCAACAAGGAACAAACTTCAATCTTCACGTGCAACTAATACCGCTATAAGAGGGGCTGAGCAAAGCGGTAACATAGCCAAACAATGGTTTGCTAGGACAAGGTGGGTTAGAGGCTTGGTTCAACAATATGGGAGGCATGATAAGCAAGTGGTAGGTATCACAGCATAGGCGTAGCAAAAGAGCGAGCAACTAGCAAGCAAAGATAGAAGTGATTTCGAGGGTATGATCATCTTACCTGAAATCCCTCAAGGAGGAAGGAGTCCATGAAGAAGGAAAACGAATGTAGACGAACGGGTCCTCACAAACGCAACATTACCAGACCCAACCCGAAGAAGCAAACACCGGAAAGAAGCACACAACATAGTAAACAACCAACACATGAACATGGTATGATATGCGGGATGCGGTATGCGATGCATATGCATGATTTGCAAAGGAATGATTGAACCTGGCCTCAACTTGGAAATCCTAGTGGGCCACTGGAAAGGTGAGGTGATTTCGGTTGAAATCGATATAAAGATCACCGGAATCGGATGCACAGTTTGGAAATGGCAAGCAAAACAAATATGGCACCGGTCTGCGATAAACAGCAAGTAGCTATCTAAATGCGTCAAGATAAATATGCTACAACACTCAAACATGGCAACAAAATACATGGCAAAGATCCACTCATGATGCTTGACGAAAGATGAACACTGAGCTACGGCCCATTCATCCATTAACAGGTTCAAACAAGCATGGCAAAAGGGCAATTGGTAAACATGTTTCAGACTTAGTGAAATTAACACTAGTCTGCAATTTCAGATCAGGTAGCACACTTTGGAGCATGAAAATTATATGCTACAGGAATTTAACATGGAAAAGCAAGGCATGGCATGGAGCTACTCAAAGAGCTTAACAAAAGTCCCTCAGTAACCTTGAGCCAAAAGGGATCATAAAATACAATTGCAAGCATGTGAACATGGCAAAAAGATAATCAGATTACAGACTTAGTGAAAAACTGGAACATGCAAATCTGTTAACAAGTAGGCATGTTCACGAGCTCGATGCACTCACTACAGAGCAAGGCATGACAAACTAAGCATACAGCCGTCAAGAATACACCTTGTAAAAGCTAGACATGGCAAGAACAACAACATATCATGCACGGATCAACTACAACATCCTCGGCAAAATCTCTAACAAGTAGACAATCTGCCCAGATTCACGAAATAGCAAAAGTAGAGCTCGACTGACTCAAGCTAGGGTGCTCCATAATTTCAAACAAAGACATGCATGGATAGAGCACTACAAGATTAACAAAACATCCTTACTGATCATCCTCAAAAGAGGCACGGATCACTAGGAAACAACATGAACATATGGCATATTGATAAAACAGACCAAGGACTTGGTGGAAATGCTAAGTCCCTGAAATCAGCATTAACAAATGCACTACTTTGCAAGCTTGTGCTAGTCATCACACATATCACAAAAATACATGGATAGCACCTCTGTAAAGATGGCAAAACATATAATAAAACACATGTAGAGCTCAGGAGCATATCATGCACACATTAAACATGGCAAAAATGACAAATAGCTATTTGGTGCAGCAGATCTGACAATAAACTCGAATAGCACTCTTCCAACAGTCTTTCGGGCATCAAGATGAGCTCAAATGAAAATGATGCAATGAGATGAAATGATGTGCTCTCTGAGGCGAACAATTTTATATGCTACGCGCATAAATCAGAGCTACGGGTGCAAAGTTATGACATGATGGACATGGACATTTAATCTGGAAAACTCGGGGACTTAGTGAAAATCGCCAAGTCTGGAACTGGGCGTAAGATAATATGTCGCGCACGGGGCAGGGAATAATGGTGGCTCACCCATGGGCTTCGGCCCAAAACGGAGAGGAAGGAGGCCGGCGAGCTGGGCCGGACTCGGGCGCGGCCCACGCGGGCGGCACTGGGGGCGTCGTCCTCCCGATCCAGGGAACGAACGCGGCGGCGGCGACGAAGAGATGACGGGGCGGCCGGAGAACAACGGGGATGGCCGGGGATGGCGCGGGGGCTGCCGGATCTGGCCGGAGAATGCCGGATCCGGGCAACGGCGAGATGGGCAGGACCGGCGAGGTGCGGAACTCCGGTGGGGAGGCACTCCGGCGATGGTGGCGCGACTCCGGCGACACGAGCAGCAACTCCGGTGAGGTTGCGGCGCGGGGCGTGGAGGCAGGCGGCGGAGCAAGCCGGCGGCGGGCGGCGCTAGGCGTCGGGAGAGCCCGGGCGCTCGGGCGGCGGCGAGATGGGCTCGCGCGGGCCCAACCTGGGTCCCGCGGGCCGCGGCGGCGGAGGGAGCTGAGGCGCGACAGGTGGAGGTGCGGGAGTGATGGCGGCGAAGCGTCTGGCCGGGTTGGACGTGTCCGACCGCGCGGAGAGAGTTGGATCTAGGGTTTGGGGTTGAAGGGACCCGAGAAATTTCGGGAGGAGGTCTATTTATAGAGGTAGAGGGAGCTAGGGAGCTCCAAATGAGGTGCGGTTTGTGGCCACGCGATCGTGATCGAACGACCGAGATGATGGAGGGGGTTTAGGTGGGTTTTGGGCCAAATTGGAAGGGTGTTGGGCTGCAACACACACGAGGCCTTTTCGGTCCCTCGTTTAACCATTGGAGTATCAAACGAAGTCCAAATGACACGAAACTTGAGAGGCGGTCTACCGGTAGTAAACTAAGGCCGCATGACAAGTCTCGGTCCAATCCGGAAATGATTAACCCCCACACACGAAAGAAAGGTAGAAAGGACCACAGGAGGAGATAGGAGCGCCGGAATGCAAAACGGACAACGGGAAAAATGCTCGGATGCATGAGACGAACATGTATGCAAATGAAATGCACATGATGACATGATATGCAATGCATGACACGCAAGCAATGACAAGGCAACAATAGCGAATAACTGGGCGACACCTGGCAAATCGGTCTCGGGGCGTTACAACACTCCACGACTACGAGAGGATCTCGTCCCGAGATCTAGAATGGCACCGGAGGAAAAAGGAATAGGAAGAGGGAAAACTAAGCTGCTTCTTGACAAATGAGTGAAACCAAAGAACTTTGAGAGGTTGTACACATTGAAAGAAAGAATACAACAGAGATGAACAAAGTTGAAAACACTCCATTTGAGAAGAGTAACGAGGAAGAACAAATTCGGGCAGCACTCCGATTGAAAAGTGGTACAAGCCTTGATAAGACGAAAAGAAGTTGAGGAAAAAGGCACAACACTCAGGTTAAAACAAGATAGAGAGGGAAAGAATGGTATAGTTTGGGCAGCACTTTGACTGAAAATGGAAGGAACTGAACATGACCTTGACAACCAAGATGATGGGTTGAAGAGAGCAACATCACAATGCCTCTGGAAGAGAGAAATAGAAGATAGATCATTGAGATAAAAGAATGTAGAAGAAAATGCCAACTTCTGCTACGAAAGAGGTTCAAAAGGTATCCTTAGGAGAAGTGTCGAACGGAGTTGTTGGAAAACCAACAATAAAAAGAGTAAGCTTGATATGGTCTTATGGAATACATCTCAAATTATGAGGTGACAACCTGCCACTCACGGGAAAAAGAATTGGATTGGTATGACCAAGGAGACGAGAAAATATTTCACTGGGAGGATAAAGAAGAACTTGGATCATTTATAAGAACCAAAGATAGCAACAATCCTTAGGGAAAGCTTTAGGTGAAATATAACCCAAGGTAACTCCAATGACGAGATTGATGGATTTAGAATACCTCATTCTTAATAACATGTGAATAATGAAACATGAACTCAAATTATCAAGAATGGCATAATACCACCTCCAAAGATATGGTAGAAAGAAATTGCACTCCAGATTGCAAGATGAAGAAATACTTGAGCTCCCTAGAAATGAATCTCGATGAAAACTTCGAGAAGGAATTAATTCCTTGATGAAACACCATGTCGAGCCTCCATGAAGAACTCCGGTAACAAAAGAAAGAGAAATTGAAAACACAAGGTGAATCCTTGCAATGATTTAGATGGATCTCCGTGATAATTAGAGCTTGGAACTCCGGGAAAGAAAAGATGAAAACAAGTGAAACCGAGAAATTGGTGAACCTCCGGAATAAGGAATTAATCTCTTGGATGAAACAACAATAAGAATTACATTATGCTTATCCTTCACCAATTTAAATTGATGACAAGCAACGGATTTGGCATACTACTTATTCTCGTAGAAAGGATTAAGATAGATATTGCGCAAACTTGAAGAGGCCTTCAATGATCCACCGGTAGGATTTGAAAGAACGAAAGAACTAAAAATGAACGACGAGAAGATAAAGAAACACCGGGAAGAATTATAAAATGAATGAGGATGCTTGAGAGGATTTAGATACAAGAGAGCAAAGAGATCATGAACTGATTAGAGAATATACTTGAATGATGCACCGGTTAGATTTGGAGAATGAGAGTTGACAACTAAGAATGAATAAACCTGAATTTATGGACTCCCGGATAATCAAATTGAGAAGACTCTTGAATTGCTTCGGATAGGTGAAAAGAATTTTTCCAATCCAAAAACAACTATGAGAGGATGGCAACAAGCTAGAATGACGAATCTTGAAGAGAATGGAGCAAGAATGAGAGAAACTCTTCTTTGGTCTTCAAATGTTGAGAATGACGAGGAGAAACACCACCATGAATTATTGAGGCACACCGGAATGAAAAAAAATGGAAAGGTTGAGCCAACGACGAAAAGATTTTTAAAGATCTTGGAGAAAGGCATTTTACTGATGATAATTCATACTTACGTCAAACTTTGAAACGAATTAAGGATAGCTCCGAGAAAATAAGAAGAGTCAGGTAAGATCCTGGGAAAAGACCTGTGGGTTAGGGCCCACTCAAGAGAAACACCGTTGATGATTTAAAATATAGATTGCGCCGGTTGATTTAAATGGCTTGAATGAGATAACATCCTCGAAAGATCTTGAACGAAAGCAGAGTAGAAACATGAATCTTCGAGATATCTTGAGCACTCCGGAACAAAAGAATAGCAAGGAGTGGATGATTAAGAGGTGGCCCGGCATAAGAACACATTTGAAACGTGGAAAAAGGATGTGATCAACACCAAAAGCTTGAATTGAATCCACCGGAGAAGAAAAAGAATGAAGAATAACGAACTTGAAGAGCATCTTCATGAGAATCACCAGATAAGGATATTGATTGAAAAGAATGGAGAGACTTCACAAGAATAAAAAGGATGCTTGATTAAGAAATCCGAGTCCTTGAGGAAAAAGGGAGGGAGGGAGGGACAACAAGGACAACTTGGGATGGATGAAACGAACACCGTTGCGAAAGCTGAGATTGAATCTTACGGATGTTGAAAATGAACGGATTCGCTTGACGAGAGACACACTGGTTGAAAAGGATTGACATGACAATCTCGATTATCATGAAGGATTGTTATTCACATAGGAATATGAGAACACCGGTTCGGAAAGGTATGGAATCAACACTTGACTTCTAAGCAACTCAAATACCACAACTCAAAAACAAAACAAAGGATTGGGTTGCAAAATAAGCCGGAACAAACATATGATAGAGATTTTGTCCGAAGTTTTCGTGGTGGGGCCTACACGGGCTCGATCGTACAACACCATCATGTACAAGGTAGTGCACATGACATACGAAGTGTCCCCGAGTCGGCATAGCCAAGGACTCTTTAAGACACAACGAGACCACTGTAAAAACCAACCGTGAATAGGCGGACCACTAGATGTCGAACCCCAATTTCATATCATACATTTGTCGGAAAGATATCCTAAGAGCTACTTGAATTCCCACTTATAAACTCCCGAAATTTTCCGGTTATGCAATCAGGTGTTGGGGATACAGGGGAATCATAATATCTCACCCAAACTAGCAAATCCTACATCCAGCTGTATCCATCCTTCAACACATAACCAAGAAACCTTCAGAAATCGTCTACCTCAACCTTCGAAAAGCATCCGTTATACGAGTTATGGCAATACTCCCGAACTCCCACCCCAGTACTGGGTGGCGTCGAGGTTATCTCACCAACAACTGCATAAAAGAGATTTTCGATGTCGGCGAAACTAATCTCAGGTATTCCAGAACTGCAACGATAAAGTTGTGACGACAACACCTCAGAGCTCAACTCCCCGGGACACTACCACAACCCCTAAATGACAGGAGGCACCAAGAACAATGTTCTCGTCACAAAACCATCGGAACGATTCCAAGATACCCGCGTGATCCTAAATTTTTTTAGTGAAATTTGAGAAGAGAAGAGTCAAAACTCTACGTCGGGAAGCCTTACCAGAGCGATGAAGGGACTGGGGAGTAAAAAGAATTCCTAAACTCTCCGATATATAATTCCTTAATGACTCAAAACATTTTTCTAGACTCAACTCGTCCGCTAATTCGATCAAGCAGGGGGGCTCCTAAGGTCGGGGAAGGCTCTGATACCAACTTGTAACGCCCTCGATGCGGCTATATCTCCCATGTGTCAAAGCACAACTTAGAGGCATAACCGCATTGAAAGAAATGTCGCAAGTGAGGTAATATTCACACAACCCATGTAATACATAAGGGAAAGAGATACATAGATGGCTTACAATCGCCACTTCACACAATACCTGAATAAAGCATTACAACATCCAAATACAATCAAGGTCCGACTACAGAACCAAAATAAAAGAAGAACCCCAAAAGAGACAAGGTCCCCGATCGACCCCAACTGGGCTCCACTACTGATCAACTAGTACGAAACAACACAAAGGACAAGATCTTCATCGAGCTCCTCCTCAGCTTGGTTGCGTCATCTGTACGGGCTCATCGGCACCTGCAAGCTGGTTTTGGAAGTATCTGTGAGTCACGGGGGACCCAGCAATCTCGCACCCTCGCGATCAAGACAATTTAAGCTTATAGGTAGGGTCAAAGTATGAGGTGGAACTGCATCAAGCGACTAGCATATATGGTGGCTAACATACGCAAATGAGAGCGAGAAGACAAGGCAAAGCACGGTCGATAAAAGTATGATCAAGAAGTGATCCTAAAACAACCTATGTCAAGCATAACTCCAACACCGTGTTCACTTCCCGGACTGCGCCGGAAAGAGACCATCATGGTAACACACGCGGTTGATGTATTTTAGTTAAGGTCAACTTCAGGTTTTCTACAACCGGACATTAACAAATTCCCATCTGCCCATAACCGCGGGCACGGCTTTCGGAAGTTCAAGTCCCTGCAGGGGTGTCCCAACTTAGCCCATCACAAGCTCTCACGGTCAACGAAGGATATTCCTTCTAGCGGGAAGACCCGATCAGACTCGGAATCCCGGTTACAAGACATTTTGACAAAGATAAAACAAGACCAGCAAAGCCACCCAGATGTGCCGACAAATCCCAATAGGAGCTGCACATATCTCGTTCTCAGGGCACACCGGATGAGCCAGACGTCGGGTGGGCCAGCCCAGAGTTGCCCCTGGTAGCTCCGCACATTGCTCAGTTGGACCAACACTTAGAGAAGCACTGGCACGGGGGGGTTAAAATAAAGATGACCCTCGGGATGCGTGACTCCCAAGGGAAAAAAAGGGCTAGGCGGCGAATGGTAAAACCAATGTTGGGCCTTGCTGGAGGAGTTTTATTCAAGGCGAACTGTCAAGGGGTTCCCATTATTACCCAACCGCGTAAGGAACACAAAACCCGGGAACATAACACCGATATGACGGAAACTAGGGCGGCAAGAGTGGAACAAAACACCAGGCATAAGGTCGAGCCTTCCACCCTTTACCAAGTATATAGATGCATTAACTAAATAAGATATATTGTGATATCCCAACAAGTAAAACATGTCCCAACAAGGAACAACATCTCCATGTTCCAACAAGGAACAAACTTCAATCTTCACGTGCAACTAACACCGCTATAAGAGGGGCTGAGCAAAGCGGTAACATAGCCAAACAATGGTTTGCTAGGACAAGGTGGGTTAGAGGCTTGGTTCAACAATATGGGAGGCATGATAAGCAAGTAGTAGGTATCGCAGCATAGGCATAGCAAAAGAGCGAGCAACTAGCAACAAAGATAGAAGTGATTTCGAGGGTATGATCATCTTGCCTGAAATCGCACAAGGAGGAAGGAGTCCATGAAGAATACAAACGAATGTAGACGAACGGGTCCTCACAAACGCGACGTTACCAGACCCAACCCGGAGAAGCAAACACCGGAAAGAAGCACGCAACATAGTAAACAACCAACACATGAACATGGTATGATATGCGGGATGCGGTATCCGATGCATATGCATGATTTGCAAAGGAATGATTGAACCTGGCCTCAACTTGGAAATCCAAGTGGGCCACTGGAAAGGTGAGGTGATTTCAGTTGAAATCGATATGAAGATCACCAGAATTGGATGCACGGTTTGGAAATGGCAAGCAAAACAAATATGGCACCGGTCTGCGATAAACAGCAAGTAGCCATCTAAATGCGTCAAGATAAATATGCTACAACACTCAAACATGGAAACAAAATACATGGAAAATATCCACTCATGATGCTTGACAAAAGATGAACACTGAGCTACGGCCCATTCATCCATTAACAGGTTCAAACAAGCATGACAAAAGTGCAATTGGTAAACAGGTTTCAGACTTAGTGAAATTAACACTAGTCTGCAATTTCAGATCAGGTAGCACACTTTGGAGCATGAAAACTATATGCTACAGGAATTTAACATGGAAAAGCAAGGCATGACATAGAGCTACTCAAAGAGCTTAACAAAAGTCCCTCAGTAACCTTGAGCCAAAAGGGATCATAAAATACAATTGCAAGCATGTGAACTTGGCAAAAACATAATCAGATTACAGACTTAGTGAAAAACTGGAACATGCAAATCTGTTAATAAGTAGGCATGTTCACAAGCTCGATGCACTCACTACAGAGCAAGGCATGACAAACTAAGCATACACCCGTCAAGAATACACCTTGTACAAGCTAGACATGGCAAGAACAACAACATATCATGCATGAATCAACTACAACATCCTCGGCAAATTCGCTAACAAGTAGACAATCTGCCCAGATTCACGAAATAGCAAAAGTAGAGCTCGACTAACTCAAGCTAGGGTGCTCCATAATTTCAAACAAATACATGGATGGATAGAGCACTACAAGATTAACAAAACATCCTTACTGATCATCCTCAAAAGAGGCACGGATCACTAGGAAACAACATAAACATATGGCATATTGATAAAAACGGACCAAGGACTTAGTGGAAATGCTAAGTCCCTGAAATCAGCATGAACGAATGCACTACTTTGCAAGCTTGTGCTAGTCACCACACATATCACAAAAATACATGGATAGCACCTCTGTAAAGATGGCAAAACATATAACAAAACACATGTAGAGCTCAGGAGCATATCATGCACACATTAAACATGGCAAAAATGACAAATAGCTATTTGGTGCAGCAGATCTGACAATAAACTCGAATAGCACTCTTCCATCAGCATTTCAGGCATCAAGATGAGCTCAAATGAAAATGATGGCATGAGATGAAATGATGTGCTCTCTGAGACAAACAATCTGATATGCTACACGCATGAATCGGAGCTATGGATGCAAATTTACGACATGATGAACATGCGCATTTAATCTAGAAAACTCGGGGACTTAGTGAAAATCGCCAAGTCTGGAACTGGGCGTAATATAATATGCCGCGCATGGGGCAGGGAATAATGGTGGCTCACCCATGGGCTTTGGCCCAAAACGGAGAGGAAGGTGGCCGGCGAGCTGGGCCGGACTCGGGCGCGGCCCACGCGGGAGGTGCTGGGGGCGTCGTCCTCCCGATCCAGGGAACGAACGTGGCGGCGGCGACGAAGAGATGACGGGGCGCATGGAGAACGACGGGGAAGGCCGGGGACGGCGCGGGGGCTGCCGGATCTGGCCGGAGAACGCCGGATCCGGGCGACGGCGAGACGGGCAGGACCGGCGAGGTGCGGAACTCCGGCGGGGAGGCACTCCGGCGATGGTGGTGCGACTCCGGCGGCACGAGCAGCAACTCCGGCGAGGTTGCGGTGCGGGGCGCGGAGGCAGGCGGCGGAGCAAGCCGGCGGCGGGTGGCGCTAGGCATCGGGAGAGCCCGGGCGCTCGGGCGGCGGCGAGATGGGCTCGCGCAGGCCCAACCTAGGTCCCGCGGGCCGCGACGGCGGAGGGAGCTGAGGCGCGACAGGTGGCGGCACGGGAGTGATGGCGGTGAAGCGTCCGGCCGGATCGGATGTGTCCGGCCGCGCGGAGAGAGTTGGATCTAGGGTTTGGGGTTGAAGGGACCCGAGAAATTTCGGGAGGAGGTCTATTTATAGAGGTAGAGGGAGCTAGGGAGCTCCAAATGAGGTGCGGTTTGCGGCCACGCGATCGTGTTCGAACGACCGAGATGATGGAGGGGGTTTAGGTGGGTTTTGGGCCAAACTGGAAGGGTGTTGGGCTGCAACACACACGAGGCCTTTTCGGTCCCTCGGTTAACCGTTGGAGTATCAAACGAAGTCCAAATGGCACAAAACTTGACAAGCGGTCTACCGGTAGTAAACCAAGGCCACATGACAAGTCTCGGTCCAATCCGGAAATGATTAACCCCCACACACGAAAGAAAGGTAGAAAGGACCACCGGAGGAGATAGGAGCGCCGGAATGCAAAACGGACAACGGGAAAAATGCTCGGATGCATGAGACGAACATGTATGCAAAATGAAATGCACATGATGACATGATATGCAATGCATGACACGCAAGCAATGACAAGGCAACAACAACGAATAACTGGGCGACACCTGGCACATCGGTCTCGAGGCGTTACATCTCGGAGTTGGAATATACGCTTTGATAAGTTGATCAAAGCATATAGTTTTATATAGACTTGCGGTGAAGCCTGTATTTACAAGAAAGTGAGTGGGAGCACTACAACATTTCTGATAAGTATATGTGAATGACATATTGTTGATCAGAGATAATGTAGAATTATTCTGCAAAGCATAAAGGAATGTTTGAAAGGAGTTTTTCAAAGAAAGACCTCGGTGAAGCTGCTTACATATTGAGCATCAAGATCTATAGAGATAGATCAAGACGCTTGATAAGTTTTTCAATGAGTACATACCTTGACAAGATTTTGAAGTAGTTTAAAATGGAACAGTTAAAGAAGGAGTTCTTGCCTGTGTTACAAGGTGTGAAGTTGAGTAAGGCTCAAAACCCAACCACGGCAGAAGATAGAGAGAGAATGAAAGTCATTCCCTATGCCTCAGCCATAGGTTCTATAAAGTATGCCATGCTGTGTACCAGACCTATTGTATACCCTGCCATGAGTTTGGCAAAGGAGTACAATAGTGATCTAGGAGTAGATCACTGGACATTGGTCAAAATTATCCTTAGTGGAATAAGGATATGTTTCTCGATTATGGAGGTGACAAAAGGTTCGTCATAAAGGGTTACGTCCAAGTTTTGACACTGATCCAGATGACTCAAAGTCTCAATCTGGATACATATTGAAAGTGGGAGCAATTAGCTAGAGTAGCTTAGTGCAGAGCATTGTTGACATAGAAATTTGCAAAATACTTACAGATCTGAATGTGGCAGACCCGTTGACTAAACTTCTCTCACAAGCAAAACATGATCACACCCTAGTACTCTTTGGGCTTTAATCACATAGCGATGTGAACTTGCTAGATTATTGAATCTAGTAAACCCTTTGAGTGTTGGTCACATGACGATGTGAACTATGGGTGTTAATCACATGGTGATGTGAACTATTGATGTTAAATCACATGGCGATGTGAACTAGATTATTGACTCTAGTGCAAGTGGGAGACTGAAGGAAATATGCCCTAGATGCAATAATAAAGTTATTATTTATTTCCTTATTTCATGATAAATATTTATTATTCATGCTATAACTGTATTAACCGGAAACATAATACATGTGCGAATACATAGACAAACAAAGTGTCACTAGTATGCCTCTACTTAACTAGCTTGTTTATCAAAGATGGTTATGTTTCCTAGCCATAGACATGAGTTGTCATTTGATTAATGGGATCAAATCATTAGGAGAATGATGTGATTGACTTGACCCATTCCGTTAGCATAGCACTTGATCGTTTAGTTTGTTGCTATTGCTTTCTTCATGACTTATACATGTTCCTATGACTATGAGATTATGCAACTCCCGTTTACCGGAGGAACACTTTGTGTGCTACCAAACGTCACAACGTAACTGGGTGATTATAAAGGTGCTCTACAGGTGTCTCCGAAGGTACTTGTTGGGTTGGCGTATTTCGAGATTAGGATTTGTCACTCCGATTGTCGGAGAGGTATCTCTGGGCCCTCTCGGTAATGCACATCACTATAAGCCTTGCAAGCATTGTGACTAATGAGTTAGTTGCGAGATGATGTATTACAGTACGGGTAAAGAGACTTGCCGGTAACGAGATTGAACTAGGTATTGAGATACCAATGATCGAATCTCGGGCAAGTAACATACCGATGACAAAGGGAACAACGTATGTTGTTATGCGGTTTGACCGATAAAGATCTTCATAGAATATGTGGGAGCCAATATGAGCATCCAGGTTCCGCTATTGGTTATTGACCGAAGACGTGTCTCGGTCATGTCTACATAGTTCTCGAACCCGTAGGGTCCGCACGCTTGAGGTTTCGATGACAGTTATATTATGAGTTTATGAGTTTTGATGTACCGAAGGAGTTCGGAGTCTCGGATGAGATCGGGGACATGAGGAGGAGTCTCGAAATGGTCAATACGTAAAGATCGATATATTGAATGACTATATTCGGACATCAGAAAGGTTCCGAGTGATTCAGGTATTTTTTGGAGTACCGGAGAGTTACAGGAATTCTCCGGGGAGTATATGGGCCTTATTGGGCCATACGGGAATAGAGGAGAGAGGCCAAAAGGAAGGAGGTGCACCCCCCTGGTCCGAATTGGACAAGGGGTGCAGCCCACTTTTCCTTGTTCCTCTCCCCCTCTTTCCTTCTCTCCTACTCCAACAAGGGAAGGAGGAGTCCTACTCCCGGTGGGAGTAGGACTCCCCCCTTGGCGCGCCCTCCTCCTAGGCCAGCGGCCTCCCTCCCTTGATCCTATATATACGGGGGCAGGGGGCACCCCGTAGAAACAACTGTTGATCATTGATCTCTTAGCCGTATGCGGTGCCCCCCTCCACCATAGTCCTCGATAATATTGTAGTGGTGCTTAGGCGAAGCCCTGCGACAGTAGAACATCAAGATCGTCACCACGCCGTCGTGCTAACGGAACTCTTCCCTGACATTCTGCTGGATCGGAGTCCGGGGATCGTCATCGAGCTGAACATGTGCTAGAACTTGGAGGTGCCGTAGTTTTGGTGCTTGATCGGTCGGGCCGTGAAGACGTATGACTACATCAACCGCGTTGTGC
Source organism: Triticum dicoccoides (assembly GCF_002162155.2). Classification (NCBI taxonomy): domain Eukaryota; kingdom Viridiplantae; phylum Streptophyta; class Magnoliopsida; order Poales; family Poaceae; genus Triticum; species Triticum dicoccoides. Next base: position 533,672,559 of record NC_041386.1, on the reverse strand, counting down.
TAATGCTTCCGCTTCCGGTCTACGAGGGTACATAGACAACACTCTCCCCTCTTGTTGCTACGCATCACCATGATCTTGCGTGTGCGTAGGATTTTTTTTTGAAATTACTACGTTCCCCAACAGAAACAAGGACACTGCGCAGGCCGACGCCCGCCTGGTCTCGATCGTCATGGCTTGCATCACGGGTTCCTCGCGAGGTACCCCTGCCTTGATCTCTCTGCCTCCTCACGAGCCTGCCTGATGAGGCTGCCTCTGAGGAAGCTTCCCGTCGTCCTCCCCGCGAGGCTTGGCCCCTCACGAGGGTCTTGAGCTTGGGCTGATGAAGATGGGCCGCACTGGGCCCCCACTTGAGCCACGCCGCAGGCCGCAGGCAGGCAAGTCTGGGGACCCCCGTTGCCAGAACGCTGACAGTCTGCCCTGGGACTAGTAGTGGAAGTAAATGTGGAACATATCCATACAAAAGAAGAAAACGATTAAAGTGGGAGTAATAAACCTCCATAAAATCCCACCAGGAACAGAGGTAACTACCAAAGATTTGCTGTTGTATGATATTCAGTTTGAATGGGAATCTGTGGCAGAATAGGGGTGGTATAAGTTTGAGGAAGGAAATAAGAGAAAAGTGTCTGAATTTCTTAGTATAGAAGATGCCATGGAACAAAAAGAAGCTGATAAGAAGCAAAAATTTAAGAGCACTGATCAGTCTAGAACTAATGTGACCTTGGGGAAGCTTATCCTCTAAACAATATAAAAATGTGGTCTACATTAATGTTTAGAATAAAATGAATAATGGTGAGTGTAGCTGTAGTAAGGAACAAGATGTTGCTGGAATATTTGAAGGGGAGAAAGCTTTACTTCTAAAGCTGCAGTTGGCTGAAGAAATGGCTGCTAGACAGACAGCTCAACTAGTAGTATAAAAGAAGAGGAGGAAAGAAATGGAGATTATGAAAGTGGGGCTGGAAAGAGAGATTAAAAGACAACATGAGCTTCTGCAACAGAATATGAGGATGTTTGAGCAGGTGGGTGGTTCTCAAATTGCTAGTAAGGCTAATGATGATGAGCACGTATATGTTGAGAAGGAAAAGATAAATGTGGACAATGACATTGATAAACACATGGAGGAGCTTGGTCTGTTGGAGCCAGAGGATGGTTACTTGGAATAGATGGATTACACTGCTAGCCAGGAAGAAGATTTGTTTGAGATCTTGGTTAAAAAAGCTAAGAGAGGAGAACTTGATGTTAAGAGTCTGGAGTTTTTGAAGAGTGAGAGAAATAAAGAAAAAGAGGATTGGAACATTGAAGAACTAGCAAAGAAAAGAGCTGCTAAGAAGGACAATTATGGTAAGGATGAAATTCCTAATCTTCTTTTATCCTCTCAAGATCATTTGCATGTTATTGCTATAAATGCGGGTGTTGATCTGGGAGATGAGATGGATATGGTCATCAACCTTATTAAAATAGTAGAAAACGATAGAGTGGATTTCTGGGTGGCTAACAACAATAAAAAAAGGGAAGGATGGGAGTAAAGATCTGGTTCAAAAAGTGACCACTGTTATTGAAACAGAGGAACACAATATAGAGGAATTGGTAGGTGGAGATGATGATAGTGAGTTGGATGAGGAAAAAGAAGGTTGGAAATATTTTAGAGAAATATTTTCTAATAACAAAGACTGAAATAAGAATAGATCCTCCATAAATTTTGAGAGGAAATCTATCTTGAGCATTAAGAATCTCGAACATTCTGGGAAAAAAGTAAAATGAGAGGGGTTTTGTGGAACATGAGGGGTTTTGGGGATGATGTTATAAAAAATATTTCTAAGAGAAATGGTGATGGATATTGAGGTATATTTTCTTGGGTTACAGGAAATTATGAGAGACAAATTTTCTAGGAATGACTTGCAAGAGATTTGTGCTGGGAGGGATTTTCTTTGGCATCATGTTTGTGCTAAGGAGAAATCTGGTGGTTTACTTATGGGGTTTAATTATACAACTTTAGATGTGATTTCACAAGATGAGGGAGATTACTGCATTAAAATGACTGCATGATGTTAAAAGTAAATTTCTCTGGGATCTGATAATGATCTATGGGGATGCTCAACCTGCTGGAAAAGCCAAATTCTTAGCTGAGTTGTCTAGGGTTTTCCAAGATAGTGGTAACCCCATCCTGATAGGATGGGATTTTAATATTATCATAAAAGCATATGATAGAAACAAACATGGTACTCCAGGACATTGGAGCTTTCTTTCTAATTTCATTCTTGAACAGGCTGGGGTGAGAGAGAGCTTGAGATGCATGGTAGGGAATTTATTAGGGGTAATAACTTGACCCAACCTATATTTGAAAAACTAGATAGGATTTTATGTAGTGTGGAATGAGAGGAAAATTATCGTTTGACAGAGGTTTCTGCCCTGATCGAAGAAAATCTGATCATGTTCCCTTGTTTCTTGATACTAGGTATGTGGTTAAGTCTGACTCAACTTATATATTTGAAAATTCTTGGTTTATTAGGGAAGGGCTTGGTGAGCTTGTGACTGAGGTCTAGAATAACACATGCTTAAGTGGTCCTAGTATTGATAGATGGCAAATATTTAAGAGGGCTTAGACCAAAATTAAAAGGGTGGAATAGAAATATGAATACTTGGTATAGAGAATTGAAAAAAGACATTCTTATGAAATTTGACGTATTTGACAAATACTATGAGATTCATGGATTGTCTGCTGCAAACAGAGTGGAACAGATGCAACTTAGGGCCCAACTTGACATGCTTTTAAGTTAGGAGGAGGCTAAGTGGAAACAGAGGGAAAAAATAGATGAGATTTCAGAAGAGTATGTCAATACAAGATACTTCTATGCAAAATCCAATGGAGGACATAGGAGAAATAAAATTAGTAGTCTAGATCAAGATGAAGGCAATATAGAGGGGGCACAAAATTACTATATTATATCACCAATTTTTATAAAAAATGTTTGGACACCCTGAAGTTTCTTAAATTTCTTTGAGTATTGATGATCGTGCTAATGTTCCTATTTCTACTAAGGAAAAGCTAGTTAATGAATTTTCTTTAGAGGAAATTAAAAGTGCATTGTTTCAAATGGCTCATAATAAATCACCTGGCCCAGCTGGGTTCACTGCTGAGTTTTAGCAGCACTTCTAGGACTTTATTAAACATGATTTGAAAGCTATGTTTGATGATTTTCATAAAGGCGAGTTAGGTATTAGAAGGCTCAACTATGGGATTGTCACTTTACTGCCTAAAAGTAAATATGCTAATCAGATACAGAAATAAATACCTATTTTCCTTTTGAATGTTAGTTTTAAAATCTTTACAAAAGTATTGATGAACATGTTAGATGGGGTTCCCGGAGAGGTTGTCTCTCCCATTCAAACTGCCTTCATCAAGGGTAGATATATTATGGAGGGGGTCCTTGTTCTACATGAAGTTTTGAATGGTGTTCATACAAAAAAACAAGATGCTTTCTTGTTTAAAGTTGATTTCGAAAAATCCCATGATAAGGTTAAGTGGACTTTTGTTTTTCAAATGCTGAAACTAAAAGTATTTCCTGACAAGTGGATTTACTGGATTATGGGGACCATTAGAGGGAGAAATGTTTGTATTAAAGTAAATGTTAATTTTGGACCATACTTTCCTACTCACAAACGGTTGAGACAAGGAGATTCTTTATCTCGTATGATCTTTAATCTAGTAGCATCTGCCTTGGCAATGCTGATGGGCTAGGAAAAATGGTTTGATCAAAGGTTTGTTGACAGACAATTTGGAGGGTGGTGTTAACATGCTGCAATATGCAGATGTCACCATTTTTTTCTTGTAGGATGATTTTGATAGTGTGATACGTCTCCAACGTATTTATAATTTTTGATTGTGTTGACACCAGATTTTGGCATGGTCACGAATCAGGGTTCATATGCAAAAGTTAGAGGCAACACTTCGCGGGCCGGCCCTGAGCGAGAAAGTATTCGGCCTTTGCCGGCTAAATGAAATCTTGCTGGGGTAAAACCTTGCCGATGTGAGGGCTTACCGATGTGGAAAGCTTGCCGGTGGAGAAGCTTGCCGGCGTGGAAAGCTTGCCGGCGAAGAAGCTTGCCGGTGTGAAATCTTGCCAAGGGAGAAACCTTGCCAAAGAGGAACTCTTGCCGGGGTAGAAACCTTGCCGAGGAGGAACTCTTGCCGGGGTAGAAACCTTGCTGAGCTAGGGAGAACCCTTGCCGGTGTAAAAACCTTGCCGGGGTGAAACCTTGTCGGTGCGGAAAGCTTACCCGGGTGGAAGGCCTGCCGGGGTGGAGGTTGTGATAGTCAATCCGACCAGAAGCTGAAGATGGGCTCAAATGATTATCTAGATGGACTCAAATGGAGAAGTGATCTACATGAAAGAGTTCCGTATTATTGATATGAACATCTTTGAAATTTGGGTCATCGCCGTCCGATTTCATCTCGAAGGCCGAAACTATGGTCGAAGTACCAAGATCTTATATTCAAAGTACAGTTTAGCCGATTAAGCCCCCAAGACGACCTCAAATGAAAAAGATGATCTACACGGGTTGTCTTTGTCTCGTCGAAACGATCGATTTTGATATAAAAATCATTCAAATCCGAGTTCGTATGCAAAAGTTAGAGCAATCGGAGTGCAGCCCTGTCACAAGGCGAGATGTGGCGCGCCCCACCAGACACATGTCTGGCGGGTAGCGCGAGGAGATAGCCTGTGTTGCGAGACCGATCTGACCCTCAAGATGATCTCTGATAAAAAAACCTTCAACATGAAAGTTGTTCGTCTCGTTGAAACGGTCAAGATTGCTTTTGGTCTTGTTTTCATCCGAGATCGTTTACCACCGCAAAAAGGACCCGCAAGGTGCAGCCAGTTTAAACCGAACAGTTTTGGTAAGTTCGGATAAAACCAGTCCGAATTTGACTAGGGTTTTGGACGTGAATTTATGTAATTTTCTTGTAAGGAAAGCCTAGATAAATCCTTTGCTTGCCCGGGAAGTCCAGCCGCCTCTTATATATGTTGGGGGTGACGGCCGATTGAAACAACACCAATCGAACAAATCAATCTATTACACTTTTGTGTTCATCTACTTTTATCCCTTACCCTTGTATCTTTCTTTCTCGTTCTTCGTTCGTTCTTCGCGTTGGAGGGGAGCGATCCACGAGGCTCTAGGGGCGAGCGAATCGACCTAGGGCAGCCCATAGCCGCCGCAATCCCTGACGGAGTCCCTCTCGGGTGCGCGGGGTTTCGGGTCTGCAAAAGCGCCCGCCGACTGTCCTGCGTATCGCGCTGTCGGTCGGGTCTCCTTCGACGTGAGCTGCAGTGCATCACCCCTGGCATCGAGGGTACATGGGACGTGTTCGTGTGTCAACACACTTTTTGGCGACTACGCTGGGGATCGAAGCTTTGAACAGTCTCTAGCTTGTTCTTGCTACGTGGAGAGCGTCATCAAGCGGCTGCAATCTACAACGGTAACATGTATCATCAATCTCCTTGCGTAGATGCAAATAGCCATTATGTTGATGTTTCTAGATCTTTCAACGGACATGTGATGTCGGTCAGCCCTAATGAGCAAAGGCCGACTAGTTATTCCGTTGGAGAAACTTGGAATTTACATAATCGCGGCATGCAACTTATGAATCTGAACTTTCGTGCATCGGCAACATCTTTCAATATGTCGGTGAACAACACGATTTGTTCGAATGATCAATATATGACACCTCACGTGCAGGAGGGCATCTCACAGTTTTATCCATCGGCAGCTGACTCGCAATATGCGGGTTCATCCCCAAACATGCCGATGGATGGGGGAATCGGCCATGCTTCCATAGCTATTTGGCCGGTTATCCTCGAACATCATAATACTACACCTTGTGATATTAATTGTTCAGTGGCATATGAAACTAAAAATATTCATGACTCGGATCACCTTGGCCGAGTGAATGGAGATTCTGCAGGAGCATATGTGCCTAATATTGTATGAGATGAGGTGGCTCTGGCTGCATTAAAAAGTTTAGCCCAAAATAAGAAGATTAGTGCTATTTGCCTTGAGCAGCACGAAAAGGGATTGGTTCCTGATTATGAGGCAATAAGACCTAGGGTTTTGAAAGAAGACAAAGTGTTGCCGATTGATCAAATTGGCGTGAGAAAATATTCAACAACAGTGCACATGTCTTCACCTATCATTGCAGCATGTTATACACCCCCTATACAATTGCAAAATTTCGGCAACATCAATTCATTGCTGAAAGATCGTAAAAGTATTGGGGGGCAAGCGAATCCAAGTAGGGATGAGTCTAAAGAAAAATATCTGTCCCAAGTGGACAAGATCAAGCCAAAGCTCACAGGGAATAGAGTCAACGAATTTACTACACCTACCCTTGAGGAATTACCAGCAGCATATCGACAGGCCTACGAAGCACTCAAGAAGAAGCGTGGAGATGGATATTTGCAAGAATACGTCAAGTGCCTTCCTCCATGTAGCAACCATTTTGGCCCTTCTACACTTTTGAGGCAAGATAAAAAAGAAGCTTTGCAAGCAAACCAGCAAAAAGGGATTCACTCGGCTAATACGGTGGATTCGGTTGAAACCGGATTGAGCACCGGGATGTTTAAAGCCCAGTGCGTTGCATCATGCCAGCCGAGTGCATCGTTCCAGACGAGTGCATCACCGGCTAAAGCCGAGTGCATCAAGCCAACTATTGCCGCGTGTACCAAAATAGAAGATGCAAGCTTGGTTGAGCAAAGGAACGACAAACGCAACAAATTGTCTGTGCTCGATTTTTCTGGATGTAAGGGAGCTTACATGCTACCCTATGAGTTTCGTGCTAAAGATATTGATGAGCATCAAGAACACAGTAATATGGCTGAACACAGTTCGGTTAACGATGAACATCAAGACCAAGAAAATGCGGCCGAGCAAAGTTCAATTGACAAAGAGTGTCCGAGTGAAATCCACTCGGGCAATCCGACTGAAATATACTTGGGCAATCTGAGTGATGAGGCGCCAGATCCACCAAAAGAGGAAGAGGCGTTGGAGAATTATTCAGAAGTGGAGCAATGTATTGTTCCAGTAGTGCAACCATCTTCTCCTTCCAACGTCTTCACAAAGGTACACCTAGCAGATAGTTTACTCAATTTTCGATTCAGTAAAAATCATATTGTTGATGCACCCATTAGTAAGATTCTAATTAATTTTGAAAGACCAATCGAAATGAGTAATCTATTTGTTAGGAATGATCTTGTCACTAATCATGATAGTCAACACATGGTATCATTCATAGAGGCTAATAGTGACAACTTATCAAAACCAAAGTTGTTCTTGTCATGCCAACTGAACTTTGTATTCATATGGAAAACTTTGTTTGTTTCATGCCTGGCTAACATTTGGTCTCGGACGAGACGTATATTCTGTAATTATTTTGGTTGCAGAAACGTAAAGCCAGGTCCAAAGTCCTTCGAAGCCGATTCAAAAGCATCAGGAAAAGAGGATGAAAATCAATGCATAGCCGAGTTGGATGACGCTAAGCCAGCACTGCTTGGTTGTTTTGTTTCAGAGCTAGTATCACAATATCAGTTAATGGACGAGCAGTGTATCTTCAGTCCGGGCATAGTTGATCACATCGTTGGTGCATCATCGACTAATCCTATTATAATTGATCATGATGTCGAGCCATCAGGACAAGAATAAATTCAATGTTTGTTTGAAGAGAATATCGAAGACGACAACGTGATTCATCAAGCCGCACAATCGAGACAATTGAAGTTTGTTGAGGCACGACCATATGAACAATCGGATCAGATTGGTTTTGATGGCAATCAAATGTTCACTCGGCTATCTCAAGCCGATTCACCTAAAGGTCAACAGGTACACACCAATGATGATGGGGTCAAGACTTTGAGTAAGGATATGGTTAAAAAGTGCATCAACAGCAATCTTGAAGATGGGAATTCCATCAAAGCTACAATGGTGACATCTAGCACTGGGGGGCAACAAGAAAATTCAAAGACCGAGGCACGCACAGTTAAAGAAAGCAAAGGCAATGGCAAGCACAAAGGTAAAAGGCCGAAAGTCACTTTCGCGCAGTTATTAGAAAAATATCAGAAGATAAGTGAGGCAAAGAGTGCTTATCAGCCGAGTGAAGCAAAAGCATCGAAGTCACCCCCGAGGCATAAATCTGAAGACTTGGATTGGCAAAGGAAGATGTTGAGCAAGCAGACTTCATATCCTGATTTTGGGCCGCCAATGCCAATGTCGTGGATGCCTCCCTACACTCATGTAAATCCATATCCATCATGGGACACGTATGATACAAGGGCAAATTATCCATCTTATTTTAGACCATCTCACCAATATTATGCAGCTCCGAGAAGATCAATATCTGAACAATCACATGTTAAAGGCCGTTTCAATCATAAGGAATCGGTCCAGAGCTCAAGGATGAAGAAAGAGGTGGTCAAGAAAGTTTACCGTGTTAAAAGAGATGGTCGTAAGAGTGCAACTTCAGATTTGATCTCAAATAAAAAAGAGTCAATTAAAGTGTTAACATTGGCTACTAAAGGCAATGAGACAAAGCAACCAATTATTGAGAGTCAAAGTGCCAAATCTGAAGAAAAGAAGTTGAGAGTGCATAAGGCCAAAAAGGAACTGCCATTGGTCAAAACAGAATTACAGTCGAGATGCCCACTCGGCTTAACGTATTGGCAAAAGAAGGAATTACAAAATCTTAGTGCACAAGAGCTAAGACAGAAGAACATGGCATGGATTCCCAAGAGGATCATTCATAACAAAAATGATGTGCATGCTTCTATTGCAACAAGTACAATAAAAGTGAAGAAAGAGAGGAATGGAAGCAACAAACAATTAAGCCGAAGAGGTGGATCACAACATCAAAATCTTCGGTTAGCACATCATCCATTTTCTTCAACAATGCCATTGATGCCTTTGCCATGGAATTCATCCACAGGTATGATCAGTTACCCTCCATGGACTTATTTTGATCCATGGACGCAACATAATTTTCTATATCATGACGGAGTATTACCAAATCACTATACATTTGGTTAGTTACATTTTTGTTGCTAATACAAAGGGGCCGAAATATCTTATTGCTATTTCATTTGTTTATTTCGGGTATACATACCTTGGTGGGTGAATACTACATGGACCTCATTGTAATGGCCGATATTTATCCATTGCCCTAAGAATATATTTAAGAATGGCCGGTGTGGTATTCTAACATCGTCCTTAGTTTGAGATAAGTGCTTGCAAAGGAATTTGTCAAATTGATGCCACTGAAGATATTATGCATAGACCAATTCACCAAAATTGCAAAGTGAACTTATGTTTTGATTGGGTGTGCTTTGGCTTATTAGTATTCAGAATTTATGTAAGGCCAAATCATGGTTGATTTTATTATTGAGCATCATATTGACATCATGCATAATATTGATTTCAGCTTGATCTCTCTAGAACCATGGAGATTATATATTGATGGTTAAATTTGTAGCAATGGCCAAGGTGTTGGTGTTGTTTATATATATCCTTATGGTGCTATTTTTTGAAGCCTCATGCCGCTTAAAATATTTTTGCACAATGATCAAAACCGAATATGCATTGTCATTCGCATTGGAGCTTTGCCTTGCTATAGGTGCTATACATATTGAGGCTTCCGGTGATTCGTTACTAGTACTGCAACAAATATCCAATGGTTATCAATGTTTTGACGAATCATTTTTAGTTTATCTTGAGGTATGTCTAGATGTAAAATTTACCATGGGTTGTTTTAAGATTCTTCATATATCTGGACATGATAATTGGAGAGAGTTGGCATAGCAAGCATTTGGCTACCATGTTGGTCATGGTGTATTGCACATCTATCAATAGCTAATGCTTATTCTTGCCAACATAGGTAAGGCCTAATTGGAGTCCACAGCTTCGGCCACTAATGAAATTTTTATGCAGGCAAAAGTAAGGATTGGAGAAAGTTTATTGCTGATTGTCTACAAAATCCTAGCAAAAGGGTGAACAATATGGTTCGGAGGATGACATTGAGATACATATCTATGGAACTTTATCACCGGATTGTTAATGAAGCTGAGAAGGTTTCACCCAAGTTTGCATCAGAAAGTTCACACAAGACATGGCCGATATATGATTATCGCCCTTAGCACAAACATGGCCGATACCTGATTATCGTCCTGAGGAAAATAAATGGCCAATGGAGTGTTGACATCGTCCTTAAAACAAACACAATACAAGTTATTTTTCCGCACACAAGCTTTGCCGAAAAATAGGGGGGCATGTGTTGACACCAGATTTTGGCATGGTCACGAATCAGGGTTCGTATGCAAAAGTTAGAGACAACACTTCGCGGGCCGGCCCTGAGTGAGAAAGTATTCGGCCTTTGCCGGCTGAATGAAATCTTGCCGGGGTAAAACCTTGCCGATGTGAGGGCTTACCGATGTGGAAAGCTTGCCGGCGGAGAAGCTTGCCGGCGTGGAAAGCTTGCCGGCGAAGAAGCTTGCCGGTGTGAAATCTTGCCGAGGGAGAAACCTTGCCAAAGAGGAACTCTTGCCGGGGTAGAAACCTTGCCGAGGAGGAACTCTTGCCGGGGTAGAAACCTTGCCGAGCTAGGGAGAACCCTTGCCGGTGTAAAAACCTTGCCGGGGTGAAACCTTGTCGGTGCGGAAAGCTTACCCGGGTGGAAGGCCTGCCGGGGTGGAGGTTGTGATAGTCAATCCGACCAGAAGCTGAAGATGGGCTCAAATGATTATCTAGATGGACTCAAATGGAGAAGTGATCTACATGAAAGAGTTCCGTATTATTGATATGAACATCTTTGAAATTTGGGTCATCGCCGTCCGATTTCATCTCGAAGGCCGAAACTATGCTCGAAGTACCAAGATCTTATATTCAAAGTACAGTTTAGCCGACTAAGCCCCCAAGACGACCTCAAATGAAAAAATGATCTACACGGGTTGTCTTCGTCTCGTCGGAGCGATTGATTTTGATATAAAAATCGTTCAAATCCGAGTTCGTATGCAAAAGTTAGAGCAATCGGAGTGCAGCCCTTTCACGAGGCAAGATGTGGCGCACCCCACCAGACACATGTCTGACGGGTAGCGCGAGGAGATAGCCTGTGTTGCGAGACCGATCTGACCCTCAAGATGATCTTTTATCAAAAAACCTTCAACATGAAAGTTGTTCGTCTCGTCGAAATGGTCAAGATTGCTTTTGGGCTTGTTTTCATCCGAGATCGTTTACCACCGCAAAAAGGACCCGCAAGGTGCAGCCTTGGAAAGTTCGGATAAAACCAGTCCGAATTTGACTAGGGTTTTGGACGTGAATTTATGTAATTTTCTTGTAAGGAAAGCCTAGATAAATCCTTTGCTTGCCCGGGAAGTCCAGCCGCCTCTTATATATGTTGGGGATGACGGCCGATTGAAACAACACCAATCGAACAAATCAATCTATTACACTTTTGTGTTCATCTACTTTTATCCCTTACCCTTGTATCTTTCTTTCTCGTTCTTCGTTCGTTCTTCGCGTTGGAGGGCAGCGATCCACGAGGCTCTAGGGGCGAGCGAATCGACCTAGGGCAGCCCATAGCCGCCGCAATCCCTGACGGGGTCCCTCCCGGGTGCGCGGGGTTTCGGGTCTGCAAAAGCGCCCGCCGACTGTCCTGCGTATCGCCTGTCGGTCGGGTCTCCTTCGACGTGAGCTGCGGTGCATCACCCTCGGCGTCGAGGGTACACGGGACATGTTCGTGTGTCAACAGATTGTTCCATGCTATTTTATTATCAATCTTGGATGTTTTATAATCATTTTATATCATTTTCGGTACTAATCTATTGACATAGTGCCAAGTGCGAGTTACTATTTTCTGCATGTTTTTTACATCACAGAAAATCAATATCAAACGGAGTCCAAATGCCACGAAACTTTATGGAGATTTTTTATGGACCAGATGGAAGATATTAGGCCCTGGTTGTACCTGGGGGGAGTCCCGAGGAGGGGACAACCCACCAGGGCGCGCCAGGAGGCCCAGGCGCGCCCTGGTGGGTTGTGCCCACCCCGGGTGCCCCCCGGACCGCCTCTTTGCTCTGTAAATACCCCAATATTCCAGAAACCCTGGGGGAGTCGACAAAATATTCATCCAGCCGCCGCAGAGCCCAAAACCACCAGATCCAATCTAGACACCATCACGGAGGGGTTCACCACTTCCATTGGTGCCTCTCCGATGATGCGTGAGTAGTTCTTTGTAGACCTTCGGTTCCGTAGTTAGTAGCTGAAGGAAATATGCCCTAGAGGCAATAATAAAGTTATTATTTATTTCCTTATATCATGATAAATGTTTATTATTCATGCTAGAATTGTATTAACTGGAAACATAATACATGTGTGAATACATAGACAAACAGAGTGTCACTAGTATGCCTCTACTTGACTAGCTCGTTGATCAAAGATGGTTATGTTTCCTAACCATAGACATGAGTTGTCATTCGATTAACGGGATCACATCATTAGGAGAATGATGTGATTGACTTGACCCATTCCATTAGCATAGCACTTGATCATTTAGTTTGTTGCTATTGCTTTCTTCATGACTTATACATGTTCCTATGACTACGAGATTATGCAACTCTCGTTTACCGGAGGAACACTTTGTGTGCTACCAAACATCACAACGTAACTGGGTGATTATAAAGGTGCTCTACAGGTGTCTCCGAAGGTACTTGTTGGGTTGGCGTATTTCGAGATTAGGATTTGTCACTCCGATTGTCGGAGAGGTATCTCTGGGCCCTCTCGGTAATGCACATCACTTAAGCCTTGCAATCATTGCAACTAATAAGTTAGTTGCGGGATGATGTATTACGGAACGAGTAAAGAGACTTGCCAGTAACGAGATTGAACTAGGTATTAAGATACCGACGATCGAATCTCGGGCAAGTAACATACCGATGACAAAGGGAACAACGTATGTTGTTATGCGGTCTGACGAATAAAGATCTTCATAGAATATGTAGGAGCCAATATGAGCATCCAGGTTCCGCTATTTGTTATTGACCAGAGACGTGTCTCGGTCATGTCTACATAGTTCTCGAACCCTTAGGGTCCGCACGCTTAAAGTTCGGTGACGATCGTAATTAGGTTTTTTGTGTTTTTGATGTACCGAAGGTTGTTCGGAGTCCCGGATGTGATCACGGACATGACGAGGTGTCTTAAAATGGTCGAGACATAAAGATTGATATATTGGAAGCCTATATTTGGATATCGGAAACGTTCCGGGTGAAATCGGGATTTTACCGGAGTACCGGGGGGTTACCGGAACCCCCCGGGGTTATTGGGCCTACATGGGCCATAAGGGAGAAGAGGAGGGCCAGCCAGGGCAGGCCGCGCGCCCCCTCCCCCCTAGTCCGAATAGGACAAGGAAGGGGGCGGCGCCCTCCTTTCCTCTTTCTCCCTTCCCCCTTCCTTTTCCAACAAGGCAAGAGGGGGGAGTCCTACTCCCGTTGGGAATAGGACTCCTCCAGGCGCACCCCTAGGGCCGGCCGCACCTCCCCCTCTCCCTTCTTTATATACGGGGGAAAGGGAGCACCCCATGACACAGAAGTTGATCTTCGTGATCGTTCCTTAGCCGTGTGCGGTGCCCCCTTCCACCATATTCCACCTCGGTCATATCGTAGCGGTGCTTAGGAGAAGCCCTATGTCGGTAGAACATCATCACCGTCATCACGCCGTCGTGCTGACGAAACTCTCCCTCAACGTTTTGCTGGATCGGAGCTCGAGGGACGTCACTGAGTTGAACGTGTGCAGAACTCGGAGGTGTCGTACGTTCGGTACTTGGATCGGTCGGATCGGGAAGACGTACGACTACTTCCTCTATGTTGTGTCAACGCTTCCGTTGCCGGTCTACGAGGGTACGTAGACAACTCTCTCCCCTCTCGTTGCTATGCATCAGCATGATCTTGTGTGTGAGTAGGATTTTTTTTTGAAATTACTACATTCCCCAACAGTGGCATCTGAGCCTAGGTTTTATGCGTTGATGTAATATGCACGAGTAGAACACAAGTGAGTTGTGGGCGATATAAGTCATACTGCTTACCAACATGTCACACTTTGGTTTGGCGGTATTGTTGGATGAAGCGGCCCGGACCGACATTACGCGTACGCTTACGCGAGACTGGTTTTACCGCCGTGCTATGCACACAGGTGACTAGCGGGTGTCAGTTTCTCCAACTTTAGTTGAATCAAGTGTGGCTATGCCCGGTCCTTGAGAAGGTTAAAACAGCACTAACTTGACAAACTATCGTTGTGGTTTTGATGTGTAGGTAAGAACGGTTCTTGCTAAGCCCGTAGCAGGCACGTAAAACTTGCAACAACTAAGTAGAGGACGTCTAACTTGTTTTTGCAGGGCATGTTGTGATGTGATATGGTCAAGACATGATGAGATATAAGTTGTTGTATGAGATGATCATGTTTTGTTGAAGTTATCGGCAATTGGCAAAAGCCTTATGGTTGTCTCTTTATTGCATAAGATGCAAGTGCCAAATAATTGCTTTACTTTATCGCTATACGATAGCAATAGTTGCAAGAGCAATAGTTGGCGAGACGACCATGTGACGACACATTGATATAGATCAAGATGATGGAGATCATGGTGTCACGCCGGTGACGATGGAGATCATGACGATGCTTTGGAGATAGAGATCAAAGGCACAAGATGATGATGGCCATATCGTGTCGCATATTTTGATTGCATGTGATGTTTATCTTTTATACATATTACTTTGCTTAGTTATGACGGTAGCATTATAAGATGATCTCTCACTAAATTTCAAGATAAAAGTGTTCTCCCTGAGTATGCACCGTTGCCAAAGTTCGTCGTGCCCAGACACCACGTGATGATCGGGTGTGATAAGCTCTACGTCCATCTACAACGGGTGCAAGCCAGTTTTGCACACGCAGAAATACTCGGGTTAAACTTGACGAGCCTAGCATATGCAGATATGGCCTCGGAACACTGGTCGAGCGTGAATCATATAGTAGATATGATCAACATAATGATGTTCACCATTGAAAACTACTCCATTTCACGTGATGATCGGTTATGGTTTAGTTGATTTGGATCACATGATCACTTAGAAGATTAGAGGGATGTCTTCCTAAGTGGGAGTTCTTAAGTAATATGATTAATTGAACTTAAATTTATCTTGAACTTAGTCCTGGTAGTATTAGCATATCTATGTTGTAGATTAATAGCTCGCGTTTAGCTCCCCTGTTTTATTTTTGATATGTTCCTAGATAAAACTAAGTTGAAAGATGTTAGTAGCAATGATGCGGATTGGATCCGTGATCTGAGGTTTATCCTCATTGCTGCACAGAAGAATTATGTCCTTAATGCACCGCTAGGTGACAGACCTATTGCAGGATCAGATGCAAACGTCATGAACGTTTGGCTTGCTCAATATGATGACTACTTGATAGTTTAGTGCACCATGCTTAACAGCTTAGAATCGGGACTTCAAACACATTTTGAACGTCATGGACCATATGAGATGTTCCAGGAGTTGAAGTTAATATTTCAAGCAAATACCCGAGTTGAGAGATATGAAGTCTCCAACAAGTTCTATAGCTAAAAGATGGAGGAGAATAGCTCAAGCAGTGAGCATGTGTTCAGATTGTCTGGGTACTACAATCGCTTGAATCAAGTGGGAGTTAATCTTCCAGATAAGATAGTGATTGATAGAATTCTCTAGTCACCATCACCAAGTTAGTAGAACCTCGTGATGAACTATAGTATGCAAGGGATGATGAAAACGATTCCCGAGATTTTCATGATGATGAAATCGATGAAGGTAGAAATCAAGAAGGAGCATCAAGTGTTGATGATTAACAACACCACTAGTTTCAAGAAAAGGGCAAAGGGAAAGAAAGGGAACTTCAAGAAGAACGGCAAGAAAGTTGCTGCTCAAGTGAAGAAGCCCAAGTTTGGTCCTAAGCCTGAGACTAAGTGCTTCTACTGCAAAGGGACTGGTCACTGGAAGCGGAACTGCCCCAAGTATTTGGCGGATAAGAAGGATGGAAAAGTGAACAAAGGTATATTTAATATACGGATTATTGATGTGTATTTTACTAGTGTTCGTAGCAACCCCCCGGTATTTGATACTGGTTCAGTTGCTAAGAGTAGTAACTCGAAACGGGAGTTGCAGAATGAACAGAGACTAGTTAAGGGTGAAGTGATGATGTGTGTTGGAAGTGGTTCCAAGATTGATATGATCATCATCGCACACTCCCTATACTTTCAGGATTAGTGTTGAACCTAAATAAGTGTTATTTGGTGTTTGCATTGAGCATGAATATGATTTGATCATGTTTATTGCAATACGGTTATTCATTTAAGTAAGAGAATAAATTGTTGTTCTGTTTACATATATGGTTACACACCCAATGAAAATGGTTCGTTGGATCTCGATCGTAGTGATACACATATTCATAATATTGAAACCAAAAGATGCAAAGTTAATAGTGATAGTGCAACTTATTTGTGGCACTGCCATTTAGGTCATATTGGTGTAAAGCGCATAAAGAAACTCCACGTTGATGGACTTTTGGAATCACTTGATTATGAATCAGTTGATGCTTGCGAACCATGCCTCA
The DNA here is from genome assembly GCF_002162155.2 of Triticum dicoccoides. NCBI lineage: Eukaryota > Viridiplantae > Streptophyta > Magnoliopsida > Poales > Poaceae > Triticum > Triticum dicoccoides. Next base: position 533,655,894 of record NC_041386.1, on the reverse strand, counting down.
TGGGCAAGATGACAGACTCCGTTCTCCGGAACAATGCAACAAGCAACAGATTTGTTGGAAATCATGCATACTGATGTATGTGGTCCGATGAATATTGAAGCTTGCGGCAGGTATCATTATTTTCTGATCTTCACAGATGATTTGAGCAGATATGAGTATATCTACTTGATGAAACACGAGTCTGAAACATTTGAAAAGTTGAAAGAATTTCAGAGTGAAGTGGAGAATCATCGTAACAAAATAAAAGTTTCTACGATATGATCGCATAAGTAAAATATTTGAGTTATGAGTTTGGTCTTCAGTTAAAACAATGTGAAATAGTTTCACTACTCACGCCACCTAGAACACCACAATGTAATGGTGTGTCTGAACGTTGTAACCGTGCTTTATTAGATATGGTGTGATATATGATGTCTCTTACTGATTTACCGCTATCGTTTTGGGGTTATGCATTAGAGACATCTACATTCACATTAAATAGGGCACCATCTAAATCCGTGGAGATGACACCGTATGAACTATGGTTTGGCGAGAAACCTAAGCTATCATTTCTTAAAGTTTGGGACTACAATGCTTATGTGAAAAAGTTTCAACATGATAAGCTCGAACCCAAGACGGAGAAGTACATCTTCATAGGATACCCAAAAGAAACTGTTGGGTACACCTTCTATCATAGATCCGAAGGCAAGTTATTCGTTGCTGAGAATGGATCCTTTCTAGAGAAGGAGTTTCTCTCGAAAGAAGTGAGTGGGAGGAAAGTAGAACTTGATGAGGTAACTGTACCTGCTCCCTTATTGGAAAGTAGTTCATCACAGAAATCTGTTCCTGTGACTACTACATCAATTAGTGAGGAAGCTAATGATGATGATCATGTAACTTCAGATCAAGTTACTACCGAACCTCGTAGGTAAACCAGAGTGAGATCCGGACCAGAGTGGTACGGTAATCCTGTTCTGGAGGTCATGTTACTTGACCATGATGAGCCTACGAACTATGAGGAAGTGATGATGATCCCAAATTCCGCGAAATGGCTTGAGGCCATGAAATCTGAGATGAGATCCATGTATGAGAACAAAGTATGGACTTTGATTGACTTGCCCAATGATCGGCGAGCCATTGAGATTAAATGGATCTTCAAGAGGAAGATGGACGCTGATAGTAGTGTTACTATCTACAAAGCTAGAATTGTCGCAAAAAGGTTTTCGACAAGTTCAAGGTGTTGACTACGATGAGAGTTTCTCACTCGTATCTTTGCTTAAGTCTGTCCGAATCATGTTAGCACTTGCCACATTTTATGAAATCTGGCAAATGGATAAACAAAACTGCATTCTTTAATGGATTTATTAAAGAAGAGTTGTATATGATGCAACCAGAAGGTTTTGTCAATCCTAAAGGTACTAACAAAATATGCAAGCTCCAGCGATCCATCTATGGACTGGTGCAAGCATCTCGGAGTTGGAATATACGCTTTGATAAGTTGATCAAAGCATATAGTTTTATACAGACTTGCGGTGAAGCCTATATTTACAAGAAAGTGAGTGGGAGCACTACAACATTTCTGATAAGTATATGTGAATGACATATTGTTGATCGGAGATAATGTAGAATTATTCTACAAAGCATAAAGGAATGTTTGAAAGGAGTGTTTCAAAGAAAGACCTCGGTGAAGCTCCTTACATATTGAGCATCAAGATCTATAGAGATAGATCAAGTCGCTTGATAAGTTTTTCAATGAGTACATACCTTGACAAGATTTTGAAGTAGTTCAAAATGGAACAGTCAAAAAGGAGTTCTTGCCTGTGTTACAAGGTGTGAAGTTGAGTAAGACTCAAAACCCGACCACGGCAGAAGATAGAGAGAGAATGAAAGTCATTCCCTATGCCTCAGCCATAGGTTCTATAAAGTATGGCATGCTGTGTACCAGACCTATTGTATACCCTGCCCTGAGTTTGGCAACGGAGTACAATAGTGATCTAGGAGTAGATCACAGACATTGGTCAAAATTATCCTTAGTGGAATAAGGATATGTTTCTCGATTATGGAAGTGACAAAAGGTTCGTTGTAAAGGGTTACGTCGATGCAAATTTTGACACTGATCCAGATGACTCTAAATCTCAATCTGGATACATATTGAAAGTGGGAGCAATTAGCTAGAGGAGCTCTGTGCAGAGCATTGTTGACATAGAAATTTGCAAAATACTTACAGATCTGAATGTGGCAGACCCGTTGACTAAACTTCTCTCACAAGCAAAACATGATCACACCTTAGTACTCTTTGGGTGTTAATCACATAGCGATGTGAACTAGATTATTGACTCTAGTAAACCCTTTGGGTGTTGGTAACATGTCGATGTGAACTATGGGTGTTAATCACATGGTGATGTGAACTATTGGTATTAAATCACATGGAGATGTGAACTAGATTATTGACTCTAGTGCAAGTGGGAGACTGAAGGAAATATGCCCTAGAGGCAATAATAAAGTTATTATTTATTTCCTTACATCATGATAAATGTTTATTATTCATGCTAGAATTGTATTAACCGGAAACATAATACATGTGTGAATACATAGACAAACAGAGTGTCGCTAGTATGCCTCTACTTGACTAGCTCGTTGATCAAAGATGGTTATGTTTCCTAACCATAGACATGAGTTGTCATTGGATTAATGGGATCACATCATTAGGAGAATGATGTGATTGACTTGACCCATTCCGTTAGCATAGCACTCGATCATTTAGTTTGTTGCTATTGCTTTCTTCATGACTTATACATGTTCCTACGACTATGAGATTATGCAACTCCCATTTACCGGAGGAACACTTTGTGTGCTACCAAACATCACAACGTAACTGGGTGATTATAAAGGTGCTCTACAGGTGTCTCCGAAGGTACTTGTTGGGTTGGCGTATTTCGAGATTAGGATTTGTCACTCCGATTGTCGGAGAGGTATCTTTGGGCCCTCTCGGTAATGCACATCACTTAAGCCTTGCAATCATTGCAACTAATAAGTTAGTTGCGGGATGATGTATTACGGAACGAGTAAAGAGACTTGCCGGTAACGAGATTGAACTAGGTATTAAGATACCGACGATCGAATCTCGGGCAAGTAACATACCGATGACAAAGGGAACAACGTATGTTGTTATGCGGTCTGACCGATAAAGATCTTCGTAGAATATGTAGGAGCCAATATGAGCATCCAGGTTCCGCTATTGGTTATTTACCGGAGACGTGTCTCGGTCATGACTACATAGTTCTCGAACCCGTAGGGTCCGCACGCTTAAAGTTCAGTGACGATCGTAATTAGGTTTTTGTGTTTTTGATGTACCGAAGGTTGTTTGGAGTCCCGGATGTGATCACGGACATGACGAGGTGTCTCAAAATGGTCGAGACATAAAGATTGATATATTGGAAGCCTATATTTGGATATCGGAAACGTTCCGGGTGAAATCGAGATTTTACCGGACTACCGGGGGGTTACCGGAACCCCCCGGGGTTATTCGGCCTACATGGGCCATAAGGGAGAAGAGGAGGGCCGGCCAGGGCAGGCCGCGTGCCCCCTCCCCCCTAGTCCGAATAGGACAAGGAAGGGGGGGGGGTCACCCTCCTTTCCTCTTTCTCCCTTCCCCCTTCCTTTTCCAACAAGGCAAGAGGGGGGAGTCCTACTCCCGGTGGGAGTAGGACTCCTCCAGGCGCACCCCTAGGGCCGGCCGCACCTTCCCCTCTCCCTCCTTTGTATACGGGGCAAGGGAGCACCCCATGACACAGAAGTTGATCTTCGTGATCGTTTCTTAGCCGTGTGCGGTGCCCCCTTCCACCATATTCCACCTCGGTCATATCGTAGCGGTGCTTAGGTGAAGCCCCGCGTCGGTAGAACATCATCACCGTCATCACACCGTCGTGCTGACGAAACTCTCCCTCAATGTTTTGCTGGATCGGAGCTCGAGGGACATCACCGAGTTGAACGTGTGCAGAACTCGGAGGTGCCCTACGTTCGGTACTTGGATCGGTCGGATCGGGAAGACATACGACTACTTCCTCTACGTTGTGTCAATGCTTCCGTTGCCGGTCTACGAGGGTACGTAGACAACACTCTCCCCTCTTGTTGCTATGCATCACCATGATCTTGTGTGTGCGTATGAATATTTTTTGAAATTACTACGTTCCCCAACAGTAGCTAGATGGCTTCATCTCTCTCTCTCTCTCTCTTGATTCTCAATACAATGGTCTCTTGGAGATCCATATGATGTAACTCTTTTGCGGTGTGGTTGTTGGGATCGATGAACTTTGAGTTTATGATCAGATCTCTTTTTATATCCATGAAAGTATTTGAGTTTCTTTGATCTCTTTTATGCATGATCTCTTATAGCCTCGTATTTCTTCTCCAATATTTGGGTTTTGTCTGGCCAACTTGATCTATTTGTCTTGCAATGGGAAGAGGTGCCCGATAGTGGGTTCGATCTTACGGTGCTTGATCCTAGTGATATAAAGGGAACCGACATGTATGTATCGTTGCTACTAAGGATAAAAATATGGGATCTATATCTACCGCCATAGATAAACGGATCTCGCTACATCATGTCATCTTCTTATTGCATTAGTCCGTCTTTCCATGAACTTAATACACTAGATGCATGCTGGATAGCGGTCAATGTGTGGAGTAATAGTAGTAGATGCAGGCAGGAGTCGGTCTACTAATCTTGGACGTGATGCCTATGTAATGATCATTGCCTGGATATCGTCATAATTATTTGAGGTTCTGTCAATTGCCCAACAGTAATTTGTTCACCCACTGCTTTGCTATTTTTCTCGCGAGAAGCCACTAGTGAAACCTACAGCCCCCGGGTCTCTTTCTCATATTATTTGCCTTCGCAATCTATTTTATTTGCCTTTTATTTTAAGATCTATTAAACCAAAAAACCCAAAAATATCTTGCTGCAATTTATTTTATTTGGCGTTCGATCTATCAATATTTACAACTTTCTCCCATCCACACACTGTTTCTGGCACCGTTACCCAAAAGGGATTGACGACCCCTTTAACACGCCGGGTTTTGAGTGGTTGTTATTTGTGTGCAGGCGCTGTTTACGTTGTGTTGCTTGGTTCTCCTACTGGTTCAATAACCTTGGTTTCATATCTGAGGGAAACACCTACCGCCACTGTGCTGCATCATCCCTTCCTCTTTGGGGAAAAACTGACGTAGCTTCAAGCAATATCAAAAGTAATTTCTAGCACCATTGCCGGGGAGGATCTTTTTCATAACCAGGTTCCTAATCACAAATCTCATCTCCTCGCAATTTACATTATTTTCCATTTGCCTCTCGTTTTTCTCTCCCCCACTTCACAAAAATTTGCCGTTTTATTCGCCTCTCTTTTCTCGCTCACCATTTTCTTGTCAGATCTATTCTCTTCTTGCAATAATGAGTGAGTTTGATATGGCACCAACAGATGATGACCTGACTCCTAAGATTGTACGTATAGGCAATCTGAATGCTAAAACTTTTATCTGGGGGCAAGGGAACGTTATGGGAAAAGAACGTATCTAAGAATTTTTCAATTGTGTTGGGAATCTAAATCTTGATGATGCTCCTACACTTAAAACTACTAGATCTTATGTGGATGCTATTTCAGCACTAGTTCTGAAACTTGAAAGTAAATTTATTCGTACCCATCCTACCTTGCAAAGATTTTTTTTGAGCTCCCTGTTATAAAAAACCCCTAGAGCTAAAAACTTGGCCACTCTTGTTCTTATGAATGAGTTTGACTACATAATACGGGAAGCTAGGGAAATCTTTGACTTTTATGGTATGAATCGTGAAAATACCTCTAAGAAAGTCAAGAAGAAGGATGACAAAACTTAGATCCTTTCTTTATGCCTACCTAAGGGCATAAAACTATAGCGCTTGTTGGGAGGCAACCCAATGAATAAAATTTATTTTTGCTTTTTGCTTCCTGTTTTTGTGTGTTAGCACAATTATGCCACTGTTATGATTGCGTTTTTATGTTTTAATTAGTGTTTGTGCCAAGTAAATCCTTTAGGATCTTCTTGGGTGATAGTTGTTTGATCTTGCTGAAAAAACAGAAACTTTTACGCTCACGAAATTAATTTTCATTTTTTACCAGAGAGCGATAAAATACCCATTCCACTTGCAGTAGATCAATATACAAATTTCTCAGGTAGTCCTAATTTTTCAGAGTTTTTGGAGTTACAGAAGTATTCGAAAATAGTCAGATTGCTACCGACTATTCTGTTTTGACATATTCTGTTTTCTTTGTGTTGCGTGCTTATTTTGATGGCTCTATGGTTTTCTTTGATGAGTTTTGGCCATATAAAAGTTGGAATATAGTAGATATAATACAAAAACAAAATATGAATTGTTTTATACAACACTTATCATAGTAGATTATTATTCTTATACTAACGGATCTCACGAAGGCTTTGTTGAGTTTTGTGTGATTGAAGTTTTCAAGTTTTGGGTTATCTTACGATGGATGAAGGAAGGATGTAAGAGCCCAAGCTTGGGGATGCCCCAGCATCCCAAGCTATTATCCAAGAATGAGCAACCAACTAAGCTTGGGGATGCCCCCGAGTGGCATCCCCGCTTTCTTCCAACAACTATCGGTATTTTACTCGAGACTATATTTTTATTCATCACATGATATGTGTTTTGCTTGGAGTGTCTTGTATGATATGTGTCTTTGCTTGTTTTATTTTGTGTTTTAAGTCATCAATCCTTGCTGGACACACCTATTTTAGAGAGCCAAAATTATGTCATGACTTGTTAGAATTGCTCTCTATGTTTCACTTAAATATTTTATGAGCTAGGACTTGCTCTAGTGCTTCACTTATATCTTTTTGAGCATGGTGTGCTTAGTATTTTTGAAGAAATTCTCTCTTGCTTCACTTAGATTTATTTGAGAGTTAGTAAAATTTTGAAGAAATTCTCTCTTGCTTTACTTAAATTATTTTGAGAGAAAGAAAATTTGTTATGCTCATGATCTTCACTTATATTTGTTTGAGCTTATGAAAAGCAACACATGACAATTAGTCCCAAAGTGATAGATATCCAAGAAGGATAAATAAAAGAAAAAAATGTCATGAAGATCATTGGACAAAATAAACTTGATTCTTAGTAAAAGTTTGAGATATGATGATGTGATATGTGAGTCATCTTGATAAGTAATTATGCTTTAGTAAGAATATTGGTGTTAAGGTTTGTGATTCCCAATGCATGCATGAAAGTCAATAATCATGCAATGAAATTATATACTACTTATGGTGCATTATTTGGTGTTAATTATGCTTAATGCTTGCTTATGAGATTATCTGTTTCTTAGTTGGTCGCTTCCCAATCTTTTGCTAGCCTTCATTTTGCACTAAGTATGATCACTACTTGTGCATCCAAAAACCTTTAACCCAGTTTTGCCACATGAGTCCACTACATCTACCTATATGCGATATTCTTTTGCTGTTCTAAGAAAATTTGCATGTGCCATCTCTAATTTTCAAAATAAACTTCTCTTTTGTGTGTTTGTTTCGCTCACGGAGTGGTGAGGGGTGGCTAATGTTTTCCATGCTAGATGTGTTATTCTCAAGATGAGTGTTTATTCACTTGTCATTGCACGAGAGTAAGGAAAAGGTATTAGGGATGCCCAGTCCCAAAATGCAAAAACAAATGAATTTACTTGATGTTGTCAAATAATAAATTCCTTGGAAAGTGTTGGTATGGAGGGCACCCGTGGATACGGTTAGCCATGGAAAGTGAAAGTTATGGTGGAAAAAGGAATAAACTTTAATTTCTATTTGGGAACCGCCTATGATATATCTATGCATGGAAAGTATTGGGAACTCTAAGTCGTTTTCGTTGGTGGGATGGATACACCTCTCAAAATGTTTTTATATCAAAAATTTTCACTTTGTGCTCTGGCACCTCTGCAAATCCCTACTTCCCTCTGCGAAGGGCCTTTCTTTTACTTTATGCAATTTTTATTTTGAGTCTCCATCTTCTCTTATAAAAGCACCAACCAGGAGGCAGTATGATCATGCTTATGTATTGGGTGTAGTTAATATTCGAGTGTGTTTCATGAATTGATCAATGTTTGAGCATGATGGGCTAGGGATAACTTATTTTAGCGTTGATATTTTTAAAGACATAGTTGCTTGTTGATATGCTTGAGTATCTAAATTATTATGTCAAAACTAGACTATTGCGTTGAATCGCATAAAAGTCCAAATGTCCATGCTATAAAGAAAAGAATATGATATGACATGATGAACAACACTCCACATCAAAAATTCTGTTTTTATCACTTACCTACTCGAGGACGAGTAGGAGTTAAGCTTGGGGATGCTGATACGTCTCCAACGTATCTATAATTTTTCATTGTTCCATGCTGTTTTATTATCAATCTTGGATGTTTTATAATCATTTTATAGTCATTTTATATCATTTTTTGGTACTAACCTATTGACATAGTGCCAAGTGCGAGTTCCTGTTTTTTCCATGTTTTTACATCGCAGAAAATCAATACCAAACGGAGTCCAAATGCCACGAAACTTTACAGAGATTTGTTATGGACCAGATGGAAGATATTGGGCCCTGATTGCACCTGGGGGGAGTCCCGAGGAGGGGACAACCCACTAGGGCGCGCCAAGAGGCCCAGGTGCGCCCTGGTGGGTTGTGCCCACCTCGGGTGCCCCCCGGACCTCCTCTTTGCTCTATAAATACCCCAATATTCTAGAAACCCTAGGGGAGTCAACGAAATATTCATCCAGCCGCCGCAGAGTCCAGAACCACCAGATCCAATCTAGACACCATCACGGAGGGGTTCACCACTTCCATTGGTGCCACTTCGATGATGCGTGAGTAGTTCTTTGTAGACCTTCGGTCCGTAGTTAGTATCTAGATGGATCCATCTCTCTATCTATAGATTCTCAATACAATGGTCTCTTGGAGATCCATATGATGTAACTCTTTTGCGGTGTGTTTGTTGGGATCGATGAACTTTGAGTTTATGATCAGATCTATCTTTTTATATCCATGAAAGTATTTGAGTTTCTTTGATCTCTTTTGTGCATGATCTCTTATAGCATCGTATTTCTTCTTTGATATTTGGGTTTTGTCTAGCCAACTTGATCTATTTGTCCTACAATGGGAAGAGGTGCCGGTAGTGCGTTCGATCTTACTGTGCCTGATCCCAGTGAAAGAAAGGGAACCGACACGTATTTATCGTTGCTAATAAGGATAAAAAGATGGGATCTATATCTACCGCCATAGATAAACGAATCTCGTTTACATCATGTCATCATTCTTATTGCATTACTCCATTTTTCCATGAACTTAATACACTAGATGCATGCTGGATAGCGATCGATGTGTGGAGTAATAGTAGTAGATGCAGGCAGGAGTCGGTTTACTAATCTTGGACGTGATGCCTATGTAATGATCATTGCATGGATATCGTCATAATTATTTGAGGTTCTATCAATTGCCCAACAGCAATTTGTTCCCCCATCGCTTTGCTATTTTTCTCGAGAGAAGCCACTAGTGAAACCTACGGCCCCCGGGTCTCTTTCTCATATTATTTTCCTCCGCGATCTATTTTATTTGCCTTTTATTTTCAGATCTATTAAACCAAAAAACCCAAAAATACCTTGCTGCAATTCATTTTATTTGGTGTTTGATCTATTAATATTTACAACTTTCTCCCGTCCATGCACCGTTTGTGGCGCTGTTACCCGAAAGGGATTGACAACCCCTTTAACACGTCGGGTTGCGAGTGGTTGTTATTTGTGTGCAGGGGCTATTTACGTTGTGTTGCTTCGTTCTCCTACTGGTTCTATAACCTTGGTTTCATATCAAAGGGAAATACCTACCACCGTTGTGTTGCATCATCCCTTCCTCTTTGGGAAAAAAACCGATGTAGCTTCAAGCGACATCATAGTGCTCATAACCTGAAATATATATTGTGTTTGTTTGAACAAATGTCTGGATTGAAAATTAATTTTCATAAAAATGAATTGTCCCTTTTTGGAAAAGCTTTTGATAAAAAGATGAATATTAAAAAAAATACTTTTCCTGTGGGGGAGCTCCCTTTGAAATACTTAGGTCTTGACATAGATAATTTTTTAGGAATAAACATTGGAAACCTCGAGAACAAAAAATGGAGAAAAAGTGTGGCACATGGCAGGGGAGGCTGATTGCCAGTGCTAGTAGGATTACCTTGATACAATCTTTCACTGAGTGGCATACCTTATTTCATGATGCCATTCTATGGATTACTTGTGAATAAAAGAATGGACTTCTTTAGGGCTAGACTGCTATTGTAGGAAAATGTTGATAGAAAAGTATCATTTGGTCAAATGGTCTGATGTGTGTAAACCTAAAGATATGGGGAGTTTGGAGATATAGAATTGGGATTTCCATTTATGTGCCCTCGGTTGCTTAGAACTCCTCAGTTTTTGCCCCACCCAACTAACGCCCCTCAGTTTCCCCCTCCACCACTAGGCCCACACTCAAATATGCCCAAAACAGAGCATTTTCATTGTGTCAATGTAGTTGACCATTACCTGGTGCATATACTGACGCGTGGGACACCTAGGACCCACCTGCCAATGTATAGTATATTAGAAAAATAGTGGAATGTACTGACGCTTGGGACACTGCAGGACCCACATGTCAGTGTATGCTTTATTTGCAAAAGGAAGGGTGGAATATAATGCCACCCATGGGGGTCGAACTCGAGACCAACAGTTGATTATGCATCACTAGTGGAAAAGTGCTAGACACAACTTTCGTTTGTGGCGCGCCATTTTCAACCAACACCAACACTATTTTTTAAAATAATGCTGGCGTGTCCTATTTGGTATGACATTAGTAGGGACATAGTGGTGGCACTGGAAAACAGGTGAACATCAGAAGTATATGGGATCAACAAGTTGTACAAGGCGTAATATAGTGCTGCCGTGGTATAACATGGAACGCCAACACTATTATGTTTGGTTGTGGCATGTCCTTAGTTTCTATTGTTATTTTGTCAGTGTAAATAATCTTATATTATCATTTCTATAGTATATTGTATTTTTAGACTTCAAATATGTAGTTTTCCACTTCAAATATTTTAGTTTACTTTTATTAAATTTATATTATTTTAAATGGAAATACTGACATTTTTTAAAATATGTATTTTGAGACTTCGATTAAATTTTTTTCTTTTTAGTTTCAGACTTGAAATATGTAGTTTGATACTTCCAAATTATTTCCTTTTTATTTTTTTAGGTGGTGGCCTTTTTATAGTATATTGTAGTTTACTTTTATTAAATTTATATTATTTTAAATGGAAGTACTGACATTTTTTATTATATGTACTGTAAGTGCATCTAGTGCCTCTTACTGATTTTGGTGTATTGAAGACTTATAGGTTAAGGGCCTGATGTGTTTGTGAGTGTACACAGGTCTATAAGTCTATGAGGATTTTGATATTTACAGAGAAAGTCGACCCCTAGAAATGAAGTTCTTCAACTAAAAACTTTGGATTTCTGAAGACTTTCTGAAAACTTTGAAAGTGAAAAAATTGGTGTGATCCTGAAGACTTGGTATTCATTCGAGGAACATGAAGCATGAAGACTTTGTTTTCGTAGTTTCATTTTCTTTTTCTTGAGTCATAGGAAACACCATACTGTTAAAGGGGGGCGAGGAAATACTAAGGAAAAATTTCCAAGTGATGCTCAACTCAAATCCTACATCTACCAATCCCTTCGAGTGAAGCCATTGGAAATCTCACACAGTTGAGTCAAATATCTTCAGTGACAGAGACGAAGTTCTTCTGGTCCCTGAGGAATTTGTTCTGACTGAGGAATTAGGAATTCGCCAGTGCGGATTGCCTACACAATGAGGATCATGATAGCCCTGAGGAATTTGATACTCAAAATTCCGACCGTTGCTGTGCTATGCGCCAGCTGTCCCAAAACATCTACCCACCTAACGATCATATCATTGAAGGGCATTTATGTCTTATCATGTCGGGATGCTCCCTTGGCTATAAATAGCCGCCCCTACAACCACTAGCGGGCTGGCTGCTCCGAGACAAACTGACACTTGTCATTTGAGAGCATCCCATCCTCCGAGGACTTTGAGTGAAAATCATCAAGTGAGGAAAATCCAAACCCAAACACCTACAAACCCAAAGTGATTGAGCATCACTGAAGAGATTGATCCTCTGTGGATCCGATGCTTGTTACCTTTGAATATTGTGCATCTTCAAGATGGTTAGGCGTCATGGTCTAGAGAATCCAAGAGGAAGTTGTGGATCACCGAGTGACCGAGTCTATGAAGGTTTGGAAGTGACCTGAAGACTTACCATGAGTGATTGGGCGAGGTTTGTGTGACCTTAGCTCAAGGGGAATACAGTGAGGACTGAGTGTCCTGAGCTGCGTGTTCAGGACTGGGTGTCCGGGACTGTGTGTCCTTAGGTTTAAATACCTAGCCACCCTAACCAGACGTACAACTGTCACAACAGTTGGAACTGGTCTACCAAATTATTGTGTTCACCGAGCTAACTGGTTCCATTTCCTCAACCCTTCCATTTCCTCATTTCTGTGTTGTGTGCTTGTTCATATCTGTTTGAAGACTTTGACTAAAGACTTTCTCTATTTCCTCAGCTCAATTTCTTCAGTCTGTTTGTCTTCTTTCTGTTTATCCTGTGATTACGCTCCCTGTACTCTGTGCTTGTTTTCATTTCATCATGAAGACCATGCTCATGATCTGTGAAGTTTACTTCTGAGTACTTATTCCGCCGTAAGTAGTTCTTCACTCAGGAATTTCCTCACCCGCAAATTCCTCAGTGAAGAATTCATAAAAATAGCCTATTCACCCCCTCTAGACGATATAATGCACTTTTAGTTGGTATCAAAGCAAGGTACTCCCTTGTTCTGTGTGATTTTGGTTTAACCGCCTAGAGTTTTAGTTATGTCGACCGCAGGTATGCTCAAGGTTTCTGCTGGGTGTCCTACCTTTGATGGGATGGATTACCCTTACTAGAAGAATAAGATGCACATACATCTTGAGGCAATTGACAATGATCTCTGGTACGTTGTGGAAAATGGCGTCCCCTCTGTCACTCCTACCATCAACGCTGCTGATGTGAAGAGATTCAAGCAACTCGACTCTCAAGCGAAGAACATCATATGTGGCTGACGGTGTCCTGGACTAGGGGTACTCACCACGTCGTCTCCCGATCTGTTAGATTGGGCCGAGGACCCCCATGACCGTATACTCATGGGCCAGTTCGGACAGCTGCCGCATACAAAGAAGATTCCACAAGATTTGGCAATCAAGGCAAGGACTCCACCCCACCGGCGTATTCAGCTAGGACTCTTGTTATCCTAGGCCTCTGGTGCATTATATAAACCGAGGCCAGCCTAGTCGATAAATCAACTCCATATACAACAATCATACCATAGACTAGCTTCTAGGGTTTAGCCTCCTTGATCTCGTGGTAGATCTACTCTTGTACTACCCATATCATCAATATTAATCAAGCAGGACGTAGGGTTTTACCTTCATCAAGAGGGCTCGAACCTGGGTAAAACATTGTGTTCCCTGCCTCCTGTTACCATCCGGCCTAGACGCACAGTTCGGGACCCACTATCCGAGATCCGCCGGTTTTGACACCGACATTGGTGCTTTCATTGAGAGTTCCGCTGTGTGATCGACAAAAGGATCGATGGCTCGCCTGCAGATCAACTGCGACTTCGGCATCTTCATCACCAGCTCGACTGGTCACCTTGGTTCGACCAAGAATAGCGCCCCATGTTCGGATCACCATGTTCGGACGAGGGCCTTCATCAAACATCAACTCCGATCTCTATCAAGATCATGGAGGAATCATCCATGGAGCTCGGAGGCTCAACGTCAACATTGCCCTCAAGCGACCGTGCTGTTTTTCTGGACAGCGAACTCGTATCTGCTGCCACCACCTCCTCGAGTATCGCTTTGACGATCTCTTTGGTGGAATTGTGTGGAATTGAGTCTACAACAACCCTGGAAAATTTCGTCGAGTTCCAATGGAGGAATCTCTGGCAATCCACGATATATCGGAGCCCTGTCAAATCTGGACGGGAATTTGGATGTGTTTAGGGCGTGGTGTCCAGCTTCTAGCTCGGACGTCCTTTGGAAGATCCAACCGTTGATCGGCTGCGGAATTCCTGTATCTACCACCTCTCAAAATTTCAGCTCGATCCAACCGTCCAAACTCCGGGAACCTTCCGATTAGTGCATCACTTTTCGGATCTGTTTCCTGCGCGAAAACGAATCCGACCCGATTTCATCTTTTCTATGAACGGGATTTCGGACATCCCTTTTGAAGGAAGTTTTGTATGGGGTATTGTGTTTTGTTCTCGAACACATCCCACTAACTTTAAGATCTTTTGAACATGATCTTCAATATCATGCTGGCGTCAAACCAGTCCGGTAATATTACTCCATGGCTGCCGACCTGCGCTAAGACACGGCGTCACTTTGTTGAGCCGAGCTCAACTTCTTTGGATCATCATCTCGGCAAGCCGAACAAGAGTCCGGCATCGCGAAGGATAAATCACCACCAACATCGCCGCCCCACGGATTACACGGAGCGGGCATACCGGCATCGCCGCACGGTTGCTTCATCAAGCCGGCATCAACCATGTCACGACCTGCATCGACAGGGCCGCACTATCGCTTCTTCAAGCTGGTATCCATCACGCCGACCTACTTCGACTCATCGGTTGACATCGGGGCTTCGACATCTCGGCTGGACCGGGGGCTTCGCCGTCTCTTCATCAACCTACTCCGGACACTTCGGCGTCACTAGCTGACCAACTCCGTCACGTTAGCTGGGCCGAGGGCTTTGCCTCGGCGAGCCAACCTTTATCAGCATTGCCATGCCGTCGTTTTATCGCCCATCAGGCAATGGGTGTGCAGATCGAGTCCCAATTTTGAGAATCACCTTCCTTCAGATTGCTACAACAAATAAACCAGGTGCTATCAATCCCTAATATTTTTTTGCTTGTTTGGGTTTATTTTTCCCAAGGAATTATTACTCTGGTTTGTCCATCATATGTACACAGGTCTATCAAATGGTAGCCGCATTCACGATAGACGCATGGTGGTTCGGTCAATTTCCGTACATAGTCCGGCGAACGCCGCATCCGGAGCTCGGACCGACCTGCGAATTCAGGCTTTGCCACGCCTTTACCGCATCATGCCGACGCCTTGCATCGACATTGACTTTGGCGCCAGGCCATATTTCTTTTATTACTCACTTTGCATAAATTATTTATTATGCAACGATTTTTTTAAATTATCATTATTACTACTATCTCCGGTTTGCACTATTTTTTGTGCACAGGAAAATGATCCGGAGACTTCGGCGTCACTCTGCCGGTCTGCATTGACCGTACTATGTCACCACTTCGGCGTGTCGAGCTCTCCGCGCCGCCACCTCGGGACCGGCTTGGGGGATGGAACCTTGCCCCGCATCAAGCTCGGACCACGTCATCAATACCGAACACATTAACCAGCTAAGTCGCTTTCATGCTCAAAGCTTTAATTTCTAACTTGTGTTCGGTTCGACCAAGCATTATACTTTTTGCAAAAAAGTTGCTTGTAAAAATTTCCTTGTCCAAACTTTATTTGTGACGCATAAATTCAAATACCCAATTCATTTGGGGGCTTCCTTCATGAAGCTTTTCCTCTTGTATATGATTATACTTGTACGACTTCGTTCCTTGTTCGTGTATTACGCCACAATATGCACCATATTGACTTAAGCGATTTGCAAGCTGGGTTGCCTCGCTCCGGTGTTTACCCCTACGTTCCTGATTGTTCGGCTAGGGAGTAAAGGGAGCACCTCTGCGATTGTCACGATCGGGTCACCCGAGCCGGACCTCAGACTGGGTGAAGCCGAAAGCTAGCGCTCTTATAGTTTTCAATGATGGTCGGCACACAACGGAACTCATGAGTACAAAAAATCTATTGCACAAGTCTCATAATAACAATGAGCACCGAAGAAAGGTATCGGTGGGGGTACTATTTTCTTCGAAGATGCTTCTTACACTTCACGGTAATATAGCATAAGTTCCCTGAGCGCGCTTTGTCTGTTACAGCCTTATGGCCTGATTGCCTGGTTATTGGAAACACCGTCGATATTCTCGACCGATGGAGTACATAACACTTTTCGGTCCTTTACCGAAGAGGGAGAAGCTGACGGTCGGTTAAGACGCGTTTAAAGTTCGGTTGAACATAGATATGATATAAGTACTTCGGTACATGCAATCATTCTTCTACCCAAGTCACTTGGGGGCTCTTAAAATTTCTATGAGCTATTTTATAGTAAATGTGTTTTCTTCTTGGTCGTTGCAAAGTCTTTTTCTATCGCTCCTTTTTCGACGTGAGTGTGTGGTCAATAGCCAGATAACCCATTTTCTCGCTAGCGACCGCTCGAGTTTAGTTCGCTAAACTGGTCTAACGAGAAGCACTCCACCTTCGGGATAGGATGCTGTAGCCGTAGGCTAACCCGCTTGAAGTCTTGAGATCGGATGTGTAATGTTAAAGCACGACAGAAGCACTCTTTTTTTCTAAGACCAATTTTCGGATTGGCACCGAACACTTGATATTGTTCGGACGTCATGTTTTTACTGACGTTTCTTGGTTTTCCAAGCTTTTTGGCACTTTTAAACTATTTGTGCTTTTCCAGCATCAATCTCGCAGTGCAACGCCGGACACCTTTAGGGATTCGGCAAAAACATTCTCAGATATTGCTATATACGCATCGGTTTCAAATTGTGTCTTCGGTCAATAGTTGGGTTGCCCGGCTCCTGCACTTGCTTCCTACATTCCGTTTTGTTCAGCTAGGCGTGCAAAGGGAGAACCACTGCGATTGTGCTTCCAGCTCACATGGTTAAGCACCTCAGTGGAGAAAGCCGAAAACTGACTGTCACAATAAGCATAAACCGGTAAGCGGTCCGATGACTGTGTTAAATAATGGGCCACTCATAACAATGGCTGAAGTGTTTACGGCTTGACCTCGACTGTCGCCGAACACTACCGGGGGCTATTAACTAGCCTCCCAAACTAAATCCTCGATATTTTGCTCTTACATAGGAGCTGAGGTTTCATGATCATGCTTAGCATGACAACCCAAAGAAAAGAACCGATAGCGGGACTATTTTCTTTGGAAGACATTTCTTCTGTTAAACAGTAATATAACATATCTCTATGCGTACCTTTGTTTATACAACCGTGTGGCCAGATTGCCTTGTTTGTCGTAAATCTTTGCCCTCATAAAGGATTTATAAAGTAGGACAAACACTCCCCGGCTACTGGCTGAGGAGGTGGAAGCCGATGGTCGGTCAACAAAGTTTTGTACAATGCGGATCCGAGCATTAATGACGTAAAGTACTTGGATACATAGAGTAATTACACGTAATTTGTGATTTTACTATGGATATCGATCCTTAATTCGGCCACCCGTGCCCGCATTAAGGCTCGGGGGCTATTGGGCTTCGGGCTTATTATTTACAAATATTAAAGGGGCACATCGATCCCTTGATCTGGTGTTGCCACCCGACCAGTGTCTCGGGCGCTACTGCATTGCTTGTCCAATGCAGGAAATTTTATGTGCAATATAGTTTCCGAGGAGATTTTGATCCTCAGGTTGGTCGGCCGCACCCAACCTGAGTCTCGAGGACTGAGCACGCCGCTTTTAGTGTCCCGAGGTATTCTGCCGAGCTTGGACTTGATCCTCAGGCCGATTTTGCAAATCAACCTGAGTCTCAGCGGCTACTGGGACCAGCGGTCTTAGGTCATCCTTCAGGTGCATCTTGGGTTTTAGACCGATACACACCTTGAGGGCTACTGGCTATATATCTCGGCAGAGAATAAATTGCACCAATAAAAAATATTCACAAAAATCGGCCCACATTCGGGGTGGTGCACCACCTCGGAAGCAGCCCGGCATAAAGCTCGGGCACTAATGGCTGGCTCCATAGAGGGCATTTCCGGCATTAAGCTCGGCTAAACTCCTTCAAACTTCTTTGAACCAAGGTGATTTATGACACCTCGGATATAGTCCGGCGTTGGAGCTCGGATACATAGTCCGGCGTTGGAGCTCGGATTCATTCCGGCGTTAGAGCTGGGAAGCGGTCTGGCGTTGGTGCTCGGTTGCAAAAGATACCTCGAATATAGTCCGGCGTTGGAGCTCGGACGCAAGAGGACGCTGCCACCCGGGAACAACTTCAAACCCGAGGTGTGGCATAAAAATAACAAGGCATTGATAAAGGCCAGAAACTTAAAGGGGCTCCTCGGATACCCGACATGTAAACTCGTCGAATGCATTTCGGCGATCCTCAAGATCGAAGATGAGAAGATTTGTTGAACCAGTTTTCAAGACCGGCGACTGAAGATGCAGAACAGTTCGGAAGAATCGAGGAGCGTCCCTAACTTTAAGACCGGTTCAGGGGGCTACTGACGGTGTCCTGGACTAGGGGGTACTCACCACGTCGTCTCCCGATCTGTTAGATTGGGCCGAGGACCCCCATGGCCGTATACTCATGGGCCAGTTCGGACAGCTGCCGCATACAAGGAAGATTCCACAAGACTTGGCAATCAAGGCAAGGACTCCACCCCACTGGCGTATTCGGCTAGGACTCTTGTTATCCTAGGCCTCTGGTGCATTATATAAACCGATGCCAGGCTAGTCAATAAATCAACTCCATATACAACAATCATACCGTAGGCTAGCTTCTAGGGTTTAGCCTCCTTGATCTGGTGGTAGATCTACTCTTGTACTACCCATATCATCAATATTAATCAAGCAGGATGTAGGGTTTTACCTCCATCAAGAGGGCCCGAACCTGGGTAAAACATCGTGTTCCCTGCCTCCTGTTACCATCCGGCCTAGACGCATAGTTCGGGACCCACTACCCGAGATCCGCCGGTTTTGACACTGACAGTGGCCATCTGAGCAAAGGGCAGTATGGCAGAGTGAGTGCTTTGGAGATAGCTAAGCTTATCTAGGACAGGCTGTCCAAGGTCAATGAGGGAGTCTCAACATAGTGTGACTCTCGAGTTGACGTTCTTTGCAATCTCTTCAACCGCTTCAAAAGACTCGACAATGAAAATGTTCAGCAAACCTTTGATCGCCTCACTGACATCTCAAATGAGCTTCAAGCACTTGGTGCCACTGACATCACCGACCATGAGGTGGTGAAGAAATTGTTGAGATCGCTTGATTCCTCATTTGATACCTTGGCATTGATGATACAAGAACGTGGAGACTATAAGTCACTTGATCCCGTTGATATCCTCGAGAGACTAAACACTCATGAGTTCCAGCTTGCCGAGAAGAGAGATCTCTATCGACCAAGTTATGGCAGATCACGGGCTCTGAAGGCCAAGGTAGTGTCTGAATCTGAAGTTGAAGATTCTGGTAGCAGTCTTGGTGACCCTGAAGAACTGAGCCAGGAGATAGCAATGCTCGTGAGGAAATTCCAGAAGTTCTCAAGACGTGGTCGCTTTGGAAAATCCTCAAGAAGTGGTGACTTGAGATCAGATTCCTCATCCCATGATTACAAGAAGAGACTCTGTCACAAATGCAAGAAACCCGGACACTACATTCAAGACTGTCCTCAGTGGGAAAAAGAATCAAAGAAGAAGAAGTACAAGGATTACAGTTCTGATGATTCAAAGAAGAAGAAGAAATCTTCAAAGTCTTCGTCATCAAAGTCTTCAAGGTCCTCATCTCACAAGAAGAGCAGCTCCAAGAAGGCTAGGGCATTCATTGGCAAGGAAATGGACTCTGAGGCTGAATCTGAGGAAAATGAGGAAGAGGAGGAATCTGAGGAGTCAGACTCTGGTGTGGTGAGCCTAGCCCTCGCTACCGCTTTCGTCAGCAAGTCCATCTTCAACTCTGAAGAAAAGGACCTCCCCAACACTACTAATGACGGCGATGAGGACTACGCTCCCACCTATTGCTTCATGGCAAAAGGCTCAAACGTACTCAAATATCCCTCCTCTAAATCTAGTGAGGATGAATCTGATGAAAACCTCAAACCCAACTATTCTAAACTTGCTAAGATTGCTGTGAAACTGCAAAAGGCTCTTGAAAAGGTTCAAAACATGCTAGATAAAAGCGATGATATGTTGGGTGAGGAAATGGATTGCACTAAAATTTTGACTGAAAGTCTTCAGGGACTCCAGTCCAAGTTTTATAATCTTCAAGGCCATCATAACACTCTCCTATCTGATCATGAGAAGCTTTCTTATGAATTTCTTCAAAGAAAGCAAGATCTTGAGAAGTTAAGAGTGAGTTATGAAGATTTTCAGAAGGAGCGTGATTCATTAATTTCTCAACAGATCAATGCTACTCAGGATGAATTTGTTCCTCCATGTTTGAAGTGGATTGAACGTGAAACTGCTAATTCTTCACTTGAATGCTCAAATACTTCCATTGCTGCAAATTCTTCAACTGCCTCTGCTATCACTAATTCCTCATCTGAGGACATTGCTAGTATCACTAATGATGCAGGGCTGAAGGAATTGTATATGATAGGCATGCACAAAAGCCTCAAAGGGCATCAGGCTCTTTGTGACGTGCTTAAAAGCAAATACTCAATAGGAACTCTAGGAAAGAGGGTATTGCCTTTGAGAGGAAACTCAATGATGATGGGACCTACTGGAAACCTGAGCAGTATCCCAAAACCTCATGGGTCGCTCCAAAGGGACCTTCAGTAGATCCATCTACTTTATCTGGCTTAACATGTGAATCATCATATTCTTCTGATGAGTCATTTTACTCCAATTATAAACTATTCAAAAATCAGAATGGTGAAGTATTTGCTAGATATGTTGGTACTAACTGCAGGAACGGTTCTCCTATGAAGAAAATCTGGGTTCCCAAAAGGTGCCTTGAAAATCTTCAGGTGAATGTCATCATGACACCATCCGTGAAGAATAGGAACCCCATATCAAATTCTTCATATGGACCAAATTCTTCATATGGATCCAAGTCCTCATACGGACCAAACTCCTCACGTGGATCAAATTCCTCAAAAGGATCAAAGTCCTCACATGAGCATCATCGTGCTAACCCGTCTGTTTCGCAGGGAAGATCTAAGGATTATGGATATGTGCATTATTCTTCAAATCATTATGTTCATAAGTCCTCGAAGAATTTCTCTGCTTACTCTTATGCTTACCCTAACGCCTCTTATGTGAAACGAAGTGGATTGGCATCTATTCCACCTTTCTCTTATGGAGCTCGCAAAATGATGAACTCTTTGCCACCCCTTCAGATGTGGGTGGTTAAGAAAAAGAACTAACCTCTTATGCAGGGTCAGGTCTCCAGACGAACTTAATCGTCTGAAGAATTTGCTGGAGACCTGAATTTGCTTGAAAGGACACAAGCTAGTCATGAAGAAATGAATTTTCATTTCTCATATCCTCATACTCCTTTATCTGTTCTATTGCTTGACGAAATTGATCTGATGAAATTAATACCATATTCTTCACTGATGAAGTGTATGAGTTCATAAGTTGCACTAATTCATCTGCAAGATGATCAACCCAAAGCCACTGAGTGGGTCCTCAATAGTGGATGTACAAAGCACATGACTGGTGACAGGAGCTTATTGATGGACTCTGCTCTATCTCCATCACATCTGAAGGATATCACCTACACCGACAAAGGCAAAAGCAAGGTATTGGGTCTAGGTAAGGTTGTAATCTCAAAGGATCGACACATGGACAAAGTCATGCTTGTCGAGTCCTTAGGGTTCAACCTCATGTCTGTCTCAATGCTTTGTGATCTTGATATGGTTGTTGTCTTTGGCAAGTATCATTGTGTTGTGATCATGGAAGATGACAATTCCAAAGTCTTCGAAGGCTTTAGGAGAGGAGATTTGTATATTGTTGATTTCTCTATAGGACCACAACCTGCTACATGTCTACTTGCAAAAGCTTCAGAAGGCTGGCTATGGCATCGACGACTTGGTCATGCTGGCATGAGGAATCTGCACACGCTCGTGAAGAAGAAGCATGTCATTGGCACTGAAAATGTCAAATTCCTCAAGGATCACTTATGCGGAGCCTGTGAAGCTAGAAAGATGACCAAGGCCAAGCATCCAGCAAAGACTATCATGACTACTACTCGACCATTTGAATTGCTTCACATGGATCTCTTTGGCCCTACTCACTATGCCACATTTACTAATGCTGCATCTTTATATGGCTTTGTCATTGTTGATGATTATTCTCGATATACATGGGTGCATATCATCACTTACAAAACTGAAGTGCAGGAAGTCTTCAAACGATTTTCCTCAAGGGCTTCAACCAACTTTGGTGTGAAGATCAAGCACATCAGAAGTGATAATGGAACTGAGTTCAAGAACACTGGTCTTGATGACTATCTTTATGAACTTGGTATTACTCATGAGTTATCTGCTCCTTATACTCCTCAGCAAAATGGCATCGTGGAGCACAAGAACAGGACTCTTGTTGAGATGGCCTGCACTATGCTTGATGAGTACAAGATGCCTCCTCGCTTTTGGCTTGAGGCAATTGATACTGTGTGCCACATCATCTACAAGTATATCTTCACAAAATTTCAAGAGGACTACATATGAACTCCTCACTGACAAGAAACCCAATGTGAGTTATTTCAAAGTCTTCGGTGCTAAATGTTGGATTAGAGATCCTCATCACAGTTTTAAATTTGCACCAAAGCAGATGAAGGTTTTATGCTCGGTTATGGTAAGGACTCACACACCTACAGAGTCTTCAACTCCTATCACCACAAGGTTGTTGAAACTATAGATGTGCGGTACAATGAGATTAATGGCTCGCAAGGAGAGCACCTACCTCTTGTGAAAGATGAAATACCTCATGAGGAATCCATCAAGTTCAAGGCTACTGAGGATGTTATTCCTACTGAAGAATCTGCTGAAGAAGTCATTCCAGAACGTGAAGAACGTCTTGCTGATGCACCTGAGGAAAATGGTGCTGAAGAAAATGCTGATCAAATTCCTCAACGATAACCAGCTCATCCTCGCGTTGCGAATGAAGTGTAGATTGAGAAAATCATCAGCGACATCAACATTCCAGGTCCTCTCACACACTCAAGAGCTTCACATTTATCTAACTTTTGTGGGCACTTTGCTTTCGTGTCTATCACAGAGCCCACTAAGGTAGATGAAGCATTTCTGGAGCCTGAGTGGATTCAAGCTATGCAAGAGGAATTACATCAATTTGAGCTCCACAACGTCTGGGAATTGGTCAAACGTCCAGATCCTCGCAAGCACAATATCATTGGCACAAAGTGGATCTACCACAACAAGCAAGATGAAAATGGCCTCGTGGTGAGGAATAAGGCATGACTTGTAGCTCAAGGCTACACACAGGTTGAAGGAATTGATTTCGATGAAACTTTTGCACCTGTTGCTAGACTTGAGGCTATTCGCATATTACTTGCTTATGCTAACCATCATGATATCATCTTATATCAAATGGATGTGAAAAGTGCATTCCTCAATGGTAAGCTTGAGGAAGAAGTATATGTTGCTCAACCCCAGGTTTTGAAGATCCAAAGCATCGTGACAGAGTCTTTAGACTTAATAAGGCCCTCTATGGCCTCAAGCAGGCCCCTTGGGCGTGGTATGATACTTTGAAGGAATTCCTCATGAAGAAAGGCTTCAAACCCGGTTCACTTGACCCAACTCTTTTCACTAAATCTTATGATGGTGAATTGTTTGTGTGCCAAATTTATGTCGATGATATCATTTTTGGCTGTACTGACCAAGGTTGCAGTGATGAATTTGCCTATATGATGAGTAAAGAATATCAAATGTCTATGATGGGAGAATTGAAATTATTCTTAGGTCTTCAGATTCGTCAACAACGCAATGGCATATTCATATCTCAGGATAAATACCTCAAGGATGTACTAAGAAAATTCGGCATGTAAGATTGCAAAGGAGTCAAAATCCCTATGCCCACAAATGGCCATCTATGTACTGATGAAAATGGTATTGATTCGATCAAAAGGTATACCGCTCCATGATTGGTTCTTTATTGTACTTATGTGCATCTAGGCCAGATATTATGCTTAGTGTTTGCATGTGTGCCCGATTTCAAGCTACACTAAAGGAATCACACCATAAGGCTGTGAAGCATATTCTTCGATTTCTAGCTCACACACCAACACTTGGATTATGGTACCCCAAGGGCTGGGCTTTTGATCTCATTGGATATTCAGACTCTGACTACGGTGGTGATCATGTGGACCGCAAGTCAACATTTGGTACATGCCATTTCCTCGGACGATCCTTGGTCTGTTGGCCCTCGAAGAAACAGAACTGCGTATCACTATCTACCGCTGAAGCTGAGTACATTGCTGCTAGTTCTTGTTGTGCTCAACTGCTATGGATGAAGCAAACTCTCAAGGACTACGGCGTCAACATGAAGAATGTGCCACTCTACTATGACAATGAGAGTCCCATCAAGATTGCTCATAACCCAGTTCAGCACTCAAAGACAAAGCACATTCAGATTCGTCATCATTTTCTTCGTGATCATGTGTTGAAGGCGACATCTCTATTGAGCATGTGAAGACTGAAGAACAGCTAGCCGATATCTTCACTAAGCCCTTGGATGAGAAGAGATTTAGCAAGTTGCGGTGTGAGCTAAATATCCTAGAATCTTTGAATGTTCTTTGAAAAGGACACTCATCCTAACACTTATGCAAAATTGATGACTTAGATTTGCAACACATGAAGAAACGTTTTTCTTCAATCAATGAATAATAACACTCTAACTGTGAAGAAATTAACGAAGTTTGATTCTCACAACCCTACGAAAATTGTACGCGGTGTCTGAAATCATCATTCTTATATGGTGGGTCACGCCACCACCAAAAGTTGAAAATCTTCAATTTTAGTTTTTTCCTTAGTTGTTCAATTTCTTCAACTTTGCAATGTCTTCACCCTTTCCGTCATTTTTCTTCATTGTGTGTATATATATAAGTTTATTTCCTCTACAACATTCACTTATTGCTGTTTCTTCAAGTTGTTTGCTCTCCTAAGTGAATGTGATCGGACCCTTCCACCTCTATGCTAAACTCAACCTAGTCTATTCACAAATTCTTCATGTGCGTTCTATTTGAAACTCATTCAAAATCTTCACTGTGTCCTTGTCAGCTGAAGAAATTGCGAACGAAACTTTAAACTTATCTTATCTGAATTTTCGGCGTTGCACCTTCCACAATAATACTTATCCTTTTCACCCACGATCGCACACGATCGTCACCTCTTAGTACGTGGGTGACACATGTCACGCGAATGAGAAGGGTCAGGGGAACGTTCGTCCTACTTCCTCGGGCGAGCAGTTTTTCACTTCGGCTATAAATACCCCTCTCCCTTCCTCACTTCGTTTTTACTCCGCTCGGCCTCACTCCCTTGCTCGAGCTCTCAAACCCTAGCGCCGCCGCTACTTCCACCGACGCCGGTGAGGAAGAGCTTCACTGCCTCGACCTCGTCGGCGCCGTACTCAGGCCGGACGCGGATTTCTTCACTCCGCCGCTGCCGTAGTTGTCTTCCTCAGCCAAGTTAGGGCGTGGAAGATCTGAACCGACGAGCTTCAAATCTACACTTCCCAGTTCGTTGTGCTCTTCGTCCAGGATAATTAAAAGTTAATTTTGCTACCCTTGTTGATTCAGATGTTTTCTTCAAATCCTCAAAAGGTGTTTATTCTAAAAATCCTCACACTGGACACCTCACATATCATCTGTTCTTGATCAGTTTCTCTAAGCAACATTTTTCTTCAAGATTCCTCAATTGTGTGGATTTTCAAATCTGTACAACTCTGAAAGCTAAGTCAAAGAACGCTTAGTGAAATTCCTCAAGATTCATCCGGTCAAATTCCTCAAACTTGTTCTTATTGCAAAAACCTTCTGAGAACGCATATGACCTCTCCAAATTCCTCGCAACTATACTCTGTTCATAGGTACACATGTCCGCTGCTGAATCACTAGGTTCTCATCAACTTAACTCATTTGCAGCATTCCTCGAAGAAAAGTTGCATACCTCTTCAGAGAACTCAATCGTTCAAAATCCTCAGCTGAAGAAAATGGCAGATGACAAGAAACCTCAGAAGGGAGGAACGAAGCTGGAAGTCAACACAGCTTTTGATATACCTGATGACATTTACAAGGATTATTGCACTCCTGATGAGGCCACCCATGGAAAGGAAACTAAGAATGAGCGCGAAGTGCACATCCAAAGGATAGAGAGGAGATGGGCACGGGAATGGAGAGAATACAGTTATATCACTCCAAAATATATGAAGAAATTCGCTCTTAATCCTCCATGTCCAAGACCTTCATTGGCACCTGGCCAAGAAGCTGATCCCACCAGCCTCAAGCGTGGTGAGGATTATCCTGATGAATGGGCCAAGCGCTAGGCCAAGCTAGCCAGAGTAGCTAAGGAAGCAGTGAGGAAATTTAATGAAGACTCTGATGTTGCTGCTGCCACTGTTGAGGCCTCTGCAAGCAAGACAAAGAAGGCCATGCAAAAGAAGCCTGCTCATAAGCCAAGTGCTTCAACCCCAATGCCCTCACGACCAAGTTCCTCAGCAATGCCCTCACGGCCAGATTCGTCAAAGCCCTCACGGCAAATTCCTCAAGCCGCACCAGCTCCTCCAAAGTCCTCAGCTCCTCCGTCAAAAACCTCAGCACCTACGCATCTTGCCTCATGCCAAAGGACAACATGCATCTCTATTTCCTCAGGAGCTTCTGCTAGTTCTTCAGCTGCACAAAATTCATCAACTGGCCCCTCTCTGCTGAAAACAAAGGCCACAGCTGGACGAGGCTCTCGACCAAGCACAAGAAGCAGGTCGCCTTTCAAGTGTCGTCTGATGAAGACGAAGCTGATGATGAAGAACTTGCTGAAATCATCAGGGACAGGCAACTCAGGGCCGCTAGAGCCAAAGGCACAAGTGTGCCTCTGCTTTTGGATCCAAAATTGATCCTTGATTACATTGATCTCTGGCACAAGGACCCCAACACTCCTATGCCTGACTTCAAGCTGACTCCTGGCCAAAGTCATATATTGACTCACTTCATTCAGGAAGAAAAATTGAATTTGAAAAGGCCAGGCAGTTGAAGAAAGCGTAGTACAAAAAGGAGCGCTTCCTGATGAAAACCGTTGTCTCAATGAAAACTAAAGAACTTGTCACTATTCAATCTGAGATCAAGAAACTCAGTGATGAATTTGATGCATACTACGCTGATTGGCTGGGAGCCAAGGAAACTAACTGAGAAGTTCACTTCCAATGTTGCAGCCCCAATGCAACAAGAAAATCCTCAGGCTGAGGCATCTACTCAGCCCACTAAAGAAAATGCCAGCACCGCTGATGATACTCAGGCTGCTGAAGAAAATATTCGTACCAGGGCTGATGACTGCATTCCAGCCGCTAAAGAAATTGCCAGGGCAACCACTAGTGTTGCGCCTGAAGAAATTGAAGAAGTCAGGGCAACTGCATCAGTTGTACCTGAAGATCTTGAACCAAATTCCTCTACTCCTCCTGCGCCTACACCAACTCCGATCCTTCCATCTGCATCAGATGTGAAGAAGACCAAGGCTGCAGAGCGTGCATTTGTGAAGAAAAGGAAGGCATCAACTGCATCAGCTTCTTTAGCTCCGAAGAAGATGAAGCCACTAACTAGCTTGTTTGAAAATCCAATTGATGTTGTTTATGTCTCATCTATGCCATCAAAGGACCTTGTTCCTTTTGATGAAGAATACATGATCCCAAGCGGATCCGATGAAGACATTCCTTCTGCTGCTTCCTCAGAGAAGTTGGATGAAGAAATTGAAGCGGATGCAATCCCTTCAACTCCAATAGTCTCATCTCCCATGCCTCAGTTCACTGCTGAAGAGGCCGGCGTTGAAGAAATGAATGAATACGAAGATGTGGACATTGGATGCACAACTCTAGTGTTGAACGATGACTTTTGGGAAAGTTAGCATCCCAATTCTCCTCTATTCACACCCCTACAACAAATTGCTCAGTCCCCTGTGACTACTGAAGTACAAATGGGATCTACATAACCTCATGCCATACCGTCTGTCCATGAAGAGATTCCAGCCACTAGTGCTGAAGAAAATGTAAATGAAGAATTGAAGTCCCAGGTTGCCACTGAAGAAGAACCTGAAATTCCTCAGCCTGCAGAACCTGACATCAAGATCCCTGAGGTTGTGATGCAATTGACTGACACTCCTCACCCCAAGCCAAAGGATCCCTTCTCAAAGAAGCAAAAATTCAAGGCTGATGACTTTTTCGACGGGCATGTATTCTTCACGGATAATAATCCTTACGACTTTGCTCGTCTTAGGAGGAAGCGCTTCTGGACTGCCAGCCAGGCCAATTTCTATTCTTCACTGCTCTTTAACAAGGATAAAGTCTTCTACCACGAGCATATTCCTCACGTGGACATGGAATCACTGCCTTGCTTCTCTCCTATCCTCAATGTGCTTCATGACACAGGCCTCCTCAACTTTTGCTCTGATATTGTTGATTGGAATGAAGAGCTTATTCTTCAGTTCTACACTACACTTCACATCACAGGTGATCCTGATGATATCAACACTTGGGTATTGGACTGGATGACCGATAACACTCATTATAAAGAATCAGCCTCTGAATTACTTCACGCCCTGCCCTTCAGTCCACCCCTTGAAGGAGCTCATTGTTTGTACCAGGAGCCTGAACTCACTGCCCATTACATGCAAGTGCTAATGAAGCCCCTGAAGCCGGGTCAAGCCCCAAGGACCAAATTCCTCGTGAAGGAATTGCTATATGTGCCCAGAACAGTCTATCACATTCTGACAAGGACAATGAGTCCTATCAAAGGCCACGACTCGTCTGATGAGGAAATTGTTGGCATCATGAAGAATCTACTATTCAACATCATACATGGCATTCCTATCAATTATCATGATTTCTTCATGAGGACTCTGGCTAATGTTGCACTCTCTCCATTTGAGTTGAAGCCTTATGCTCCTTGCATTATGAGATTCCTCAGAACAAGGTCTTCACTAAACTACAAGGCTGATTTTCAGAATCACCTCAGCTACCTGCCCCCAATTGAAGTTCTCAAGCAGAATTATTCCTCAGCTGATGAAAAGGGCAAGGCACCTGCTGTCATTGATGAAGGCTTCCGTCCATTGGATGGTCAATTTCGCAAAGCTGCATCTTATTCCACCAATGATGACTCTGCCACTCATGATTCTGCCGCACATGCATCCAAGCCAAATCCTCAAGCCACAGCTCCTAGGGTGATGACTGACCGTGAGATGCTTCTTAGTCTTCACCAGAAGGTGGATCGAAACCATAAATGGGTTAAGCATCAGTTTTGTTCTCTTCTTCACAACATGACTGCTACACATAATGCAGAGGAGAAAAACCATTACTACCTGGGCTATCTTATCACATCTGTATGGTGAAGAAGATCTGAAGCAAATGGGTCTCAAGGAGGACTTTGATTGGTCTGCACCTCCAGCGAAGAAATTCAAGAAAGTCAAAGTTCCTTCCTTGGTGGCCAGCTCATATTCTTCATCCCGTGACACCGACAAGTATGAAGACTTGGACGACACTGTGGCAGGCCCTACAACAACAAACAACCCCAATAACGCTGGCGCTCCTCCATCAACATGACTTTCCTCAGGGGAGTTAGTCCTCATTTTTGATCCTTTTGGTCATTCGATGACAAAGGGGTATAAATTTGAGTTAGTCTTCAAGCGGGTCTACCTATATGGGCGTTTTTTCTAAGTTACAACTCTCGTTCTTTTGAAGACTTTGCTGGATCGAGTTGTAAACTTAAAACTCTATGGTGGTCTGATGCTTTTGCTGAGTTGTTCTGGATGCTTATTCCTTATTAATGTTAATGCACGCATGCTGAATTACATCAGTCACCATATTTCATCATGAATTTCAAATTCTTCATATTATATGTTAAATGCATGTATGAATTACAAGATATAGGGGGAGATCTCCATGATTCTACTCTTCAAAGTGTGCATTGCTTCAAAAGCATATTCCTCACTATGCACATCTTCAGGGGGAGTTCTTCTGTATCTTGCAATCAAATTCCTCAATATCAGTATTTACACTTCATATGTTTATCCCCGTTGAAAACTTAACCTATATTGTCATAAATCACCAAAAAGGGGGAGATTGTAAGTGCATCTAGTGCCCCTTAGTGATTTTGGTGTATTGAAGACTTATAGGTTAAGGGACTGATACATTTATGAGTGTACACAGGTCTATAAGTCTATGAGGAGTTTGATATTTACAGAGAAAGTCGACCCCTAAAGATGAAGTTCTTCTACTGAAAACTTTGGATTTCTGAAGACTTTGAAAGTGAAGAAATTGGGGTGATCCTGAAGACTTTGTATTCATTCGAGGAACATGAAGCATGAAGACTTTGTTTTCGTAGTTTCATTTTATTTTTCTTGAGTCATAGGAAACACCGTACTGTTAAAGGGGGTCGAGGAAATACTAAGGACAAATTTCCATGTGATGCTCAACTCAAATCCTACATCTACCAATCCCTTCGAGTGAAGCCATTGGAAATCTCACACAGTTGAGTCAAATTTCTTCAGTGGTAGAGACGAAGTTCTTCTGGTCCCTGAGGAATTTGTTCTGACTAAGGAATTAGGAATTCGCCAGTGCGGATTGCCTACACAATGAGGATCATGATAGCCCTAAGGAATTTGATACTCAAAATTCCGATCGTTGCTGTGCTATGCGCCAGCTGTCCCAAAATATCTACCCACCTAACGGTCATATCATTGAAGGGCATTTATGTCTTATCATGTTGGGCTGCTCCCTAGGCTATAAATAGCCGCCCCCTACAACCACTAGCGGGCTGGCTGCTCCGAGAGAAACTGACATTTGTCATTTGAGAGCATCTCATCCTCCGGGGACTTTGAGTGAAAATCATCAAGTGAGGAAAACCCAAACCCAAACACCTACAAACCCAAAGTGATTGAGCATCACTGAAGAGATTGATCCTGCGTGGATCCGACGCTTGTTACCTTTGAAGACTGTGCATCTTTGAGACGGTTAGGCGTCATGGTCAAGAGTATCCAAGAGGAAATTGTGGATCACCAAGTGATCGAGTCTGTGAAGGTTTGGAAGTCACCTGAAGACTTACCACGAGTAATTGGGCGAGGTCTGTGTGACCTTAGCTCAAGGGGAATACGGTGAGGACTGAGTGTCCTGAGCTGCGTGTTCAGGACTGGGTGTCCGGGACTGGGTGTCCTTAGGTTTAAATACCTAGCCGCCCTAACCAGACGTACAACTGTCATAGCAGTTGGAACTGGTCTACCAAATCATTGTCTTCACCGAGCTAACTGGTTCCATTTCCTCATTTTGTGTTGTGTGCTTGTTCATATCTGTTTGAAGACTTTGACTGAAGACTTTCTCTATTTCCTCAGTTCAATTTCTTCAGTCTGTTTGTCTTCATCCTGTTTATCCTTTGTTTACGCTTTCTGTACTCTGTGCTTGTTTTCATTCCATCATGAAGACCATGCTCGTGATCTGTTAAGTTTACTTCTAAGTACTTATTCCGCTCCAAGTAGTTCTTCACTCAGGAATTTCCTCACCCGCAAATTCCTCAGTGAATAATTCATAAAAATCACCTATTCACGCCCCTCTAGTCGATATACCGCACTTTCATGTACTTTGAGACTTCAAATTTATTTTTCCCCTTTTAGTTTGAGACTTGAAATATGTAGTTTTGAGCCTTCAAATATTTAGTTTGACACTTCCAAAATTTTTCCTTTTTATTTTTTAGGTGGTGGCCTTTTTTATGGTATATTTTAGTTTACTTTTATCAAATTTATATTAGTTTAAATAGAAATACTGACATTTTTTTATTATATGTCCTTTGAGACTTCAAATTTAGTTTAATTTTCCCTTTTAGTTTGAGACTTGAAATATGTAGTTTTGAGCCTTCAAATATGTAGTTTCACACTTCCAATTTTTTTCCTTTTTATTTTTTAGGTGGTGATCTTTTTATAGTATATTGTAGTTTACTTTTATCAAATTTATATTATTTCAAATGGAAATACTGACAATTTTTTAAAATATGTACTTTGAGACTTCAAATTTACTTTTTTTCCTTTTTAGTTTGAGACTTGAAATATGTAGTTTGACACTTCTGAATTTTTTACTTTTTATTGTTTTAGGTGGTGATCATTTTTATACTATATTGTAGTTTACTTTTATCAAGTTTATATTATTTTAAATGGAAATACATATGATTTGAAATTTATATTATTTCAAAGTTAGTATTGGTCCAAGCCCAAATATTAGTAGGAGGCCGTGGGGGTCAAAACCAAGGGGGGAACGGCACCCTGGCCCCACTCCCTCTCTTTGCCCCGCTGTTCTGTTCTCTCGTTCCCCTTTCTCTTTCTCTCTCGCTGCTTGTCATCGCCGCTGCGGTTCCGGCTGGTTCCGGTGGTTAGGTAATCTCCCTCTCTATTCCCCCCTCTCTCTCCCTCTCTCGCTGCTCGTTGCCCTCCAATTTGATTGGAGTTCATTTCGTTTTGAGCTAGGGTTTCTTCGATGGCGGTAGCGGAAATGACTGTGCACTAGGGTTCATCGCCTCCATCTTCGTCCCTCGGTAAGTTCATCCCCTCAACTTTTTTATTTGCATCGCTAGGGTTCATCGTGGGTTTTGTATGTGTGTAGCATGAGAGAGATTAGTAATGACCTTTTGATAGCAATATTTAGTGTATGGTTGTTCTTACGAGAGATGAGAAATTCACACTGAGATTGTCAACACTTGTTTCGAACCAAAATCACTTGTATTTTAAATAATGACAATTGTAGTAGAAATAAATGTCCATAAAAATTGGCATGTGAAGTTTGGTTAAGGAATAACATCGAGCCCCACTACATTCATTCACCGACCTTATATAAATAACTAGGTCGGAGTGCATCACAATCATGTTGGCCAGAGGGACAATGTCTAGAGTGCAGCACAATCATAACTATAAAGCTTGAATGCAAGTGATTTAGATTTATTGTCCAATTAGTGTACCATAATTGTCCACTGTTATTGTTGAGCTTGAATGCAAACATAAAGCTTTTCCACATATCTTTGTGTATAATCTTTGGGTTCTTCAAATTTGTCGTCCAATTACTGTACCAGGGAGTTGCCTCCATCCTAATTGTTGGTGCTGTACCTCTACCATTGTTAGTGCTATTTCTCTATATCCTAATTTAGAAACGTGTATGTTCGGATATATTTGAAATCATAATTATTGTACGACATGCTTCTCACAATGCTAACATCTCCTCCTTATATTGGTTGATGTTAGGTATCCTTACTCTTACCTCAGTAAATATAAATAGTTCCTTAGATTCACTGGATAAGCTACTAATCATCTACATTTTTTGTATAACCTACTTCTTATTATTTTTAGTTGTAGCCATCAGTAGCTGGAACAGCCACTACCAGTCCTCGTGCAACTTCGCGGCGTATGACGAAGTCGACAAAGGCGAAGCGAGCACCAACAAGGTAAGATTGCCAAAACATCCATGAGAATTGCAAACACATGCATATATACATATATCTAACCATTCATTATTGATGATTTCAAATATTTGACTTGCCAGGCGTATGCATGAAACCCATCTCCAGCACCCGTCGAGCGGTAGCTATGTGACGTGGACATGCTCAGCCGCGAGCTTGTCGCGTCAAAGGAGAGTACAACGAAGGCCCTTAGGGAGTTGAATAACTCCCTGCGGAATGAGAGGGATCAGTTGATATGTCTCCAATGTATCTATAATTTTTGATTGTTCCATGCTATTATATTATCTGTTTTGGATGTTTTATATGCATTATATGCTATTTTATATTATTTTTGGGACTAACTTATTAACCCAGAGCCCAGTGCCAATTTATGTTTTTCCTTGTTTTTGAGTTTCGCAGAAAAGAAATATCAAATGGAGTCCAAACGGAATAAAACTTTCACGATGATTTTTCTTGGACCAGAAGACACCTACGAGACTTGGGGATGAAGTCAGAAGACCCATGAGGCGATGACTAGCCGTAGGGGCGCGCCCTAGGGAGGGGGGCTTGCTTGTAGCCCCCTCGGGAGTCCACCGAACTACCTCTAAGTCCTAGAAATTCCCAAATATTCCCAAACCCTCAAAAGCATCCACGAAAATACTTTTCTGCCGCCACAACCTTCTGTTCCCGTGAGATCCCATCTTGGGGCCTTTCCCGGCGATCTGCCGGAGGGGGATTCGATCATGGAGGGCATCTACATCAACCCTATTGCCCTTCCAATGAAGCGTGAGTAGTTTACCTCAGACCTACGGGTCCATAGCTAGTAGCTAGATGGCTTGGTCTCTCTCTCTATGTTCTTCAATACCATGTTCTCCTCAATGTTCTTGGAGTTCTATCCGATGTAATATTCTTTTGTGGTGTGTTTGTCGAGATCTGATGAATTGTGGATTTATGATTAGATTATCTATTAATATTATTTGAATCTTCTCTGAATTCTTATATGCATGATTTGATATCTTTATATTTCTCTTCGAATTATCGGTTTGGCTTGGCAAACTAGATTGGTATTTCTTGCAATGGGAGAGGGCTTAGTTTGGGGTTCAATCTTGCGGTGTCCTCACCCAGTGAACTAGTAGGGGTAGCAAGGCACGTATTGTATTGTTGCCATCAAGGATAAAAAGATGGGGTTTTCATCATATTGCTTGAGTTTATCCCTCTACATCATGTCATCTTACTTAAGGCGTTACTCCGTTCTATATGAACTTAATACTCTAGATGCATGCTGGATAGCGGTCGATGTGTGGAGTAATAGTAGTAGATGCAGGCAGGAGTCGATCAACTTGACACGGACGTGATGCCTATATGCATAATCATTGCCTTGGATATCGTCATAACTTTGTGATTTTTTATCAATTGCTCGACAGTAATTTGTTCACCCATCGTATTATTTAACTTCAAGAGAGAAGCCTTTAGTGAAACCTATGGCCCCGGGTCTATTTTCCATCATATATTTTCAGATCTATAAACCAAAAATACCAAAAGTACCTTGCTGCAATTTATTTAATTTTATTTTGTTTTATGTTTTAGTAATCTTTTATACCTATCTCTATCAGATCTCACCTTTACAATTGACCGTGAAGGGATTGACAACCTCTTTATCGTGTTGGGTGCAAGTGTTTGATTGTTTGTGCAGGAGCACAGATTGGAGACTTGCTTTTACCTCCTACTGGATTGATACCTTGGTTCTCTAACTAAGGGAAATACTTATCTGTATCTTGCCGCATCACCCTTTCCTCTTCAAGGGAAAAATCAACGCAAGCTCGAGAAGTAGCAGGGAAAATTTCTGGCGCCGTTGCCAGGGAGGTCTACATCATGCCTACCAAGTACCCACCATAAACTCTCATCTCTTGCATTACATTATTTGCCATTTGCTTCTCGTTTTCCCCTCCCCCACTTTTGAAATGATTTTCAGAAAAATACAAAAAGATTTGCCTCTTTATTCGCCCTTCTTTCATTCGTCTTTCCATTTGCCTTTTGTTTGCTCGTTTGCTAGATCGGTTTGTTGCCACCTTGTTTGAATCTGAGGAGGTTTTCATCAAAAAAGATAGTAGTAATCTTGAGGGAAATTTTGATGACTTTCCTAATAAAAATCCTCATGAAGAACCTACCATCATGCATACAAAAAATTCTGCATAGGTAGCGTTAATATTATTGGAAAATGTGTTATTCAAGATTTCTTTACTTGTGCTGGCACGGTACCTATGTTAGGAGGATCTATTCTCAATAAAACTAATAGTCTTGCGAATGCTATACTTTGCTCATAATTGAACTCAAAAGGCAATTTGTTCATATGCATCCTTGCATACAAAGGATTTTCTTAGAGTTCTCTAATATTCAACATTCTCCCGTTAAGCATGCCGCCACTATATTTTTAGCTCACGAATTTAGATTTATCATGAAAGAAGCTAGCGAAATTTTTGCTCATTACAAAATAAATGCTGGTTGTCCTCCCATAGAGGAGATCCTTTTTAATCAAGAGGAAATAATGAGATTGAATCTCCTAATTATGTTGCCTATAATAAATATTTGAGAAAAAGAGTCCCTACCGAAGTCTTGGTTGATAAGATCTCTAAACTTAATGTTAATTTTGCTATACAAAACAATGGACTAGGGTTCATACTAGAAGATAAGCTTATGACATTTCACCAAAGGAAATCTTATAATGATGAGTTGATTATAAACTATAAGGGGCCGAAGGAGGAACCCATTCCTCCCGCACTCGATCTTAGGGATCCCTATCATATTAAATTTATCCCTTTTGATTATTTTTTCTTACCACAAAGGAAACTTGACTCTGAAAGAAGGGAGTATGAGATGAGCATGGATGATCTCCCTTACTATTATGCCAATACCTAGATCTATTGCAATATGCCTAGCTAGGGGCGTTAAACAATAGCGCTCGTTGGGAGGCAACCCAATTTTATTTTTTATTTTTGCTTTTTTGTTCTGTTTTTCAATAAAATTTTCACCTAGCCTTTGGTTAGATGTGTTTTAATGTTTTAATTAGTGTTTGTGCCAAGTAAGACCTTTGGGATGGCTTACGGTGATAGTTGATTTGATCTTGCTGAAAAACAAAAACTTTTGCGCCCAGTAAAATAATTTTCATTTTTAACAGAAGAGCGATAAAATACTTATTCTTTTTTCACAATATTGATACACAAATGGATTCCGTTATCTTAAGTTTTCAGAATGTTTGGAGTCACATAAGTATTCAAAGTTTACAGATTACTATAGACTGTTCTGTTTTTGACAGATTCTGTTTTCTATGTGTTGTTTGCTTATTTTGATGAATCTATGGGTATTATAGGGGGGTATGAACCATGGAGAAGTTGGAATGCAGTAGATATTACACCAACATAAATAAATAATAAGTTCACAATAGTACCAAAAGTGGTGATTTTATTTTCTTATACTAACGGATCTCATGAGTTTTCTGTTGAGTTTTGTGTTGTGAAGTTTTCAAGTTTTGGGTAACGATTTGATGGACTATGGAATAAGGAGTGACAGGAGCCTAAGCTTGGGCATAACCAAGGCACCCCAAGGTAATATTCAAGGACAACCAAGAGCCTAATCTTGGGGATGCCCCGGAAGGCATGCCCTCTTTCGTCTTCAATCCATCGGTAAATTTACTTAAGGCTATACTTTTATTCACCACATGATATGTGTTTTGCTTGGAGCGTCTTGTAAGATATGAGTATTTGCTTTTTAATTTGCCACAATCATCCTTGCTGTACACACCTTTTGAGAGGGACATGCATGAATCGTGATTTATTAGAATACTCTACGTGCTTCACTTATATTGTTTTAGCTAGGCAATTTTGCTCTAGTATTTCACTTATATCTTTTTAGAGCACGACGATGGCTTTATTTTATAGAAATTGTTGAAATCTCTTGCTTCACTTATATTATTTTGAGAGTCTCTCTAAAAACATGGTAATTTTCTTTGGTTATGAATTTAGTCCTAATATGATGGGCATCCAAGAGGGATATAATAAAAACTTTCATATAAAGTGCATTGAATACTATGAGAAGTTTGATTCCTTATGATTGTTTTGAGATATAAAGATGGTGACATTAGAGTCATGCTAGTGAGTAATTGTGCATTGGTAGAAATACTTGTGTTAAAGTTTGTGATTCCTATAGCATGCACGTATGGTTAACCGTTATGTGATGAAGTCGGAGCATGATTTATTTATTGATTGTCTTCCTTACGAGTGGCTGTCGGGGACGAGCGATGGTCTTTTCCTACCAATCCATCCCCCTAGGAGCATGCATCTATTACTTTGTTTCGATATACCAATAAACTTTTGCAATAAGTATGTGAGTCCTTTATGACTAATGTTGAGTCCATGGATTATACGCACTCTCACCCTTCCACCATTGCTAGCCTCTCTAGTACCGCACAACTTTCGCCGGTACATTAAACCCACCATTTACCTTCCTCAAAACAGCCACCATACCTGCCTATTATGGCATTTCCATAGACATTCCGAGATATATTTCCATGCAACTTCCACCATTTGGTTTATTATGACACACTTCATCATTGTCATATTGCTTTGCATGATCATGTAGTTGACATCGTATTTGTGGCAAAGCCACCTTTCATATTTTTTATACATGTAACTCTTGAGTCATTGCACATCCCGGCACACTGCGGGAGGCATTCATATAGTCATATATTTGTTCTAGTATCGAGTTGTAATTCTTGAGTTGTAAGTAAATAAAAGTGTGATGATCATCGTTATTAAAGCATTGTCCCATCTGAGGAAAGGATGATGGAAGCTATGATTCCCTCACAAGTTGGGGTGAGTCTCCGGACTTCACAAAAAAAATAAAAGAGGCCAAAGAAGCCCACCAAAAAAATGAGAGAAAAGAGAGAAGGGACAATGTTACTATCCTTTTTCCACACTTGTGCTTCAAAGTAGCACCATGATTTTCATGATAGAGAGTCTCCTATTTTGTCACTTCCATATACTAGTGGGAAATTTTCAGTATAGAACTTGGCTTGTATATTCCAATGATGGGCTTCCTCAAATAGCCCTAGGTCTTCATGAGCAAGCGAGTTGGATGCACACCCAATTAGTTTCTCTTTTTGAGCTTTCATACACTTATAGCTCTAGTGCATCAGTTGCATGGTAATCCCTACTCACTCACATTGATATCTATTGATTGGCATCTCCATAGCCCGTTGATACACCTAGTTGATGTGAGACTATCTCCTTCTGTGATGCCCCGAGACCGATGTGCCAGGTGTCTTCCAGTTATTCGCTGTTGTTGCCATGTCATTCTCTTGCGTGTTGCATCTTGTCATGTCATCATGTGCATTGCATCATCATGTTTTCAAAACCTGCATCCGTCTGGGTTCCCCCAGTTCCGTCCGTTGTCCGTTCTGAGCCCAGACACACTTGCATGCGCCCGTGGCACGTCCGAAAAAGTATTTTATAAGTGGCCGGAAAATGTTCTCGGAATGGGTTGAAAGTTGGCATGTGGTCTTGTTATAGTGTAGGTAGACCGCCTGCCAAGTTTCATCGCATTCGGAGTCTGTTTGACGCCCCAACGGATAAATATAGCGGCAATAGTAGCCGGTCAAAACATCGGACGTTTTCGGTCTCTGGAAACAGTCGCCGAGTCTCTCTATCTTCTCTTCTCTCAGCTCGAGCCCTTCTGCACAGTCCGCTGACAACCGTCAGGCCCCGAAACCCACTCTGCACAGTGCATTGAACCCCTCACGTGCGCGTCCGAAACTGTCCCGGACCCGACCCGGGCAGTCGTCAACGTTGGATCCGGATCATCCACAAACGTCTACAAAACGTCTCCGTTTACTTATCTGATCTCCCTAGCCTGTTTATTCGAGACCGTCCAATTAAGATCGGAGGGTCCAGATGCCCCTAAACTTAGCCTTTTGCTATATATAGATCAACTCTAGCCTAACCCTAAAAATCCTCCCCCTTGTCCCATCGCGCCGCCGCCACCCACTCACCATTCCCCTCGGGATCTTCCCAGATCCACCTCGTAGCCCGCCCGAGCTCCACCTAGTTTTCCCCACCGGACCAATCCATCGATCCACCTCCCTCCATTGATCTCTGAACGCCCTGCAGCCGCCCGCGTCTGATCCAGGGAGAGCATCACCCCCCAGAGCTCCTCTCGTGCTCCTCCCTGCTCCCTCGCTCTCGATTGGATCGAGGGGAGGAGCCCCTCGACCCCGCGTCACCTCCAACCTCCGCGCCGGCGAGCGAACCAGCAGCCACCAAATGAGCGTCGACCTCCTCCTTGTCATTCTTCCTCCTTCCCGTGCTCCTCCTCCTCTCTCATTTCCACTCTCTCTGTCCAGGAACTCAGGCAGCGGCCATGGCGCCATCCAGCAGGAGCTCTGCCTCACCTGCGACCTCTACCTGCCCTCCGACTCGATCCGGTGGGTCCTGAGGATCTCGCTGCCCGGATCCGCTTCCTCGGGCCACTACCAGCGTCGCCGGAGCCTCTGCAGGAGCCGCGCCTGTCCGCTGCTACTCCTTTTCATCGAGCCGCCCAAGTCCCAGGATGCCGTCGGCCCGCCAAGTCCCAGCACCATGTCCCGCTCCTGTTGGCCGAGCTCGACCCTTCCTTCGGTTACATTGGTCTCCAGCAAGGCCGGATTCGCCCGTCTGCTCCATCCCCGTCGTCCCGCCGGAGTTCCCCGCCTCGCCGCTGTCCAGCAGCGCCATCGCCCTGTTTTCCCCTGCAACGAACAAGGAGTCCAGCTGCTCGCGTTGACCCGAGCCGCTGCGTCGGCCTGCCTCCCATCCACCACCTGAGGCCCAGCGGACCGCCTCCAAGCCCAGCACCACCAAGGCCGGCCTACCTCTCCACTAGACGGGCCTTGGCCCATGTGAGCAGCCTCTCCAGCAAGGACCGGCTCTATGAAGCCCAATGTGAAGAAGCCTATCTTCGGTTGCTCCTGTAGAGCCTAGTTCGGGCCAGTTTTAGCCTGACTCATGTTTTTTTTCCGCGGAGTGATTTATCTATTTATCCAGGAGTTTGTAGATCTATAGAAAACCGCGCCTGTCCGCTGTTGCTCCTTTTCAACGAGCCACCCAAGTTCTAGGATGTCGTCGCCCCGCCAAGTCCCAGCACCATGTCCCGCTCCTGTTGGCCGAGCTCGACCCTTCCTCTGGCTAGATTGGTCTCCAGCAAGGCCGGATTTGCCCGTCTGCTCCATCCCCGTCGTCCCACCGGAGTTCCCCGCCTCGCCGCTGTCCAGCAACGCCATCGCCCTGTTTTCCCCTGCAACGAACAAGGAGTCCAGCTGCTCGCGTTGACCCGAGCCGCTGCGTCGGCCTGCCTCCCATCCACCACCTGAGGCCCAGCGGACCGCCTCCAAGCCCAGCACCACCAAGGCTGGCCCTCTCCACTAGACGGGCCGTGGCCCATGTGAGCAGCCTCTCCAGCAAGGACCGGCTCTGTGAAGCCCAATGTGAGGAAGCCCATCTTCGGTTGCTCCTGTAGAGCCCAGTTCGGGCCAGTTTTGGCCTGACTCATTTTTTTTCGCGGAGTGATTTATCTATTTATCCAGGAGTTTGCATATTTACAGAAAACCCCTTGCACAACATGCATATAATAACTCACAACTCGTGCATCGGATTAAAATGAATTATATATGAAATATGTTTAGTTTTTCATCTAGTTTCATAATATGTCATTTTCATCCATGTTTAAAATGTTTAAAATGTTTAAAATGTTGTTTGCATATAATTTGCTCCTATGCCATGCTAAAATGCTTTAATTCATAACTATTTAACCGTAGCTCGGTTTGTAACAAACTTTATATGTAAACGGGTTAGAAAAATGCCTAGTTTAACATCGTGGCATCACTTTGCATGTTTAACAACTCTAAAATTGTGTTTAGGGCAGAACAGTACCAAACTTAATATATGCATATGGGGATTTACCAGACTTTTTGTTTGTTGTTACGGCCTCATTTAAACTTTCCTAGACAGGTAGTTATCTTTTGCTTCAACCCTTGCCATGCTAACCAACATTTAATATTGTTGAGTACCTAATGAGAGAGAACTAAATAAGTGTGGTGTTTTCTTCAATATGCAACTCCGTTGCATATTGATCTCCACTTAATTTGTAGTGTTGTTTGTTGCACTTTGCCATGCCATGTCATGTATCCTTAAACCGTACATGCATCATACTTGTTGTGCATCATGCCATGATTATGTGATGTTTGTTTACTATGTTGTTTGCTCCTTTCCGGGTTACTTCTCGCG
Organism: Triticum dicoccoides; assembly: GCF_002162155.2. Classification (NCBI taxonomy): domain Eukaryota; kingdom Viridiplantae; phylum Streptophyta; class Magnoliopsida; order Poales; family Poaceae; genus Triticum; species Triticum dicoccoides. The sequence continues at coordinate 533,613,962 of NC_041386.1, read as the reverse complement.
TTATCTTCGGTTTTCGTTTCGGAGTTGTGAGGATCAGTTCAACTACATCCGTTTGTCTTCTTCATGGACTCGTTCTTCTTCCTTACGGGATCTCGGGCAAGATGACCATACCCTCGAAATCACTTCTATCTTTGCTTGCTAGTTGCTCGCTCTTTTGCTATGCCTATGCTGCGATACCTACCACTTGCTTTATCATGCCTCCCACATTGCTAAGCCAAGCATCTAACCCACCTTGTCCTAGCAAACCATTGTTTGGCTATGTTACCGCTTTGCTCAACCCCTCTTATAGCGTTGTTAGTTGCAGGTGAAGATTGGAGCTTGTTCCATGTTTGGAACATGGTTATTTTGTTGGTATATCACAATATCTCTTATTTAATTAATGCATCTATATACTTGGTAAAGGGTCGAAGGCTCGGCCTTATGCCTGGTGTTTTGTTCCACTCTTGCCGCCCTAGTTTCCGTCATATCGGTGTTATGTTCCCGGATTTTGCGTTCCTTACATGGTTGGGTTATAATGGGAACCCCTTGACAGTTCGCCTTGAATAAAACTCCTCCAGCAATGCCCAACATTGGTTTTACCATTCGCCACCTAGCCTTTTCTTTCCCTTGGGTAGGCCTGCCCAAGGGTCATCTTTATTTAAAACCCCGGGCCAGTGCTCCTCTGAGTGTTGGTCCAACTTGTCAGCCGTCAGTGGCCACGAGGGGCAACTCTAGGCTGGCCTACCGGAAGTTTGGACAATCCGATGTGCCCTGAGAACGAGATATGTGCAGCTCCTATCGGGATTTGTCGGCACATTCGGGTGGCTTTGCTGGTCTTGTTTTACCATTGTCGAAATGTCTTGTAACCGGGATTCCGAGTCTGATCGGGTTGTCTTGGGAGAAGGAATATCCTTCGTTGACCGTGAGAGCTTGTGATGGGCTAAGTTGGGACACCCCTGCAGGGATTGAACTTTTGAAAGCCGTGCCCACGGTTATGGGCAGATGGGAATTTGTTAATGTCCGATTGTAGAAAACCTGAAGTTGATCTTAATTAAAATACATCAACCGCGTGTGTTACCGTGATGGTCTCTTTCCGGCGGAGTTCGGGAAGTGAACACGGTGTTGGAGTTATGCTTGACGTAGGTTGTTCTAGGATCACTTCTTGATCATAGTTTCGTGACCGTGCTTTGCCTTCTCTTCTCGCTCTCATTTGCGTATGTTAGCCACCATATATGCTAGTCGTTTGCTGCAGCTCCACCTCATACCTTTTACCCTACCTATAAGCTTAAATAGTCTTGATCACGAGGGTGTGAGATTGCTGAGTCCCCGTGACTCACAGATACTTCCAAAACCAGCTTGCAGGTGCCATTGAACCGTGCAGGTGACGCAACCAAGCTCAAGGAGGAGCTCAATGAAGATTGTGTTCGCTATGCTGTTCCGTTTCTAGTTGATCAGTAGTGGAGCCCAGTTGGGATGATCGGGGATCTGTGTAGCTTTTGGGGTATTCTTCTTTTATTTTGGTTCCATAGTCGGACCTTGAGTGTATCTGGATGATGTAATGCGTTATTCATGTAATTGTGTGAAGTGGTGATTGTAAGCCAACTATGTATCTCCTTCCCCTTATTGCATTACATGGGTTGTTGTGAAGATTACCTCACTTGCGACATTGCTTTCAATGCGGTTATGCCTCTAAGTCGTGCTTCGACACGTGGGAGATATAGCCGCATCGAGGGCGTTACAAGTTGGTAATCAGAGCCTTCCCCGACCTTAGGAGCCCCCTGCTTGATCAAATCATTGGCGTTGTTGAGTCTAGAAAAAAAATGTTTTGAGTCATTTAGGATTATATATATCAGAGAGTAGGTATTCTTTTTACTCCTCAGTCCCTTCGTCGCTCTGGTGAGGCATCCTGACGTAGAGTTTTGACTCTTCTCTTCTCAAATTTCACTAAAATATTTTTCAGGATCACGCGGGTATCTTGGAATCGTTCCGATGGTTTTGTGACGAGAACATTGTTCTTGGTGCCTCCTGACATTTAGGGGTTGTGGCAGTGCCCGGGGAGTTGAGCTCCGAGGTGTTGTCGTCACAATTTTATCATTGCAGTTCTGGAATACCCGAGTTTCGCCGACATCGAAAATCTCTTTTATGCAGTTGCTGGTGAGATAACCTCGACGCCACCCAGTACTGGGGCAGGAGTTCGGGAGTATTGCCATAACTCGTATAACGGATGTTTTTTCGAAGGTTGAGGTAAATGATTTCCAAAGGTTTCTTGGTTATGTGTTGAAGGATGGATACAGCTGGATGTAGGATTTGTTAGTTTTGGGTGAGATATTATGCTTCCCCTGTATCCCCAACACCTGATTGCATAACCGGAAAGTTTCAGGAGTTTATAAGTGGGAATTCAAGTAGCTCTTAGGATATCTTTCTGACAGATGTATGATATGAAATTGGGGTTCGACGTCTAGTGGTCCGCCTATCCACGGTTGGTTTTACAATGGTCTCGTTGTCTCTTAAAGATTCCTTGGCTATGCTGACTCGGGGACATTTAGTATGTCATGTGCACTGCCTTGTACATGATGGTGCTGTACGATCGAGCCCGCGTAGGCCCCACCATGAAAACTTCGGACGAAATCTCTATCATATGTTTGTTCCGGCTTATTCTGCAAGCCAATCCATTGTTTTGTTTTCAGTTGTGGTATTCGAGTTTCTTCGAAGTCAAGTGTTGATTCCATACCTTTCATAAACGGTGTTCTCATACTATGATGTGAATACCAATCCTTCATGATAATCGAGATTGTCATGTCAATCCTTTTTCAACCGGCGTGTTAATCGTCAAGTGGATCCGATCATTTCAACATCCGCAAGATCAACTCAGTTTTCGTCAACGGTGTTTGTTTCATCCATCTCCAAGTTGCCTTTGTTTTCGCACCCTCCCACCCTTATTCTTCAAGGACTTATATATCTTTATCAAGTATACATTTTATTGACGGGAAGCCTCCCCATTCATATTTTCTGTCAATGTTCTTATCCGGTGATTCTCATGAAGATTCTAATGGAGCTTCAAGTTCATCATTCTTCATTCTTTTCATCTCCGGTGGTTTCAAGTCAAGCTTTGTTGATCATATCCTTTCCTCATTTCAAATGCTTTCTCATGCTCGTGCACCTCTCAACTATCATTTTATCGCTATACATTTGTTCCGGAGCGCTGAAGACATCTCGAAGAGTGTTTGCACTTGTATTCATTCAAGCTCTTTCGAGATTGTTATCTTATTCAAGCCATTTAATTCAGCCGGCGCAATCTTTCTTTTAAATCATTTCAACGGTGTTTCTTTTGAGTGGGTCCTAACCCACATGTCTTTTCCCAGGATCTTACCTGACTCTTTTAATTTTCCCGGAGTTATTCTCAATTCTTTTTCAAAGTTTGACGTAAGAATGAATTATCATCAGTCAGTTGGTTTCTCCAAGATCTTATAACTCTTTTCATTGTTGGCTCAACTGAAGACTTTTCATTCTCCCGGAGTATCTCAACAATTTTGATGGTGTTTCTCGTCATCATTCCCGGATTTTGAAGACCGAAGAAGAGTGTTTCCTCTAAATCTTGGTCCGTTCTCTCGAAGATTCATGGTGCTAGATTTACGCCATCCTCTCATAATTGCGTTCGATTGTTAGAATTCTTTTCACCCATCGGATCAAATTCAGAATTCTTTTCAGTTTGATTCCCCCGAAGGCCATCATTTCAGTTTATTCATTCTCAGCTTTCAGGTCTCGTTCTCTAAAGCTTACCGGTGCATCATTCAATTATTCTCTAATCAGCTCGTGATCTCTTCGTTCACTTGTATTTAAATTCTCTCATGTATCTTCATTCGTTTTCCAATTCTACCCGGTGATTTGTGCCTTTGCTACTTTCATCTTCAATCCTTATGGGGGTTCATTCAAGAGTTCTTCTCCTTCGTTATCATATAGATTCATTCGTTCTTTCATCCTACCGGTGGATCATCGAAGACCTTCTCAAGTTTGCACTATATCTCTCTTAATCTTTTCTACGAGAATAAGTACTATGCCAAATCCATTGATTGTCATCAATTTAATTGGTGAAGGATACACATAACATAATTCTTATTTTTGTTTCACCCAAATGATTAATTCCTTATTCCGGAGGTTCATCAAATGCTCGGTTTCACTTGGTTCATCTTTCTTTTTCCGGATTTCCAAGTTCTCTCAATTATTTCATCGCAAAGATCCATCTAATCATTGCAAGGATTCACCTTGTGTTTTCAACTTCTCTTTCCTTTCGTTTGATCATTCTTTGGTTACCGGAGTTCTTCATGGAGGTTCTACATGATGGTTCATCAATGATTTAATTCCTTTTCGAAGTGTTCATCGAGATTCTTTTCAGAGGAGCTCATGCATTCTTCATCTTGCAATCCAGAGTGCTATTCTTTCACACATATCTTTTGAGGTGGTGTTATGTCTTTCTTGATAATCTCCCTTCGTGCTCCGTGATTCACAAGTTATCAAAAATGAGATATTTTAAATCCATCAATCTCGTCATTGGAGTTATCTTGTGTCGTGTTTTCACCAAAAGCTTTCCCTAAGGATTGTTGATATTTTTGGTGCTTATAAATGACCCAAGTTCTTCATCTACTCTCCCAGTGAAATAGTTTCTCGTCTCCTTGTTGATATCAATCCAATCAAATCTTTTCCGTGAGTGGCAAGTTGTCACCTCATAATGTTGAGATGCCTTCTATAAGACCATATCAAGCTTATTCTTTTCGTTGTTGGTGTTCCAACAACTCCGTTCGACTTTTCTCCTGAGGATGCCTTTTTCAAGCTCATTTGTGGCAAAAGTTGTCATTTTCTTCTCCATTCTCCTATTTCAATTATCTATCTTCTATTCTTTCATTCCGGAGGCCTTTTTGATGTTGCTCTCTTCGACTCATCATCTTGTTTTGTCAAGTTCATGTTCAATTCCTTCCATTTACAGTCGGAGTGCTGTCCAAATTATACCATTCTTATTCTTTCTCTATCTTGTTGCAATCGGAGTGATGTCTGAGATCTTTCTTACCCCTTGTCCCATTCTTTTAATAGTTTCGGAGGCAGTGTGTCGTGTTTTCATTCAAGTATCTTCTCATCTTATCAAGTTCTTATTCAATTCCTTTTATTTTCAATCGGAGTGCTGCTTCTTCCTTGTCCCTCTTTTCTAACGGAGTGTTTTCAACTTCGTTCATCTCCGTTGTATTCTTTTCTCGAAATGGCTTAACCTTTTCAAGGTTCTTTGGTTTCACTCGTTTGTCAAAGAAGCAACTTATTTTACCTCTTCTCTTTCTCTTCCGTTGTCCCTCCGGTGCCATTCTAGATCTCGGGACGAGATCCTCTCGTAGTGGTGGAGTGTTGTGACGCCCCGAGACCGATGTGCCAGGTGTCTTCCAGTTATTCGCTGTTGTTGCCATGTCTTTCGCTTGTGTGTTGCATCTTGTCATGTCATCATGTGCATTGCATCATCATGTTTTCACAACCTGCATCCGTCCGGGTTCCCCCAGTTCCGTCCGTTGTCCGTTCTGAGCCCAGACACACTTGCATGCGCCCGTGGCACGTCCGAAATAGTATTTTATAAGTGGCCGGAAAATGTTCTTGGAATGGTTTGAAAGTTGGCATGTGGTCTTGTTATAGTGTAGGTAGACCGCCTGCCAAGTTTCATCGCATTCGGAGTCTGTTTGACGCCCCAACGGATAAATATAGCGGCAATAGTAGCCGGTCAAAACATCGGACGTTTTCGGTCTCTGGAAACAGTCGCCGAGTCTCTCTATCATCTCTTCTCTCAGCTCGAGCCCTTCTGCACAGTCCGCTGACAACCGTCAGGCCCCGAAACCCTCTCTGCACAGTGCATCGAACCCCTCATGTGCGCGTCCAAAACTGTCCTGGACCCGACCCGGGCAGTCGTCACCGTTGGTTCCGGATCATCCCCAAACATCTACAAAACATCTCCATTTTCTTATTTGATCTCCCTAGCCTGTTTATCCGAGACCTTCCGATTAAGATCAGAGGGTCCAGATGCCCCTAAACTTAGCCTTTTGCTATATATAGATCAACTCTAGCCTAACCCTAAAAATCCTCCCCCTTGTCCCATCGCGCTGCCGCCACCCACTCACCATTCCCCTCGGGATCTTCCCAGATCCACCTCGTAGCCAGCCCGAGCTCCACCTAGTTTTCCCCACAGGACCAATCCATCGATCCACCTCCCTCCATCGATCTTCGAGCACCCTGCAGCCGCTCGCGTCTGATCCAGGGAGAGCATCACCCCCAAGCTCCTCTCGTGCTCCTCCCTGCTCCCTCGCTCTCGATTGGATCGATGGGAGGAGCCCCTCGACCCCGCGTCACCGCCAACCTCCGCGCCGGCGAGCGAACCAGCAGCCACCAGATGAGCGTCGCCTCCTCCCTGTCATTCTTCCTCCTTCCCGTGCTCCTCCTCCTTTCTCATTTCCACTCTCTCTGTTCAGGAACTCAGGCAGCGGCCATGGCGCCATCCAGCAGGAGCTCTGCCTCGCCTGCGACCTCTGCCTACCCTCCGACTCGATCCAGTGGGTCTCGAGGATCTCGCTGCCCAGATCTGCTTCCTCGGGCCACTACCAGCGTCGCCGGAGCCTCTGCAGGAGCCGCGCCTGTCCGCTGCTACTCCTTTTCATCGAGCCGCCCAAGTCCCAGGATGCCGTCGCCCCGCCAAGTCCCAGCACCATGTCCCGCTCCCGTTGGCCGAGCTCGACCCTTCCTCCGGCTAGATTGGTCTCCAGCAAGGCCGGATTCGCCCGTCTGCTCCATCCCCGTCGTCCCGCCAGAGTTCCCCGCCTCGCCGCTGTCCAGCAGCGCCATCGCCCTGTTTTCCCCTGCAACAAACAAGGAGTCCAGCTGCTCGCATTGACCCGAGCCGCTGCGTCGGCCTGCCTCTCATCCACCACCTGAGGCCCAGCGGACCGCCTCCAAGCCCAGCACCACCAAGGCCGGCCTTCCTCTCCACTAGACGGGCCTTGGCCCATGTGAGCAGCCTCTCCAGCAAGGACCGGCTCTGTGAAGCCCAATGTGAAGAAGCCTATCTTCGGTTGCTCCTGTAGAGCCCAGTTCGGGCCAGTTTTAGCCTGACTCATGTTTTTTTTCCGTGGAGTGATTTATCTATTTATCCAGGAGTTTGTAGATTGATAGAAAACCCCTTGCACAACATGCATATAATAACTCACAATTTGTGCATCGGAATAAAATGAATTATATATGAAATATGCTTAGTTTTGCATCTAGTTTGCATATAATTTGCTCCTATGCCATGCTAAAATGCTTTAATTCATAACTATTTAACCGTAGCTCGGTTTGTAACAAACTTTATATGTAAATGGGGTAGAAAAATGCCTAGTTTAACATGGTGGCATCACTTTGCATGTTTAAAAACTCTAAAATTGTGTTTAGGGCAGAACAGTACCAAACCTAATATATGCATATGGGGATTTACCGAACTTGTTGTTTGTTGTTCCGGCCTCATTTAAACTTGCCTAGATAGGTAGTTATCTTTTGCTTCACCCCTTGCCATGCTAACCAACATTTAATATTGTTGAGGACCTAACGAGAGAGAACTAAATAAGTGTGGTGTTTTGTTCAATATGCAAGCTCCACTTAATTTGTAGTGTTGTTTGTTGCACATTGCCATGCCATGCCATGTATTCTTAAACCAGACATGCATCATACTTGTTGTGCATCATGCCATGATTATGTGATGGTTGTTTACTATGTTGTTTGCTCCTTTCCGGGTTACTTCTCGCGTTATCTTCGGTTTTCGTTTCAGAGTTGTGAGGATCCGTTCGACTACGTCCGTTTGTCTTCTTCATGGACTCATTCTTCTTCCTTGCAGGATCTCAGGCAAGATGACCATACCCTCGAAATCACTTCTATCTTTGCTTGCTAGTTGCTCGCTCTTTTTCTATGCCTATGCTGCGATACCTACCACTTGCTTTATCATGCCTCCCACATTGCTAAGCCAAGCCTCTAACCCACCTTGTCCTAGCAAACCATTGTTTGGCTATGTTACTGCTTTGCTCAACCCCTCTTATAGCGTTGTTAGTTGCAGGTGAAGATTGGAGCTTGTTCCATGTTTGGAACATGGTTATTTTGTTGGGATATCACAATATCTCTTATTTAATTAATGCATCTATATACTTGGTAAAGGGTGGAAGGCTCGGCCTTATGCCTGGTGTTTTGTTCCACTCTTGCCGCCCTAGTTTCCGTCATATCGGTGTTATGTTCCCGGATTTTGCGTTCCATACACGGTTGGGTTACAATGGGAACCCCTTGACAGTTCGCCTTGAATAAAACTCCTCCAGCAATGCCCAACATTGGTTTTACCATTCGCCACCTAGCCTTTTCTTTCCCTTGGGTAGGCCTGCCCAAGGGTCATCTTTATTTAAACCCCCGGGCCAGTGCTCCTGTGCGTGTTGGTCCAACTTGTCAGCCGCCGGTGGCCACCAAGGGCAACTCTGGGCTGGCCTACCGGAAGTTTGGACAATCCGGTGTGCCCTGAGAACGTGATATGTGCAGCTCCTATCGGGATTTGTCGGCACATTCGGGTGGCTTTGCTGGTCTTGTTTTACCATTGTCGAAATGTCTTGTAACCGGGATTCCGAGTCTAATCGGGTTGTCTTGGGAGAAGGAATATCCTTCGTTGACCCTGAGAGCTTGTGATGGGCTAAGTTGGGACACCCCTGCAGGGATTGAACTTTCGAAAGCCGTGCCCGTGGTTATGGGCAGATGGGAATTTGTTAATGTCCGGTTGTAAAAAACCTGAAGTTGATCTTAATTAAAATACATCAACCGCGTGTGTTACCGCGATGGTCTCTTTCCGGCGGAGTTCGGGAAGTGAACACGGTGTTGGAGTTATGCTTGACGTAGGTTGTTCTAGGATCACTTCTTGACCATAGTTTCACGACCGCGCTTTGCCTTCTCTTCTCGCTCTCATTTGCGTATGTTGGCCACCATATATGCTAGTCGCTTGCTACAGCTCCACCTCATACCTTTTACCCTACCTATAAGCTTAAATAGTCTTGATCATGAGGGTGTGAGATTGCTGAGTACCCGTGGCTCATAGATACTTCCAAAACCAGCTTGCAGGTGCCGTTAAACCGTGCAGGTGACGCAACCAAGCTCAAGGAGGAGCTCGATGAAGATTGTGTTCGCTATGTTGTTCCGTTTCTAGTTGATCAGTAGTGGAGCCCAGTTTGGACGATCGGGGATCTGTGTAGCTGGGGTAGTCTTCTTTTATTTTGGTTCTATAGTCGGACCTTGAGTGTATCTGGATGATGTAATGATTTATTCATGTAATTGTGTGAAGTGGCAATTGTAAGCCAACTATGTATCTCCTTCCCCTTATTGCATTACATGGGTTGTTGTGAAGATTACCTCACTTGCGACATTGCTTTCAATGCGGTTATGCCTCTAAGTCGTGCTTCGACACGTGGGAGATATAGCCGCATCGAGGGCGTTACACCTTCTTTTTGTCTTCTCCACAACCACCATATTCTATTCCACCTATAGTGCTATATCCATGGCTCATGCTCATGTATTGCGTGAAAGTTGAAAAGGTTTGATAACATCAAAAGTATGAAACAATTTCTTGGCTTGTCATCAGGGTTGTGCATGATTTAATACTTTGTGTGATGAAGATGGAGCATATCCAGACTATATGATTTTGTAGGCATAACTTTGTCTGGCCATGTTATTTTGAGAAGACATGATTGCTTTATTAGTATGCTTGAAGTATTATTGTTTTTATGTCAATATTAAACTTTCGTTTTGAATATTATGGATCTGAATATTCATGCCGCAATAAATAAAATCACATGGATAAATATGTTAGGCAGCATTCCACATCAAAAATTCTATTTTTATCATTTACCTACTCGAGGACGAGCATGAATTAAGCTTGAGGATGCTTGATAGGTCTCCAACGTATCTATAATTTTTTATTGTTCCATGATATTATATTATTTGTTTTGGATGTTTTATATGCGTTAATATGCTATTTTATATTATTTTCGGGACTAACTTATTAACCCAGAGCCTAGTGCCGGTTTTTGTTTTTCCTTGTTTTTGAGTTTCACAGAAAAGGAATATCAAACAGAGTCCAAACGGAATAAAACTTCCGCGATGATTTTTCTTGGACCAAAAGACACATACGAGACTTGGAGATGAAGTCTGAAGACCCATGAGGTGACGATAAGCCATAGGGGTGCACCCTAGGGGAGGGGGGCCCTAGCTTGTGCCCCCCTCGGGAGTCCACCGACCTACCTCTGAGTCCTATAAATTCCCAAATATTCCCAAACCCTAAGAAGCATCCACGTAAATACCTTTCCGCCGCCACAACCTTCTGTTCTCGTGAGATCCCATTTTAGGGCCTTCTCCAACGATCTGCCGGAGGGGGATTCGATTACGGAGGGCATCTACATCAACCCTTTGCCTTTCCGATGAAGCGTGAGTAGTTTAACTCATACCTACGGGTCCATAGCTAGTAGCTATATGGCTTTTTCTATCTCCATGTTCTTCAATACCATGTTCTCCTCGATGTTCTTAGAGTTCTATCCGATGTAATATTCTTTTGCGGTGTGTTTGTCGAGATCTGATGAATTGTGGATTTATGATCATATTATTTATGAATATTATTTGAATCTTCTCTGAATTCTTATATGCATGTTTTGACATCTTTGTATTTCTCTTCGAATTATCGGTTTGGTTTGGCCAACTAGATTGGTATTTTTTGCGATGGGAGAGGTGATTAGTTTTGAGTTCAATCTTGTGGTGTCCTCACCCAGTGATATAGTATGGGTAGCGAGGGACGTATTGTATTGTTGCCATAAAGGATAAAAAGATGGGGTTTTAATCATATTGCTTGAGTTTATCCCTCTACATCATTTCATCTTACTTAAGGCATTACTCCCTTCTTTATGAACTTAATACTCTAGATTCATGCTGGATAGCGGTTGATGTGTGGAGTAATAGTAGTAGATGCAGGCAGGAGTCGGTCTACCTGACACAGACGTGATTCCTATATGCATAATCATTTCCTTGGATATCGTCATAACTTTGCGCTTTTCTATCAATTGCTCGACACTAATTTGTTCACCTACCGTATTATTTGCCTTTAAGAGAGAAGCCTCTAGTGAAACCTATGGCCACCGGGTCTATATTCCATCATATATTTTCAGATCTATAAACCAAAAATACCTTGCTGCACTTTATTTACGTTTATTTTTTTATGTTTTAGCAATCTTTTATATCTATCTCTATCAGATCTCACATTTGCAATTGACTGTGAAGGGATTAACACCCCTTTATCTCACTGGGTGCAAGTGTTTGATTGTTTGTGTAGGTGCATAGATTGGAGACTTGCTTGTACCTCCTACTAGATTGATACATTGGTTCTAAATGAGGGAAATACTTATCTCTACTTTGCTGCATTACCCTTTCCTCTTCAAATGAAAAACCAACGCAAGCTCAAGAAATAGCAGAAAGAATTTCTGGCGCCGTTGCCGGGGAGGTCTACATCAAGCCTACCAAGTACCCGCCATAAACTCTCATCTCTTGCATTACATTATTTTCCATTTGCCTCTCGTTTTCCTCTCCCCCACTTCTAAAACAATTTTCAGAAAAATACAATAGATTTGCATTTTTATTCGCCCTTCTTCCGTTCGTCTTTTCGTTCGCCTTTTGGTTGCTCGTGTGTTAGATTGCTTGTTTTGTCACGATGACTCAAGAGAATACCAATTTGTGTGACTTTTCCAATACTAATAACAATGATTTTATTAGTACTCTGATTGCTCCTGTCACTACTGTAGAATCTTATGAAATTAATGCCGCTTTGTTGAATCTTGTTATGAAAGAACAAATTTCCAGCCTTCCTAGTGAAGATGCCGCATCCCATCTAAATACTTTCGTTGAGTTGTGTGATATGCAAAAGAAGAAACATGTGGATAATGATATTGTTAAATTGAAGCTATTTCCGTTCTCACTATGACATCGAGCTAAAACTTGGTTTTCATCTTTGCCTAAAAATAGTATTGATTCATGGAACAAGTGTAATGCTTTTATTTCCAAGTATTTTCCTCCTGCTAAGATCTCCCTTAGGAACGATATAATGAATTTTATGCAAGTTGGTCATGAACATGTTGCACAATCTTGGGACAGGATGAAATTGATGATAAGAAATTGCCCTACTCATGGTTTAATTTTAAGGATGATCGTACAATTTTTTATGCCAGATTGAATTTTGCTTCTAGAAATCTTTTAGATTAGGCCGCGGGAGGTACTTTTATGGAAATCACATTAGGAGAAGCTACTAAACTCCTAGATAATATTATGGCTAATTGTTCTCACTAGCACACCGAAAGATTCTCTTCAAGTAAAAAAGTGCATGCGATTGAAGAAATTAATGTTTTGAGTGGAATGATGGATGAACTTATGAAATTATTTGCTAGTAAGAGTGATCCTATTGATCCTAATGATATGCATTTGTCCACTTTGATTGAGAATAATAATGAATCTATGGATGTGGATTTTGTTGGTAGGAACAATTTTGGTAATAACCCGTACAGAGGTAATTTCAACCCTAGGCCGTTTCCTAGTAATTCCTCTAATAATTATGGTAATTCCTACAAAAATTATTATGGAAATTATAATAAGATTCCCTCTAATCTTGAGAACAATATTAAAGAATTTATTAGTTCCCAAAAGAATTTCAATGCTATGGTTGAACAAAATTTGCTTAAGATTGATGATTTGGCTAGGAACGTGGATAGAATTTCTCTTGAGATTGATTGTTCAAAAATTAGATCTATTCCACCCAAGCATGATACTAATGAGTCTCTAAAAGCTATGAGAATTTTAATTGATGAATGTAAAGAAAGAACCGCTAGGATGGGTTCTAAGCGGGACTGGTTTGTAAAAGTGTGTTCTTCGATTTCTCGTGAAAATAATGATGAAGATCTTAAAGTGATTGATGGGACTCATATTGAATCTTTGTTTTCTAATATAAATCTTGATAAAGATGGGACTGGAGATGAGTCAACTTTAGCTAGAAGGTGTCCCAATGATTTGGATATTATAGATCTTGATGCAAAAATTGATAAAAGTGGGATTGGAGAGGTCAAAACTTTAAGTAGCAATGAACCCACTCTTTTGGATTTCAAGGATTTTAATTATGATAATTGTTCTTTGATAGATTGTTTTTCCTTGTTGCAATACATGTTGAATTCTCCTCATGCTTTAAATAAAACTTTTACTAAACATATTGTTGATGCTACGATAAAATCTTTTGAAGAAAAACTTGAGTTGGAAGTTTCTATCCCTTGAAACCTTTATGATGAGTGGGAACCTACCATTAAGATTAAAATTAAAGATTATGAGTTCCATGCTTTGTGTGATTTGGGTTCTAGCGTTTCCACGATTTCGAAAACTTTATGTGAAGTGCTAGGATTTCGTGAATTTGATGATTGTTCTTTGAATTTGCATCTAGCAGATTCCACTATAAAAAAACCTATGGGAAGGATTAATGATGTTCTTATTGTTGCAAATAGGAATTATGTGCCCGTAGATCTTATTGTTCTTGATATAGATTGTGATCCTACATGTCCTATTATTCTTGGCAGACCTTTCCATAGAACGATTGGTGCAATTATTGATATGAAAGAAGGAAACATTAGATTTCAATTTCCATTAAGGAAGGGCATAGAACTGTAAGTGCATCCAGTGCCCTTTAGTGATTTTGGTGTATTGAAGACTTATAGGTTAAGGGACTGATGCGTTTGTGAGTGTACACATGTCTATAAGTCTATGAGGAGTTTGATATTTACAGAGAAAGTCGACCCCTAAAAATGAAGTTCTTCGACTGAAGACTTTGGATTTCTGAAGACTTTGAAAGTGAAGAAATTGGTGTGACCGTGAAGACTTGGTTTTCATTCGAGGAACATGAAGCGTGAAGACTTTTGTTTTTGTAGTTTCATTTTCTCTTTCTTGAGTCATAGGAAACACCGTACTGTTAAAGGGGGTCGAGGAAATACCAAGGAAAAGTTTCCAATTGATGCTCAACTCAAAATCCTACACCTACCAATCCCTTCGAGTGAAGCCATTGGAAATCTCAAGTAGTTCAGTCAATTTCTTCAGTGACAGAGATGAAGTTCTTCTGGTCTCTGAGGAATTTGTTCTAACTGAGGAGTTAGGAATTCGCTAGTGCAGATTGCCTACAAGTGAGGAACATGATAGCCCTGAGGAATTTGATAGTCAAATTTCCGACCATTGCTGTGCTACGCGCCAGCTGTCCCAAAATATATTCCCACCTAATAGTCATATCATTGAAGGACATTTATGTCTTGTCATGTTGGGCTGCTCCCTAGGCTATAAATAGCTACCCCCTACAACCACTAGCTATTTGGCTGCTCCAAGAAAAACTGACACTTGTCATTTGAGAGCATCCCATCCTCCGAGGACTTTGAGCGAAAATCATCAAGTGAGGAAAACCCAAACCCAAACACCTACAAACCCAAAGTAATTGAGCATCATTGAAGAGATTGATCCTGCATTGATCCGACGCTTGTTACCTTTGAAGACTGTGCATGTTCCAGATGGTTAGGCGTCATGGTCTAGAGCATCCAAGAGGAAATTGTGGATCACCAAGTGACCGAGTCTATGAAGGTTTCGAAGTCACCTAAAGACTTACCACGAGTGATTGGGCGAGGTCTATGTGACCTTAGCTCAAGGGGAATACAGTGAGGACTAAGTGTCCTAAACTGTGTGTTCAGGACTGGGTGTCGGGACTGTGTGTCCTCGGGTTTGAATACCTAGCCGCCCTAACCAGACGTACAACTGTCACAGCAATTGGAACTAGTCTACCAAATCATTGTCTTCACCAAGCCTACTGGTTCTATTTCCTCAACCCTTCCATTTCCTTATTACCGTGTTGTGTGCTTGTTCATATCTGTTTGAAGACTTTGACTGAAGACTTTCCCAATTTCCTCAGTTCAATTTCTTTAGTCTATTTGTCTTCATCCTGTTTATCCTGTATTTACGCTTTCTGTACTCTGTACTTGTTTTCATTTCATAATGAAGACCATGCTTATGTTTTGTTATGTTTACATCTGAGTACTTACTTCGCTGCAAGTAGTTCTTCGCTTAGGAATTTCCTCACCCTGAAATTCCTGAGTGAAGAATTCATAAAAATCGCCTATTCACCCCCCTCTAGTCGACTTAACGCACTTTCAATTGGTATCAGAGCGAGGTACTCCCTTGTTCTATGTGATTTTGGTTTAACCGCCCGGAGTTTTAGTTATATTGACCGCAGGTATGATCAAGGTTTTTGCTGGGTGCCCTACCTTTAATGGGACGGATTACCCCTACTGGAAGAATAAGATGCACATGCATCTTGAGGCAATTGACAACGATCTCTGGTACGTTGTGAAAAATGGCGTTCCCTCTGTCACTCCTACCATCAACGCTGCTGATGTGAAGAGATTCAAGCAACTCGACTATCAAGCGAAGAACATCATATGTGGCCATCTGAGCAAAGGGCAGTATGGCAGAGTGAGTGCTTTGGAGACAACAAAGCTTATCTGGGACAGGCTGTCCAAGGTCAATGAAGGAGTCTCAACACAGCGTGACTCTCGAGTTGACGTTCTTCGCAATCTCTTCAACCACTTCAAAAGACTCGACAATGAAAATGTTCAGCAAACCTTCGATCGTCTCACTGACTTATCAAATGAGCTTCAAGCACTTGGTGCCACTGACATCACCGACCATGAGGTGGTGAAGAAATTGCTGAGATCGCTTGATTCCTCATTTGATACTTTGGCATTGGTGATACAAGAACGTGGAGACTATAGGTCACTTGATCCTGCTGATATCCTCGAGAGACTAAACACTCATGAGTTCCAGCTTGTTAAGAAGAGAGATCTCTATGGGCCAAGCTATGGCAGATCACAAGCTCTGAAGGCCAAGACAGTGTCTGAATCTGAAGGTGAAGATTCTGGTAGCAGCCTTGGTGACCCTGGAGAACTGAGCCAGGAGCTAGCAATGCTCGAAAAAATTCCAGAAGTTCTCAAGACGTGGTCGTTTTGTAAAATCCTCAAGAAGTAGTGACTTAAGATCAGATTCATCATCCCATGATTACAAGAAGAGACTCTGTCACAAATGCAAGAAACCCAGTCACTACATTCAAGATTATCCTCAGTGCGAAAAGGAATCAAAGAAGAAGAATTACAAGGACTACAGTTCTGATGATTCAAAGAAGAAGAAGAAATCTTCAAAGTCCTCTTCATCAAAACCTTCAAGGTCTTCATCTCACAAGAAGACCAGCTCCAAGAAGGCTCGGGCATTCATTGGCAAGGAAATGGACTCCGAGGCTGAATCTGAGGAAAATGAGGAAGAGGAGGAATCTGAGGAGTCAAACTTTGGTGTGGTGAGCTTAGCCCTCGCTACCGCGTTCGTCAGCAAGTCCATCTTCAACTCTGAGGAAAAGGACCTCTCCAACACCACAGACGATGGCGATGATGAGTACACTCCCACCTATTGCTTCATGGCAAAAGGTGCAAAGGTACTCAAATATCCCTCCTCTGAATCATGTGAGGATGAATCTGATGAAAATCTCAAGCCTAGTTATTCTAAACTTGCTAAGATTGTTGTGAAACAACAAAAGGCTCTTGAAAAGGTTCAAAATATGCTTGACAAAAGCGATGATATGTTGGGTGATGAAATGGATCGCACTAAAATTTTGACTGAAAATATTCAGAGACTTCAGTCCAAGTTTGACAATCCTCAAGGTCATCATAACACTCTCTTATCTGATCATGAGAAGCTTTCTTATGAATTTCTTCAAAGAAAGCAAGATCTTGAGCATTTAAGAGTGAGTTATGAAGATCTTCAGAAGGAGCGTGATTCATTACTTGCTCAACAAATCAGCGCTACTCAGGAAGAATTTATTCCTCCATGTTTGAAGTGCATTGAACGTGAATCTGCTAATTCTTCACCTGAATGCTCAAACGCTTCCATTGCTGCAGATTCTTTAACTGTCTCTGTTATCACTAATTCCTCATTCGAGGACATTGCTAGTATCACTGACGATGCAGGGCTGAAGGAATTATATATGAAAAGCATGTACAAAAGCCCCAAAGGGCATCAGGCTCTTTGTGATGTGCTTAACAAGCAGATCCTCAACAGGAACCCTAGGAAAGAGGGTATTGCCTTTGAGAGGAAACTCAATGCTGATGGGACCTACTGGAAACCTGAGCAGTGTCCCAAAACCCCATGGGTTCCTGCAAAGGACCTTCAGTGGATCCATCTACTTTATCTGGCTTTACATGTGAATCTTCATATTCTTCTGATGAGTCATTTGAATCCAACTATAAACTGTTCAAAAATCAAAATGGTGAAGTATTTGCTAGATATGTTGGCACTAACTACAGGAACGGTTCTCCTATGAAGAAAATCCGTGTTGCCAAAAGGTGCCTTGAAAGTATTCAGGTGAATGTCATCATGACACCACCGGTGAAGAATAGGAACCCCAGATCAAATTCTTCATATGGATTCGAGTACCCATACGGACCAAATTCCTCACGTGGATCAAATTCCTCAAAAGGATCAAAGTCCTCATATGAGCATCATCGTGCTAACCCTTCTGTATCACAGGGAAGATCTTAGGATTATGGATATCTGCATTATTCTTCAAATCATAATGTTCATAAATCCTCGAAGAATTTCTCTGCTTACTCTTATGCTTACCCTAACCCCTCTTATGTGAAACAAAGTGGATAGGCATCTATGCCACCTTTCTCTTATGGAGCTCACAAAATGATGAACTCTTTGCCATCCCTTTAGATGTGGGTGGTGAAGAAAAAGAACTAATCTCTTATGAGGGTCAGGTCTCCAGACGAACTTAAATGTGTGAAGAATTTGCTGGAGACCTGAATATGCTTGAAAGGACACAAGCTAATCATGAAGAAATGAATTCTCATTTCTCACGTCCTCATACTTCTTTATCTGTTCTATTGCTTGATGAAATTGATCTACTGAAATTGATATCATATTCTTCAATGATGAAGTATATGAGTTCGTAAGCTGCACTAATTCATCTACAGGATAATCAACCCAAAGCCACTGAGTGGGTCCTCGATAGTGGATGTACAAATCACATGACTGGTGATACGTCTCCGTCGTATCTACTTTTCCAAACACTTATGCCCTTGTTTTGGACAATAACTTGTATGATTTGAATGGAACTAACCCGGACTGACGCTATTTTTAGCAGAATTGCCATGATGTTGTTTTATGTGCAGGAAACAAAAGTTCTCGGAATGACCTAAAACTCCACGGAATATCTTATAATAAATAATAAAAAATCCTCGCCAAAGATGAAGACCGGAGGGCCCACACCCTTGCCACGAGGGTGGGGGGCGCCCCCCCTAGGGCACGCCCCCCTACCTCGTGGGCCCCCTGGAGACCTCCTGACTCCAACTCTATATAACTGCTTTCGGGGAGAAAAAAATAAGAGAGAAGATTTCATTGCGTTATACGATACGGAGCCGCCGCCAAGCCCTAAAACCTCTCGGGAGGGCTGATCTGGAGTCTGTTCGGGGCTCCGGAGAGGGGGATTCGTCGCTGTCATCATCATCAACCATCCTCCATCACCAATTTCATGATGCTCACCGCCGTGCATGAGTAATTCCATCGTAGGCTTGCTGGACGGTGATGGGTTGGATGAGGTTTACCATGTAATCAAGTTAGTTTTGTTAGGGTTTGATCCCTAGTATCCACTATGTTCTGAGATTGATGTTGCTATGACTTTGCTATGCTTAATGCTTGTCACTAGGGCCCGAGTTCCATGATTTCAGATCTAAACCTATTATGTTTTCATTAATATATGAGAGTTCTTGATCATATCTTGCAAGTCTATAGTCACCTATTATGTGTTATGATCCGTTAACCCTGAAGTGACAATAATCGGGATACTTACCGGTGATGACCGTAGTTTGAGGAGTTCATGTATTCACTATGTGCTAATGCTTTGTTCCAGTTCTCTATTAAAAGGAGGCCTTAATATCCCATAGTTTCCATTAGGACCCCGCTGCCACGGGAGGGTAGGGCAAAAGATGTCATGCAAGTTCTTTTCCATAAGCACATATGACTATATTCGGAGTACATGCCTACATTACATTGATGAATTGGAGCTAGTTCTGTGTCACCCTATGTTATGACTGTTACATGATGAACCACATTCGTCATAATTATCCATCACTGATCCGATGCCTACGAGCTTTCCATATACTGGTTTACGCTTATTTACTTGCCCGTTGCTATTGTTACAATCACTACATAATACCAAAAATATTACTTTGCTTTCATTACTCTTTTGTTACCGTTACCACCACTATCGTATTACTTTGCTACTAAACACTCTGCTGCAGATACTAAGTTTCCAGGTGTGGTTGAATTGACAACTCAGCTGCTAATACTTGAGAATATTCTTTGGCTCCCCTTGTGTCGAATCAATAAATTTGGGTTGAATACTCTACACTTGAAAGCTGTTGCGATCCCCTATACTTGTGGGTTATCAAGACTAATTTATGGCACCGTTGCCGGGGAGCATAGCTCTATTCTTTGAGTCACTTGGGATTTATATCCGCTGGACACTATGAAGAATTTGAAAGACGCTAAGACAACAATTTATCCCTCAACTACGAGGGGAGGTAAGGAACTGCCATCTATCTCTGCACTTGATTCACCTTCTGTTATGAGTAAGCTTGCGACACCTAAACCTGCTTCTGCTATTCGTTCTGATATGTCGCATGTTATTGATGATGCTACTTCTGCTATACAGGATACTTATGATGAAACTACTTCTATGCTTGATACTACTGTGCCACTTGGTGATTTTCTCGAGGAATGACTTGCTAGGGCTAGAGAGATTGAAAATATTGAATCTGATTATGATGATGAAAGTGATGATGAAGAATCACTTGTTATTCCTGAGGGTTATTTATTTGATCAAGACGCTTCTTTAGCTATTTTAGCTTGCAAAGATAGATAAGAACTCAAAAGGTTATTAGCTAAATGGAATGAGCAATCTCTAAATGCTAGGATGAAACCTGACCCTGCTTTTGCTACTTCAGCTATCTGTGTTACTGATAAGGATTATGAATTCTCTGTTGATCCTGATATAAGTACTTTGGTTGAATCTCATCTTTTTCATGGCTATGAATCTGAAACTGTTGTGGCACATCTTACTAAATTAAATGATATAGCCACCCTGTTCACTAATGATGAGAGATCTCGCTACTTTTATATCCTCAAAATATTTCCGTTCTCATTAAAGGGTGATGCTAAAATATGGTTCAATTCTCTTGATCCTGGTTGTGTGCGTAGTCCCCCGGATATGATCTATTACTTCTCTGCTAAATATTTCCCTGTTCATAAGAAACAAGCTGTTTTAAAGGAAATATACAACTTTGTGCAAATTAAAGAAGAGAGTCTCCCACAAGCTTGGGGGAGGCTTCTCAAGTTACTTAATGCTTTGCCTGATCATCCTCTTAAGAAAAATGAAATACTTGATATCTTTTACAATGGACTAACCGATGCTTCCAGAGATTACCTGGATAGTTGTGCTGGTTCTCTTTTCAGGGAAAGAACACCGGATGAAGCTGAAATCTTATTGAATAATATGTTGACAAATGAAAATAATTGGGCACCTCTTGAGCCAGCTCCTGAGCCAGCTCCTGCTCCAATTAATGATCCTATTCCTAAACCAACTCCGAAGAAGAGATGTGTTCTATTTCTCAGTCCCGAAGATATGCAAGAGGCAAAGAAATCTATGAAATAAAAAGGTATTAAAGCTGAAGATGTTAAGAATTTACCTCCTATTGAAGAAATACATGGTCTTAATTTACCGCCTGCCGAAGAAACATATGATCTTGATCCTTTATTTATTGAAGAACCTCCAGACCTCGATAAACCGACACATGTAGTAAAGGTAAATTCTCTCTATAGATATGATAAAGCATTGACTAGCAATTTTATGTGATCTTGGAGCCGGTGTTAGTGTTATTCCTCTCTCTTTATATTGTAGACTTGACTTGAATAAGTTAACACCTACTGAAATATCTTTGCAAATGGTTGATAAATCAACTGCTACACCTGTCGGCATTTGTGAGGATGTGCCTGTTGTGGTTGCAAACGTTACTATTTTAATGGACTTTGTTATTCTTGATATTCCCGAGGACGATAGTATGTCTATTATTCTTGGAAGACCTTTTCTTAATACTGCAGAGGCTGTTATTGATTGCAACAAAGGCAATGTCACTTTTCATGTTAATGGTAATGAGCATATGGTACACTTTCCGAGGAAACAACCTCAAGTTCATAGTATCAATTCTATCGGAAAAATTCCATCGATTATATTTGGAGGTTTTGAATTTCCTCTTCCTATTGTCAAGAAGAAATATGATATACTTATTATTGGGGATGTGCATATCCCCGTTGAGGTAACCTAGTGTTATTCGAAATTTCTCCGGTTTCATGTTAATCAGCATGAGTTTGTTAACAAGACTTGATCAACCTTGTTAGTGGATTCCTTTTGATGAGCGTGAGATGGATGAAACTAGAAGCACAACCTTCTGTACCCTCTCTATACTATCTGTTATTTAGTTGAAATAAAGTGAAAATAAATAATTTTCTGTCTGTTATCTGATTATCCGTGCAATATAAAAATACCTCAAAAATAAAAGCTCTCCAAATGCCCTGAAAATTAAATATGATTTTTTCTAGAATATTTGAGGATTTATGGAACAAAGAACACACCAGGGGCCAACCACCTTGCCACGAGGGTGGAGGGCGCGCCCACCCCCCTAGGGCGCGCCCCTGCCTCGTGGGCCCACGGTGGCCCTCCTCCACTTATTCCTGCACCCACCCTCTTCTTCTTCCTCCCACAAACACGAAAAACCAACTCAAGCACGAGTTCCATCCCTCTTTGGTGCCATTTTCGATCTCCTTGCTCAAAGCACCTCTCACAAAACTGCTTGGGGAGATTGTTCCTTGGTATGTGACTCCTCCGTTGGTCCAATTAGTTTTTGTTCTAGTGCTTTATTCATTGCAAATTTTTGCAGCTTAGGTGACCCTGTTCTTGAGCTTGCATGTCAAATTTATATGGTCAAAAGTAGTTTTGATGCATGATATAGGCTCTAGGCACTTGTAGGTGTGGTTCTATCAATATTATTGAGTTTGGTTTACTTTTATTTTGAAGTTACTAAAAAAAATTCAGAATTCTTTCAGAGGAAGAAAAATTCTTAGGAAAATGTTCCAAGGTGGTTCTTCAAAGAAGCAAGGACCCAGGCTTGCAATGCGTGATGCTGACGAAGAGCCGCCAAGAGACGCTCCAGTGCGGCCTTGTGAGTGGCCTTCTGAAAATTTTATGGATCAAGCGGGAATAAAAGAAGAATTCAACGCATATTTTCATAACGCTGATCTTGTGAGCTTGGAGGAAGAGAAGTGCAGTCAGTATCATGATCTCACTAGCTCCTTTGTGAGGAGGTTTGAATTTTCAACTTCACGTAATTCTCTAACTGTCCTGTTTGATCTTTATGATAAATCTTATACCATGGACTTAGAGGATTTTACCACTGCATGCAAACTTCCACAATGGGGTAGTATAAGGGATCCTCGCAAATCTGAATTTAGAGATTTTCTTGCTAATATAACTGCGGGAGAATCTAGAGATATTACACAAGCTACCATAGGGAGCATTCACTTTCCTGCTATACATTATTTTGCTCTCTTCATAGGTAGATGCATAAATGGTAAAGATGAGGCATGTCACATGTGTGTCCCCGATCTTAGTATTCTTAGGAGTGTTGTGTTAGGAGACAAATCATATAATTTGGGATCCATTGTTGCACATAGGTTGCATCTTAATAGACGTAATGGAGATTTCTTTGGTGGAATTTATGCAACCCGCATAGCTAATTTTCTTGGTATAGATGTACGTGAAGATGATATTGAATTACCTCCTGCCTATCTAGATTTTAATGCTATGGTTCACCACCAGTTTGTCGAGAGGAACGAATCACCTCTCCAGTATTGACTAATCTTTGACAGACGCCGTGCTGTTCGTATTACTCTCCCTGCTCCTGCTTTCTTTGATCATCAAGCAAGAGGAGGATATACTATTACCAGAGAGGAGGCAGATGAGTACGAGAGGAGGGTGAAGGCCGCTCGTTGCCACACTGCAGTTCAGGAGGCGATAGCCGCTGCATCACAATACGACCCCAATAACTATTATTATGGATATCAGCCAGGCCAGCCGTGGCCATAGACCAACTTAGGCCAAAAGCCTAAGCTTGGGGGAGTACGTATTTCTCACCGACATTACAGTTATGTTCACACACACTCATTGCTAGATGTCGGTGTTCATACTTTTTCATTGTATCATCCATGCTAGTTTAATTCCTTTTATGCTTTCTTCTTGTGTGTTTAATAAACCTTAAGAAAAACCAAAAAATTAGTTGTAGCTTTTAATCAGTTTAATTTCCATGCTTGTAGTAGTAATTAAAAAGAAAACCCAAAAATATTTCATGTTCTTCTTTTGCTTGTTGGGAGCTTTCCCATGTAAATAGTTTTATTTCTTTTCTTTTCTTTGGGGGTCAGTAGGAGAAGACCATGATTAAATTGTTGAAGTGGCTCTTATATGCTTTATTGTTGATTTAACCAAGAGCCCATATTGCTTTGTCTTCTCCTGTTTATTGAATGCTCATAGATTCCAGCTTAGTCCAATGCACGTGCACTCTTATTATTATTCACATCATTCGGTCGTGCAAGGTAAAGGCAATTATGATGATATATGATGGACTGACTGAGATGAGAAAAGCAGGTATGAACTCGACCTCTTTCGTTTTTGTAAATATGATGAGTTCATCGTTCTTGATTCAGCTTGTTATGAATAAACATGTTCGCAATGACAATTAGAGATCATAGTTGCTTGTGCCATGCTTGATTAGCTATGAGTTATAATGGTTTACCTTGCGTGCCAACATGCTATTGAGATGGTTATGATGGGGTGGTATCCTCCTTTGAATGATTTAAGTGACTTGACTTGGCACATGTTCACGCATGTAGTTGAAACAAATCAACATAGCCTTCACGATATTTATGTTCATGGTGGATTATATCCTACTCATGCTTGCATCCAATATTTATTAATTTTAATGCATGTACATGGCTGTTATCGCTCTCTAGTTGGTCGCTTCCCAGTCTTTTGCTAGCCTTCACCTGTACTAAGCAGGAATACTGCTTGTGCATCCAAACTCCTTAAACCCCAAAGTTATTCCACATGAGTCCACTATAACTTCCTATGTGCGATATCTACCTGCCATTCCAAGTAAATTTGTATGGGCCAAACTCTAAACCTTCAAATAATCATCCTGTTTTGTATGCTCGAATAGCTCATGTATCAACTAGGGTTGTCTGTATCTTCCATGCTAGGCGGGTTATTCTCAAGATGAGTGGACTCACTACAAGAAATATGTCAACTTGTGACCAGCACTATTGGTCACTGAATGGTCACTGTTTTCAATTTGTGACCTTTTTGTGACCAAAAACATAAGGTCAAAAGCTGGCCGTCATAAACTGACTATAGCAACCTTTCTTCTGGAATGGTCGTAGACGTTTATGACCAAAATACGTCTACTGTGGCGTTTTGGTCACTAGCAACCTCCCCAGGCCACGTAGGCATCCAGCGTGGCAATCTGATGTGGCACAAGATTCAGCCCGGTCCAATTCGATTTTCTACATGGGCCTAGCCCAACAATTCAGCCTATTTGTGTTATTTTTCTGTGTGTCAATTTTTGGTTGGGTTCATGGGCCAAGCACAATATTGCAGCCTTTTTATTGTTGGGTTGTGGTCTTTTTGTCTAAACGAATTTATTTTTTCTTTTTTTTCAAAAGAAGGGTCCACTAGTCAGATGGGTCCCAGTTGTCAGGTTCTAGTAACAGGTTCCCATTTGTCATGTTGTGGTAAGTGGGTCCCATCAATTCAGACTCATATTCTTCATATTTCAAGCATTATTTAGATTTTCGGAGACAAAAACACACATGATACTTAAATAAGAGCAACCAGATCACATAATGCAAGCTCTATCCATTCCAATACAGAAGACCATACTGCTTTACAAGCTCTACAAGTGTAACAAGCTCTACAATTGTAATACTAACAAGCTCTACAAGTTCTTAGATTCAGACTCCTAACAAGCTCTACTAGATGAACAACATGCCGGACTCGCTTGACGACCATAGTCAGGGCTGGGAACAAACAAAACAACAACATGGCTTCCACTGTCATCCTGTTACATGAATCAGTGAAGAATTAGAATAACTGGGGGAAATATATGTCGTAGCTAACAAAGTAAGAAACAATAGTTAACAAGTCTGAGTCATAGAAGCTAGAAGTGTCCCTTCAAAGAGATGAGAACTTAGAATTGATGCATGGATCTTATTCTAAACAGCATAAACACCATGGCAATAACAAATTAACAGTAACAAGATCAGTGTTAGAAGAATTAAGTACAAGGCAATCACGAGTACCAATCCAGTGCAAGTTAATAGAGAAAATATGTCAAAGTTACTCAGATTTACTAATGTGTTTTTCATACTACCAAATTGAAGGTAAAAGATGTGTACTGATTCAACACTGCAAACTGATTTCTGAAAGCTTTACCAAAACATTGTTTAGTCGCTTGGTGCTAAAGCGATAGATGTTGAACACTAACTGCCAGCGATAGTAACAACCAGCAGGTACTGCACCTGCGACCACCATCACTAGCTTGGAAGCAATAAGCACAGCATAGGTAGGATAGGAATCATCCTGGTTGTGTGTTCACGAATCACCTAATAGGTGCCGTGCCGCATAATTGATTTCCTGAACTCAGTATGCTACACTTGTCTATCCCAAATCAGGGCTCATGAATCCTCATCAAAGTGTGAAATTTTACCTGAAGTAGGGCAGTGGCCACGTCGAAAACCACGTACAGGTCAATGGTCTGCGGGGCATGAGAAGCACATCAGGAACCCGACAGTCGCAAGTGGCAAATGAAAAAAATACTGCTGGGGAATCTGTACACGAATGAGGCATAGAGCAGCAAAATAAGATATATATTCGTGATCTTCACATCATGAATCCAAATCCTACGGCTGATAGTGGCCCTTTTTATACTACAAAAGACACCTGTACACGACCATTGACACCGTTGAAGAATCACAACAGCACACTAAGAACAATGACAGGCTCCGCAAGCCTGTGACATACTGTACACGATAATAGGAGCAAAAAACTAATAAATTCATTACAGGCTTGCCAATAAAAATAACAAGTTACCTACACACAAGGAAACATAAACTTGAGAGGTTGAGATCAAGGCCTATCAACTACATCATATATATATGCATCAAAAAACAAGGCCATATGGACCAATGCATCATAATTATCAGTTTTAAACACTACAGGATCAGACCAACTGACCGAGCCTGATGAATCAATAGGTGTGAAATGCATTGACACTTTGCTCTGTCTTAAAATTGACAGCTATATTAATTTATATTTATACTCATTAGAGATAGTCATAATATTGGGACGTGGACACTCATCAAGATAACTCTAAAAGAGTTTGACAAGATATGCAACCCAGAATGTTTCAGGACTCTACACAGAATATAACTATAAAAACTGCAGCAGCAATACAGATGCAGAGCAGCAATACAGACCTAGGAGATATCTTGTGATAGCAGGCATTCCATAAGCCGCAGAAATGGCCAGAGCAGTGTCACCTGCAATAAGTAAAACAAAAGAACCAAATTAATCTAGGCTTACTGGGATGTGTAGCAGAATTGATGCGAAGAGATCAAAAGGGAACCGGATTAATTACCCTGTGAGAGTTCACGGGTTGACGAGGCACCTACACATGTCCAGCCGCCCTTCCATGACCGCCGGGGTTCACCGCCCTCCTTGACATCCTCAGCTCCTTGGTCGCCACCCTGACCGATCGGACCGGTCCACTCGCCCAGGCCTCCATCAACACCCCCCCTCCTAGCATTCGTTCATTAGCAGCACTAACCTACCAAAATAAATCTCAGTTATATAATTCACTGTTGAATACAGAGAAAGATAA
Source organism: Triticum dicoccoides (assembly GCF_002162155.2). Classification (NCBI taxonomy): domain Eukaryota; kingdom Viridiplantae; phylum Streptophyta; class Magnoliopsida; order Poales; family Poaceae; genus Triticum; species Triticum dicoccoides. Next base: position 533,586,768 of record NC_041386.1, on the reverse strand, counting down.
TTGCTTCTATGCAAAATGTTATAGATGGAAGTAATAGAAGGATTTAGTAAAATGCTCACATAATAGATCATATCATCCAAGCTTGCAAATGCTTAAGATCTAACTGGCTGAATGGATTTGTAATAAGATATTGGATTTATAAAGTTGTTGCAGAAGGGACTGCAACTTTCCTGATAATTTGAGGCTCAGAACTCAAATTCCACTCCATGGTAAATAAGCTGACAGTCATTGGGGAACTTGATTCAGACTTCTTGGTGATGCCCTTAATGGCAGGGGGAACCAATACGGACATTAAAACGGAAAATAAGCATAGCTAAGAAGACCCTATTCAACAACCTAGACCTAGGCAAAGGACTGTTCCATCTGAGAAGCCAGCCTAACTACAACGCCATGTGATGGTTCTAAAACTGGGTTCAGTTCTGATCCCATGCTCAGATCCTATTCAACTACTCCGTATTTGGTAAAATACAACTCGACCAATCTCACCTATCCAAGCATATCTAGATACGCAACCAGTATTGCACGGAGGAGACAGGGTGGGATTGGATGATGGGATGGAGAGGAGGAACTTACGATGGCGTCGGTGGCGCCATCGACGGACCAGAGGGTGATGTCCCCCTTGTGCAGCTTCAGCCCGCCGGCCCCCGCCGCAGCCGACGGGGACGAGGACGAGGACGAGGGAGGGCAAGAGGGCCTTGGCCTCGTCGGCGGTGTCGGGGCAGATGTTGCCGAGGGTGCAGAGCTCCATGGCGCGGGAGCAGCGGACGTCGGGCAGGTTGACGGGGAGCCGCGGCTGCCCAAGCCCCGCCTCGCCGATGGAGAATGGGGCAAATCCCTCCAGATCGAGGCCTAGATCTGTGTGGGCTTGGCTGCGAGCCCACTGCTGCCATCGCGGGTCCGGAAGCACCGCCTCGGCGGGGGAGGGGATGGGTGCGGAGGCGATGTGAGAGGGGATGGATCGAGGTGGCGGCGGGTGTGTTCTGGGGAGAGGGGGAGAGAGAGGTGGCGGCGGGATGGGGAGAGGGGAGAGAGAGGCGTCGACGGGTGTGTTCTCGGGAGAGGGGGAGAGAGAGGCGGCCTGCTAGGGTTTGGGCTGGGCTACTGAGATCTGAACGGTGAGTGAGAGGCATTGGATCCACTGTATACTAACGGTTCAGATTAGCTATAGTGCGGTGATCCGTGTGAAGAGTTCTGATTGGCTCAGAAAATCAGTGATTTATGAAAGAGTTTCCAAGTACTAAAAATAGAGGGATTTTGTGAAGCAGCTACCAAAAATATTTTGCAAAAGGGCACCACACAAATTTTCACTTGAGTTAGACCACATTATATGGATGAGCACCAATTTTTTTGCATTTCTGATCTTTCTAGCTATTTTTTATCATTTATCTCGTGCCCAACATGAGTTTTTTCTCAAGGATCTACCATATATTTGTTGTAAAATTGTACCAAATCAATTTTCTAAAATACTAGGCCATATTTAATTCACAATTGACCAAATGGTTGGGTGTCAAAAGCTTTTATCCACCTTTGGTGAAAAAGACAAATTTCCGCCGATTCAGTAGGAAGCGGGTCAAATTTGAACTGTAGCTACCTCATAGTTTGCTCTTTATTTTCTCCAAAAATCAGTTTTAGGTAAATAAGTATCTATTTAATCACAGAAACACCAAAAAAATTTCAAGATTCAACAACTAGCTAGGAACGGTCATGCCCGTTGTTTTGACCGCATTTTGAAACAGACATAAAAAATTCAAAAAAAATCAAAAAAATTGGGAAACCTTCGCATTGTGTCATTATATGTGACCAAGGTTCCAGGAAAAATAATAAAATTGTAATACATCAAATATTATAAAAAAGTGTTCCAAAAAATGAGCTATCATGCGTGAAGATTCATGGCTTTCAAGCCAAATGATCAATCTTATGGCCACATTCATGGCATAGTGTGTTCAAATGATCTCATATTGTGCACAAAGGTGCATATTGGAATTCCAAACAATGTTGCCTAAGGGAGTTTTCATTTTCTTTGCACGGAAAATTCATTTTCCATTTTTTGAGTGCCCGAAATGAGGTTTTTTTGTGAAGGACCTACCATATATTTATTGCAAAATTGGACCAAATCATTTTTATAAAATACTAGGCCATATTTAATGCACAATTGACCAAATGGTTGGGCGTCAAAAGTTTTGACCCACCTCTGGTGAAAAAGACAAATTTCTGCCGATCTAGTAGGAAGAGGGTCAAATTTGAACTGCAGCTCCCTCATAGTTTGCTCTTTATTTTTTTCAAAAATCATTTCTACGTACACAAGTATCTATTTAATCAAAGAAACACCAAAAAAATCCAAGATTTAACCACTAGCTAGGAACGGTCATTCCCGTCGTTTTGACCGCATTTTGAAACGGGCATAAAAAATTCAAAAAATCAAAAAATTGGGAAACCTTCACATTGTGTCAATATATGTGGCCAAGTTCCCAGAAAAAAATAATAAACTTGTAATACGGCAATTATTTTTAAAAAGTGTTCTCAGAAACGAGCTATCACGTGTGGAGATCAATGGCTTTCAAGCCAAATGGTCAATCTTATGGCCACATTCATGACATAGTTTGTTCAAATGATCTCATATTGTGCACAAGGGTGCATATTGGAATGGCAATCAATGTTGATTTGGGGAGTTTTCATTTTCTTCGGACGAAAAAACCATTTTCCATTTTCCGAGTGCCCAAAAGGAGGTTTTTTTGTGAAGGACCTCCCAAATATTTGTTGCAAAATTGGACCAAATCATTTTTCTAAAATACCAGGCCATATTTAATGCACAATTAACAAAATGGTTGGTTGTAAAAAGTTTTTATCCACCTCTGGTGAAATAGACAAATTCCCGCTGATTTAGTTGGAAGCGGGTCAAATTTGAACTGTAGCTACCTCGTAGTTTGCTCTTTATTTTTTTCCAAAAATCATTTATAGGTACATAAGTATCTATTTAATCAGAGAAACACCAAAAAAATTCCAAGATTCAACCGCTACCTAGGAACGGTCAAGCCCCCCATTTTGACCACATTTTGAAACGGGCATAAAAAATTCAAAAAAAATCAAAAAATTGGAAAACCTTCGCATTGTCTCATTATATGTGATTAAGTTTCCGGGAAAAATAATAAACTTGTAATACGATAATTATTTTAAAAAAGTGTTCTCAGAAATGAGCTATCGTGTGTGAAGGTCAATGGCTTTCAAGCCAAATGATCAATCTTATGGCCACATTCATGGCATAGTTTGTTCAAATGATCTAATATTGTGCACGAGGGTGCATATTGGAATGGCAAACAATGTTGCCTAAGGAAGTTTTCATTTTCGTTGGACGAAAAAAACATTTTCCATTTTTTGAGTGCCCAAAAGGAGGTTTTTTTGTGAAGGAACTACCAAATAATTGTTGCAAAATTGGACCAAATCATTTTTATAAAATACTAGGCCATATTTAATGCACAATTGACAAAATGGTTGGGTGTAAATTTTTTTGATCCACATCTCGTGAAAAAGACAAATTTCCAACGATTCAGTAGGAAGCGGGTCAAATTTGAACTGCAGCTGTCTCATAGTTTGCTATTTATTTTTTCCAAAAATCATTTCTAGTTACATAAGGACCTATTTAATCATAAATACATGGTTTGGTGGCGATACGTAGAGGTTTGGGCAGTGGCCGAGGGCCCCAACTCTAGAGCGCGTAAACTCGCATGCCCGCCGCGTGGTCACCGCATGACCGTGGCGTTGCCATGCGTTCTGGGAAGCCTAGGCATGTCTAGTGGGTTGGGCACTCCCCAGGTTAGTGCTAGGAAGAAAATTACAACATAAGATTCTCACGAGGAGACCGATCGATGCTCAAACATGAATTAACAGCCAAGTGTTTGATTAGAGGTACGGGAAATGTACATGGCTAATGGGCGTGAGTTTTGGCTAAGTATGATCAGTTACTAAGAAGACCGTATTCACAAATTTTCAGCTCAAAAGGAGGTGCCTAGGTGGTACTTTCTTTGTGCACTACCACACTGGACATAAATACGAATGTTGAAGCTCGGCTCAAAATAATGAACAGATTGAGCTGGCATTAGGTGGAGGATGGTTATTTGGGCATAGGAAACCACTGTAGAAAATGGATACTATTTGGAAATGCCAAAGTGGTACTTCCTTCACAATTCTCTTCTATGGACAGAAACTTGGGAAAACTAGTGAGAGAGATTGGATGAGTGAAATGAGCTAAAAATTGGTGTAGGTAAGTTACATAGGTATGGTCATCCGCTGGTAAATTTTCAGATCATTTGGGTAAGCCTAGCTAGTACTTACTTCACAAAGCTTCTCCCGAGGTAGAAACTTTGAAAATTTCCTGAGAAAGATTTACTAGGAAAATTGAGCTGAATATTATCATGTGGCAATGATTTGGGTATGGAAGAGTGCCCGAAAAGTTTGAGGGTAATAGGAGGGGTCTAGATAACACTTGCTTTGCAACGTGCCAATTTGGCCATACAATATAAATTGAACCTGGGCTCACATAGATGATTTGACTGAGCTGCAATTTGGAGGAGGGTGATAATTTGGGCATATGAAGGAACTGTATAAATTTCATGTCATTTCGATATATAAAAAAGGTACTTCCTTCACAATGCTTCTAGGTGGACAAAAACTTTGGAAATTTGCCGAGGAAGATTTGCTAGGCAAGTGGAGCTGAATTTTGTCATGCGGTAATGATTTGGATAGGAAAGAGTGCCCAAAAATTCCGAGGGCAATCAAGAATATATAAATAACACTTCCTTCATAAAGTGCTGTCATGAACAGAATAGGAAAATGAATATTGTTGAATTAGTTTTGAACTAGGCAAGGAAGGATTTTTACATATTTGATGAAGATATGACCCAAAGAATTTATGAGATTTTTTGGGGAATTTTGGGAATGACAGAAATATAGGTTGCTTCACAACCTAGGGCAAAAACTGCCACATGGACATGACACATAGGCAAAACTGATGAGGTGGCGCCTAGTCATAGCAACCCACCACAATTTACAAGGTCATATTGGTCATGATCAGCTAGAAATAAGGCAACAAACTAGTGCTATCTGCTTTATGACCATTCCGTGTAAGGAAATTACGACCTTTCTGACCAAAATGGTCGTTATAGTTTAGGTTTTGGAGCCCCCCGAACAACTTTTGACCAATTGGTCTGAAATGGTCATAGATCTATGACCAATTCTTCCAGGGTCACTAACAGAAGGTCACAAGTTGACATATTTCTTGTAGTGACTCCGCTCCTCACTCACGAGAAAATGGCTGGTCACCGAGATGCCCAGTCCCATGCTTTATGCAAACTAAATCAAAATAATTGCAAAACAAAACTCCCCCTGGGACTGTTGTTAGTTGGAGGCACTCGTTGTTTCGAGCAAGCCATGGATTGATGTTTGTTGGTGGAGGGGGAGTATAAACTTTACCATTCTATTTGGGAACCACCTATAATGTGTGTATCATGGAAGATATCGCCATCTCTTGGTTGTTATGTTGACAATGAAAGTATACCGCTCAAAATATTATTCACCTCCATTTCAAAACCGAGCTCTGGCACCTCTAAAAATCCCTGCTTCCCTCTGCGAAGGGCCTATCTATTTACTTTTATGTTGAGTCATCACCCTCTTATTAAAAGCACTAGCTGGAGAGCGCAGCTATCATTTGCATTCATCACTGTTAATTTATATTGGGTGTGACTATGATTGGATCTCTTTTACCATGAATTACAATGTCTAGTCAGTCCTTGATCTTTAAAGGTGCTCTGGATTTATGTTTTGCGGTCTCAGAAAGGGCTAGCGAGATACCATCTTGTTATATCATATTATGATTGTTTTGAGAAAGTGTTGTCATCCGAGATTTATTATTATGGCTTGCTAGTTGATTATGCTATTGATATGGGTAATCATGAGACCTGAGAATTATTGCAAATATGGTTAGTTATAATATTTGCTGAAAACTTGAATGCTAGCTTGACATATTTATAACAACAAGAGCAAACAGAGTTTGTAAAAGTTTTTCTTTATTTCTTCCAGTTTGTCAACTGAATTGCTTGAGTACAAGCAAGGGTTTAAGCTTGGGGGAGTTGATATGTCTCCGTCATATCTACTTTTCCAAACACTTTTGCCCTTGTTTTGGACTCTAACTTGTATGATTTGAATGGAACTAACCCGGACTGACGCTATTTTTAGCAGAATTGCCATGATGTTGTTTTATGTGCAGGAAACAAAAGTTCTCGGAATGACCTGAAACTCCACGGAATATCTTATAATAAATAATAAAAAATCCTCGCCAAAGATGAAGACCAGGGGGCCCACACCCTTGCCACGAGGGTGGGAGGCGCGCCCCCCGCCCTAGGGCGCGCCCCCTACCTCGTGGGCCCCCTGGAGACCTCCCGACTCCAACACCAACTCTATATAACTGCTTTCGGGGGGGAAAAATAAGAGAGAAGATTTCATCGCGTTTTACAATACGGAGCCACCGCCAAGCCCTAAAACCTCTCGGGAGGGCTGATCTGGAGTCCATTCGGGGCTCCGGGGAGGGGGATTCGTCGCCGTCGTCATCATCAACCATCCTCCATCACCAATTTCATGATGCTCACCGCCATGCGTGAGTAATTCCATCGTAGGCTTGCTGGACGGTGATGGGTTGGATGAGATTTACCATGTAATCGAGTTAGTTTTGTTAGGGTTTGATCCATAGTATCCACTATGTTCTGAGATTGATGTTGCTATGACTTTGCTATGCTTAATGCTTGTCACTAGGGCCCGATTGCCATAATTTCAGATCTGAACCTATTATGTTTTCATTAATATATGAGAGTTCTTGATCATATCTTGCAAGTCTATAGTCACCTATTATGTGTTATGATCCGTTAACCCCGAAGTGACAATAATCAGGATACTTTCCGGTGATGACCGTAGTTTGAGGAGTTCATGTATTCACTATGTGCTAATGCTTTGTTCCAGTTCTCTCTTAAAAGGAGGCCTTAATATTCCTTAGTTTCCATTAGGACCCCGCTGCCACGGGAGTGTAGGACAAAAGATGTCATGCATGTTCTTTTCCATAAGCACGTATGACTATATTTGGAATACATGCCTACATTACATTGATGAATTGGAGCTAGTTGTGTGTCACCCTATGTTATGACTGTTACATGATGAACCACATCCGGCATAATTATCCATCACTGATCTGATGCCTACGAGCTTTCCATATACTGGTTTATGCTTATTTACTTTCTCGTTGCTATTGTTACAATCACTACATAATACCAAAAATATTACTTTGCTTTCATTACTCTTTTGTTACCGTTACCACCACTATCATATTACATTGCTACTAAACACTCTGCTGCAGATACTAAGTTTCCAGGTGTGGTTGAATTGACAACTCAGCTGCTAATACTTGAGAATATTCTTTGTCTCCCCTTGTGTCAAATCAATAAATTTGGGTTGAATACTCTACCCTCGAAAGCTGTTGCGATCCCCTATACTTGTGGGTTATCAACTGGTGACAGGAGCCTATTGATGGACTCTGATTTATGTCCATCACATCTGAAGCATATCACCTACGCTGACAAAGGCAAAAGCAAGGTATTGGGTCTAGGTAAGGTTGCAATCTCAAAGGATCGACACATGGACAAAGTCATGCTTGTCGAGTCCTTAGGGTTCAACCTCATGTCTGTCTCAATGCTTTGTGATCTTGATATGGTTGTTGTCTTTGGCAAGTATCATTGTGTTGTGATCATGGAAGCTAGCAATTCCAAAGTCTTCAAAGGCTTTAGGAGAGGAGATTTGTATATTGTTGATTTCTCTACAGGATCACAACCTGCTACATGTCTACTTGCAAAAGCTTCAGACGGCTGGCTATGGCATCGATGACTTCGTCATGCTGGGATGAGGAACTTGCACACGCTCGCGAAGAACAATCATGTCATTGGCATCGAGGGTGTCAAATTCCTCAAGTACCATTTGTGTGGAGCTTGTGAAGCCGGAAAGATGACCAAGGCCAAGCATCCCTCAAAGACCATCATGACTACCACTCGTCCATTTGAATTGCTTCACATGGATCTCTTTGGCCCTACTCACTATGCCACATTTACTAATGCTGCATCTTTATATGGCTTTGTCATTGTTGATGATTATTCTCGATATACATGGGTGCATATCTTCACTTACAAAACTGAAGTGCGGGAAGTCTTCAAACGATTTTCCTCGAGGGCTTCAACCAACTTTGGTGTGAAGATCAAGCACATCAGAAGTGACAATGGAACTGAGTTCAAGAACACTGGTCTTGATGACTATCTTGATGAACTTGGTATCACTCATGAGTTATCTGCTCCATATACTCCTCAGCAGAATGGCGTCGTGGAGCGCAAGAACAGGACCCTTGTTGAGATGGATCGCACTATGCTTGATGAGTACAAGACGCCTACTCGCTTTTGGCCTGAGGCAATTGATATTGTGTGCCACATCATGAACAGGGTATATCTTCACAAATTCTTCAAGAAGTCTGCATATGAACTCCTCACTGACAAGAAACCAAATGTGAGTTATTTCAAAGTCTTCGGTGCTAAATGCTGGATTAGAGATCCTCATCAAGTTCTAAATTTGCACCAAAAGCACATGAAGGTTTTATGCTTAGTTATGGTAAGGACTCGCACACCTACAGAGTCTTCAACACCTATCACCACAAGGTTGTTGAAACTGTAGATGTGCGGTTCGATGAAACTAATGGCTCACAAGGAGAGCACCTACCTCCTGTGACAGATGAAATACCTCATGAGGAATCCATCATGTTCAAGGCTACTGAGGATGTTATTCCTACTGAAGAATCTGCTGAAGAAGTCATTCCAGAATGTGAAGAACATCTTGCTGATGCACCTGAGGAAAATGGTGCTAAAGAAAATGCTGATCAAATTCCTCAACGATAACCAGCTCATCCTCGCGTTGCGAATGAAGTGTAGATTGAGAAAATCATCAGCGACATCAACATTCTAGGTCCTCTCACACACTCAAGAGCTTCACATTTATCTAACTTTTGTGGGCACTTTGCTTTCGTGTCTATCACAGAGCCCACTAAGGTAGATGAAGCATTTTTGGAGCCTGAGTGGATTCAAGCTATGCAAGAGGAATTACATCAATTTGAGCTCCACAACGTCTGGGAATTGGTCAAACGTCCAGATCCTCGCAAGCATAATATCATTGGCACAAAGTGGATCTACCGCAACAAGCAAGATGAAAATGGCCTCGTGGTGAGGAATAAGGCATGACTTGTAGCTCAAGGCTACACACAGGTTGAAGGAATTGATTTCGATGAAACTTTTGCACCTGTTGCTAGACTTGAGGCTATTCGCATATTACTTGCTTATGCTAACCATCATGATATCATCTTATATCAAATGGATGTGAAAAGTGCATTCCTCAATGGTAAGCTTGAGGAAGAAGTATATGTTGCTCAACCCCCAGGTTTTGAAGATCCAAAGCATCGTGACAGAGTCTTCAGACTTAATAAGGCCCTCTATGGCCTCAAGCAGGCCCCTCGGGCGTGGTATGATACTTTGAAGGAATTCCTCATGAAGAAAGGCTTCAAACCCGGTTCACTTGACCCAACTCTTTTCACTAAATCTTATGATGGTGAATTGTTTGTGTGCCAAATATATGTTGATGATATCATTTTCGGCTGTACTGACCAACGTTACAGTGATGAATTTGCCTATATGATGAATGAAGAATATCAAATGTCTATGATGGGAGAATTGAAATTCTTCTTAGGTATTCAGATTCATCAACCGCGCAATGGCATATTCATATCTCAGGAGAAATACCTTAAGGATGTAGTGAGGAAATTCGGCATGCAAGATTGCAAAGGAGTCAAAATCCCTATGCCCACAAATGGCCATCTATGCAGTGATGAAAATGGTATTGACTTCGATCAAAAGGTATACCGCTCCATGATTGGTTCTTTATTGTACTTATGCGCATCTAGGCCAGACATTATGCTTAGTGTTTACATGTGTGCCCGATTTCAAGCTAGACCAAAGGAATCACACCATAAGGCTGTGAAGCATATTCTTCGATATCTAGCTCACACACCAACACTTGGATTATGGTATCCCAAGGGCTCGGCTTTTGATCTGATTGGATATTCAGATTCTGACTATGTTGGTGATTGTGTGGACCGCAAGTCAACATCAGGCACATGCCATTTCCTCGGATGATCCTTGGTCTGTTGGTTCTTGAAGAAACAGAATTGCGTATCACTGTCTATTGCTGAAGCTGAGTATAGTGCTGCTGGTTCTTGCTGTGCTCAATTGTTGTGGATGAAGCAAACCCTCAAGGACTATGGCGTCAACATGAAGAATGTGCCTCTCTACTGTGACAATGAGAGTGCCATCAAGATTGCTCATAACCCTGTTCAGCACTCGAAGAAAAAGCACATTCAGATTCATCATCATTTTCTTCATGATCATGTGTTGAAGGGCGACATCTCTATTGAGCATGTGAAGACTGAAGAATAGCTAGCCGATATCTTCACAAAGCCCTTGGATGAGAAGAGATTTAGCAAGTTGAGGTGTGAGCTAAATATCTTAGAATCTTTGAATGTCCTTTGAAAAGGACACACATCCTAACACTTATGCAAAATTGATGACTTAGATGTGCAACACACGAAGTAATGTTTTTCTTCAGTCAATGAAGACTACCCCTCTAAGTGTGAAAAAATTAACGAAGAATTTGATTCTCAGAAACCTACGACAATCGTACGCGGTGTCTGAAATCATCATTCTTATACGGTGGGTCACGCCACCACCAAAATTTGAAAATCTTCAATTTGAGTTTTTTTAATTTGAAATTCCTTAGTTGTTCATTTTCTTCAACTTTGCAATATCTTCACTCTTCCCGTTGTTGTTCTTCATTGGCAATATAGATATATACGAGTTTATGTCCTCTACATCATTCACTTATTGCATTTCTTCAAGGTGCTTGTTCTGCTAAGTGAATGTGATCGGACCCTTCCCCCTCTATGCTAAACTCAACCCAGTATATTCACAAATTCTTCATGTGCGTATATTTGAAACTCGTTCAAGATCTTCACTGTGTCCTTGTCAGCTGAATAATTTGCGAACGAAACTTTGAACTTATCATATCTGAATTTTCAGCTTTTGCCGCTCAAACTGTTCCACCTTTCGCGATATATTATCCTATTCACCCATGATCGCACATGATCGTCACCTCTCTGTTCGTGGGTGACACATGTCATGTGAATGAGAAGGGTCAGGGGCACGTTCGTCCAATGTCCTCGGGCGAGCAGTTTTTCACTTCGGCTATAAATACCTCCCTCCCTTCCTCACTTCATTTTACTCCGCTCGACCTCATTCCCTCGCTCGAGCTCTCAACCCTAGCTCCGCCACTACTTCCATCGTCGCTGGTGAGGAAGAGCTTCACTGCCTCGACCTCGTCGCCGTCGAACTCGTGCCGGCTGCGGATTTCTTCACTCCGCCGCCGCCATAGCTGTTTTCCTCTGCCAAGTTAGGGCGTGGAAGATCTGAACTGATGAGCTTCTAAATCTACTCTTCACAGTTCGTCGTGTTCTTCATCAAGGATAATTAAAAGTTATTTTTACTGCCCTTGTTGATTCTGATGTTTTCTTCAAATATTCAAAAGGTGTTTATTCCTCAAATCTTCACACACTAAACACCTCACATATCATCTTCTCTTGATCTGTTTCTCTAAGCAACATTTTTCTTCAAGATTCCTCAATTTTGTGTATTTTCAAATTTGTACAACTCTGGAACCTAAATCAAAGAACGCTTAGTGAAATTCCTCAAGACTCATCCGGTTAAATTCCTCAAACTTGTTCTTTTTGCAAAAACTTCTGAGAACGCATATGACCTCTCCAAATTCTTTGCACCTATATATTCTATTCACAGGTACACATGTCCGCTGCTGAATCTCTAGGTTCTCATCAACTTAACTCATTTGCAACGTTCCTTGAAGAAAAGTTGCATACCTCTTCAGAGAACTCAATAGTTCAAAACCCTCAACTGAAGAAAATGGCTGATGGAAAGAAACCTTAGAAGGGAGGAAAGAAGCTGGAAGTCAACACAGCTTTTGAGATCCCTGATGACATTTACAAGGATTATTGCACTCCTGATGAGGCCACACATGGAAAGGAGGACAAAAATGAGCGCAAGGTGCACATACAAAGGATAGAGAGGAGATGGGCACGGGAATGGAGGGAGTACAGGTATGTCACTCCAAAGTATATGAAGAAATTCGCTCTTCACCCTACTTGCCCAAGACCTTCGTTGGCACCTGGACAAGAAGCTGATCCCACTAGCCTCAAGCGCGGTGGGGACTATCCTGATGAATGGGCAAAGCGTCAAAGCTAAGTTGGCCAAAGTAGCAAAAGAGGCAGTGAGGAAATTCAATGAAGACTCTGCTGCTGCTGCTGCCACTGTTGAGGCCTATGCTAGCAAGCCGAAGAAGGCCATGCCTAAGAAGCCCGCACACAAGCCCAATGACTCTATTTCTTCAAAGCCTTCATGACCAAGCTCCTCTGCAATGCCCTCACGGCCAACTGCTGCTAAGCCCTCACGACCAATTCCTCAAGCCGCCCCAGTTCCTCAAGTTACAACATACTCAGCTCCTCCTTCAAAGTCCTCAGCACCTGCGCATCTCGGCTCGTGCCAAAGGACAACATGCATCTCTATTTCCTCAGGAGCCTCTGCAAGTTCATCAGCTCCTCTGCATTCTTCAACTGGCCCCACTTTGCTGAAGACCAAGGCCACTGCTGGACGAGGCACTAGACCAAGTCCTCAAAAGAAGAAGGTCACCTTTCAAGTACCATCCTCTGAGGACGAAGCTGATGATGAAGAACTTGAAGAAATCATCAGAGACAGACAGTAGAGGGCCGCTAGAGCCAAAGGAAGTGAAATTGCTCTTCTACTGGATCTAAAGTTGATGCTTGAGTACATTGATCTCTGGCACAAGGACCCCAACACTCCTATGCCAGACTTCAAGCTGGCATATGGCCAAAGTCATATGCTGACTGCCTTCAAAGGCGAAGAAAAATGGAAATTTGAGAAGGCTGGGCAGCTGAAGAAAGCGCAGTACAAGAAGGAGCGCCTTCTGAAGAAAAAACATTGTGAAGATGACCACTGATGAACTCATTGCTGCTTAGACGGAGATCAAAAACCGCAATGATGAATTTGACGTGTACCGTGCAGATTGGCTTGGAGCCAAGGTCAGATTTGTGAAGTTAGCTGAAAAATTCACTACCAATCTTGCAGCTCCAACGCAACAAGAAATTCCTCAGGGTGAAGCATCTGCTCAGCCTACTGAAGAAAGTGCCAGCACTGCTGATGACAATCAGGCTGCTGAAGAAAATGCTAGTACCACGGATGATGACTGCATTCCACCCGCTGATGAAACTGCCAGGGCAACCACTAGTGTTGCGCCTGAAGAAATTGTCAGGACAGCTGAAGCTTCAACCGCTGTTCCTGAAGAAACTGATCATGCCAGGGCAACTGCATCAGTTGTGTCTGAAGAAACGGAACCAATTTCCTCTGCTCCTCCTGCACCTACACCAAGTCCAATTCTTCCTTCTGCATCAGAAGCGAAGAAGACCAAGGCTGCCGAGCCTGCAACTGTGAAGAAAAGGAAAGCATCAACTTCACCAGAATCTTCAGCTCCGAAGAAGATGAAGAAATTGACCAGCTCGTTTGAAAATCCGATTGATGCTGTTCCAGTCTCAAGCATGCCATCAAAGGAACTCGTTCCTTTTGATGAAGAATACGTGATCCCAAGCGGATCCGATGAAGATATTCCTTCTGCTTCTTCTTCAGAGCAGTTGGATGAAGAAATTGAAGTTGATGCAATCCCTTCAACCCCGGTTGTCTCATCTCCCATGCCTCAGTTTATTGCTGAAGAGGCCGGTGTTGAAGAAATGAGTGGAGAAGATGAGGATGTGGACATTGGGTGCACAACGCCAGTGATGGATGATGACTTTTGGGAAAGTCAGCACCCCAATTCTCTTTTGTTCACTCCTCTGCAACAAATTCCTCAGTCCCCAGTGACTACTGAAGGTCAAATGGGATCTGAAGAAGCACACCCCACTCCGTCTATTCTTGAAGATATTCCAGCCACTAGTGCTGATGACATTGCTGCTGAAGAGTTGAAGACCCAGGCTTCCACTAAAGAAGAAACTGAAATTTCTCAGCCTGCGGATCCTGAGATTGCGATTCCTGAGGTTGTGATGCAATTGACTGACACTCCTCACCCCAAGCCAAAGGATCCTTTCTCAAAGAAGCAAAAATTCAAGGCTGATGACTTCTTCCACGAGCACGTATTCTTCATGGACTACAACCCCTATGACTCTGCTCGTCTTAGAACGAAGCATTTCTAGACTGCCAGCTAAGCAAACTTCTATTCTTCGCTGCTTCTCAACAAAGACAAAGTCTTCGACCATGAGCATATTCCTCACGTGGACATGGAATCACTGCCTTGCTTCACGCTAGTCCTCATTGTTCTTCATGACGCTGGACTGCTCAACTTTTGGACTGATATTGTTGATTGGAATGAAGAGCTAATTCTTCAATTCTATGCAACGCTGCACATCACAGGAGATGCTGAAGATGTGAACTCTTGGGTATTGGACTGGATGACAGAGAATACTCACTTCAAAGCACCGGCCTCTGAATTGCTTCATGCCCTGCCTATCAGTCCTCCCCTTAAAGGCACTCATTGCATATATCATGAACTTGAACTTACCGCTCACTACATGCAAGTGTTGATGAAGCCGCTGAAGCCCGGTTAAAGCCCCAAGGACCAAGTTCCTCGTGAAGGAATTGCTGTTTGTGCCTAGAACTGTCTATTGCATTCTGACAAAGACATTGAGTCCAATAAAAGTCCACGATTCAAATGACGAAGAAGTTGTTGGCAACATGAAGAATCTGCTATTCAATATCATACATGGCATTCCTATCAACTACCATGACTTCTTCATGAGGACTCTGGCAAATGTTGCGCTCTCTCCATTTGAGTTGAAGCCTTATGCTCCTTGGATTATGAGATTCCTCAGAACAAGGTCTTCACTAAACTACAAGGCTGATTTTCAGAATCACATCAGTTACATTCCCCTAATAGAAGTCCTCAAGCGGACATTTTCCTCATCTAATGAAAAGGGCAAGGCTATTGCAATTATTGATGAAGGCATTCGTCCATTGGATGGTCTGTTCCGCAAAGCTGCATCCTACTCCACCAATGATGACTCTGCCACTCATGACTCTGCCGCAAATGCTTCAAAGCAAAATCCTCAAGGCACAGCTCCAAGGATGATGACTGATCGTGAGCTTCTCCTCAGTCTTCACCAGAAGGTCAATCCCAACCACAAATGGGTTAAGCGTCAGTTTGGTTCTATTCTTCACAACATGACTGCTACACACAATGCAGTGAAGAAAAACCATTACTACCTCCATGAAGTCTTCGGTCACAACTGGGTTGTTCTGTCACATCTGTATTGTGAAGATGATCTGAAGCAAATGGGTCTCAAGCAGGACTTTGACTGGTCTCAGCCACCGGTGAAGAAATTCAAGAAGACCAAAGTTCCTTCCTTGGTAGCCAGCTCATATTCTTCATCACGCATGACTGATGAACATGAAGACTTGGATGACACTGCGGCAGGCCCTACCTCAACAACCGACCCCAACAATGCTGGCGTTCCTTCATCGACTCATTGATGATATTCTTCAGGGGCGTTAGTCCTCATTTTTCGTCCCTTTTGGTCATTCTATGACAAAGGGGGAGAAATTTGAGTTATTATTCAAGCGGGTCTACTTATATGGGCGTTTTTTTTCTAAGTTACAACTCTCGTTCTTTTGAAGACTTTGCTGGATCAAGTTGTAAACTTAAAACCGATGGTGGTCTGATACTTTTGTTGTGTTCTTCTGCATGCTTATTCCTCATATATGTTAATGCACGCATGCTGAATTACATCACTCACCATATTTCATCATGCATTTCAAATTCTTCATATTATATGTTAAATGCGTGTATGAATTACAAGATATAGGGGGAGATCTCCATGATTCTACTCTTCAAGTGTGCATTGCTTCAAAAGCAAATTCCTCACTATGCACATCTTCAGGGGGAGTTCTTCTATATCTTGCAATCAAATTCCTCAATATCAGTATTTACACTTCATATGTTTATCCCCGTTGAAAACTTAACCTATATTGTCATCAATCACCACAAAGGGGGAGAATGTAAGTGCATCTAGTTCCCCTTAGTGATTTTGGTGTATTGAAGACTTATATGTTAAGGGACTGATGCGTTTGTGCGTGTACACATGTCTATAAGTCTATGAGGAGTTTGATATTTATAGAGAAAGTCGACCCCTAAAAATGAAGTTCTTCGACTGAAGACTTTGGATTTCTGAAGACTTTCTGAAGACTTTGAAAGTGAAGAAATTGGTGTGACCATGAATACTTGGTATTCAATCGAGGAACATGAAGCGTGAAGTCTTTTGTTTTCATAGTTTCATTTTCTCTATTGAGTCATAGGAAACACCGTACTGTTAAAGGGGGTTGAGGAAATACTAAGGAAAAGTTTCCAAGTGATGCTCAACTCAAAATCCTACAGCTACCAATCCCTTCGAGTGAAGCCATTGGAAATCTCAAGCAGTTCAGTCAATTTCTTCAATGACAGAGACGAAGTTCTTCTGGTCTCTGAGGAATTTGTTCTAACTGAGGAGTTTGGAATTCTCTAGTGCGGATTGCCTACAAGTGAGGAACATGATAGCCCTGAGGAATTTGATAGTCAAATTTCCGACCATTGTTGTGCTACGCGCCAGCTGTCCCAAAATATCTTCACACCTAACGGTCATATCATTGAAGGGCATTTATGTCTTATCATGTCGGGCTGCTCCCTAGGATATGAATAGCCGCCCCCCTACAACCACTAGCTGGTTGGCTGCTCCAAGAGAAACTGACACTTGTCATTTGAGAGCATCCCATCCTCCTAGGACTTTGAGCGAAAATCATCAAGTGAGGACAACCCAAACCCAAACACCTACAAACCAAAAGTGATTGAGCATCACTGAAGAGATTGATCCTGCGTGGATCCGACGCTTGTTACCTTTGAAGACTGTGCATCTTCCAGACGGTTAGGCGTCATGGTCTAGAGCATCCAAGAGGAAATTGTGGATCACCAAGTGACCGAGTCTGTGACGGTTTGGAAGTCTCCTGAAGACTTACCACGAGTGATTGGGCGAGGTCTGTGTGACCTTAGCTCAAGGGGAATACGGTGAGGACTGAGTGTCCTGAACCGCGTGTTCAGGACCGTGTGTCCGGGACTGTGTGTCCTCAGGTTTGAATACCTAGCCGCCCTAACCATACGTACAACTGTCTCAACAGTTGGAACTGGTCTACCAAATCATTATCTTCACCAAGCCTACAGGTTCTATTTCCTCAACCCTTCCATTTCCTCATTACCGTGTTGTGTGCTTGTTCATATCTGTTTGAAGACTTTGACTGAAGACTTTCCCAATTTCCTGAGTTCAATTTCTTCAGTCTGTTTGTCTTCATCCTGTTTATCCTTTGTTTGCGCTTTCTGTACTCTGTGCTTGTTTTCATTTCATCATGAAGACCATGCTTATGTTCTCTTATGTTTACATCTGAGTACTTATTCCGCTGCAAGTAGTTCTTCGCTTAGGAATTTCCTCACCCTGAAATTCCTCAGTGAAGAATTCATAAAAATCGCCTATTCACCCCCCTCTAGTCGACTTAACGCACTTTCAAGAACACCTTCCAAGAACGAAAATTAAGTTGCCATATGAATCTATTATGAGAGCTACTTATGGATTGCATACCAAAGATGATAATACCTAGATCTATTGCAATATGCCTAGCTAGGGGCGTTAAACAATAGCGCTTGTTGGGAGGCAACCCAATTTTATTTTTATTTTTGCTTTTTGGTTCCGTTTTTCAACAAATTTTTCATCTAGCCTTTGGTTAGATTGTGTTTTCATGTTTCAATTAGTGCTTGGGCCAAGTCAGGCCTCTGGGATGGCTTACGGTGATAGTTGATTTGATCTTGCTAAAAAATAGAAACTTTTGCGCCTAGTAAAATAATTTTCATTTTTCATAGAAGCACGCTAAAATATTGATTCGTCTTGCACAAGATTGATATACAAATTTCCTATGTTGTCCTCATTTTTCAGAATTTTTGGAGTTACAGAAGTATTCAAAGTTTACAAATTACTACAGACTGTTCTATTTTTGATAGATTCTATTTTCTATGGGTTGTTTTCTTATTTTGATGAATATATGGGTAGTATCGGGGAGTATGAACCATGGAGAAGTTGGAATACAGTAGATATTACACCAATATAAATAAAGAATGAGTTCACAACAATACCAAAAGTGGTGATTTTTTTATACTAACGGATCTCATGAGTTTTCTGTTGAGTTTTGTGTTGTGAAGTTTTCAAGTTTTGGGTAAAGATTTGATGGACTATGGAATAAGGAGTGGCAAGAGACTAAGATTGGTGATGCCCAAGTGATACGTCTCCAACGTATCTATAATTTTTTTATTGTTCCATGCTGTTATATTGTCAATATTGGATGTTTTATAATCATTTTATAGTCATTTTATATCATTTTTTGGTACTAACCTATTGACATAGTGCCAAGTGCTAGTTGTTGTCTTTCCATGTTTTTTTACATTGCAGAAAATCAATACCAAATGGATTCCAAATGCCACGAAGCTTTACGGAGATTTTTATGGACCAGAAGACACGTAATGGGTCCTGGCTGCACCTGGGGGGTGCTCCGAGGAGAGCACAACCCACCAGGGCGTGCCAGGAGGCCCAGGTGCGCCCAGGTGGGTTGTGCCCACCTCGGGTGCCCCCCGGACCGCCTTTTTGCTCTATAAATACCCCAATATTGCCAAAACCCTAGGGGACACGACGAAATATTCTTCCAGCCGCCGCAGAGTCCAGAACCACCAGATCTAATCTAGACACCATCTTGGATGGGGTTCACCACCTCCATTGGTGCCTCTCTGATGATGCATGAGTAGTTCTTTGTACGCCTTCGGGTCCGTAGTTAGTAGCTAGTTGGCTTCCTCTCTCTCTGAATTCTCAATACAATGGTCTCTTGGAGATCCATATGATGTAACTCCTTTGCGGTGTGTTTGTTGGGATCGATGAACTTTGAGTTTATGATCAGATCTATCTTTTCATATCCATGAAAGTATTTGAGTTTCTTTGATCTCTTTTATGCATGATCTCTTATAGCCTCGTATTTCTTCTACGATATTTGGGTTTTGTTTGGCCAACTTGACCTATTTATCTTGCAATAGGAAGAGGTGCTTTGTAGTGGGTTCGATCTTATGGTGCTTGATCCCAGTGACAGAAGGGGAACCGACACCTATGTATCATTGCTACTAAGGATAAAACAATGGGGTCTATCTATACATAGATAGATCTTGTTGTCGGCGTTCTGGGAACGGGGGTCCCCAGACTTGCCTGCCTGCGGCCTGCGGCGTGGCTCAAAGGGGGGCCCAGCATGGCCCATCTTCATCAACACAGACCCAAGACCCTCGCGAGGGGCCAAGCCTCGCGGGGCGGACGACACGGAACTTCCTCAGGCACGGCCTCATCAGGCTGGCTCGTGAGAAGGCAGAGAGATCAAGGCGGGGTACCTCACGAGGTGCCCGTGACGCAAGCCATGACGACCAAAGGCGCCAGGCGGGCGCCAGCCGTGCAGTGTCCTCCTTTCCTCTTTGGTTGAAAGGGAGCAAGCGCAGGCGAGAGCATCAAGCAAATGCACCCGTTTCGGTGCAACGAGACCAAGACCAGTCCAACGGCAGGGAGGAAGTCATTGTGGAGCCCAAGCCAGCGTCACCACCAGAGCCTTTGGCGGGCGAGGACCAACTTTAGTCAGGATAACTGTACCAGATGTTCCCCTTCAAAATGGCCAATTGTTGGCGCCCTTCCCGCTCAATATTTGGGAAGAGGCCCAGGGCCTTTGCCTATAAATAGGACTAGCCACCCCCAGGGTAGGGGGGAAATCAAGAAGGGAGAATCTAGAAGCCAAGAGAGAAACTATCTAGGATCGGATCGAGTAGCATCACACACACAGAGAGAGAGAGAGAAGGGCGACTGAACTCCTCCTAGCAGTTCATCCCCCCAGCCAAGAACAGACCCTCGCGAGGCTGTTCTTCCTTGTATTGCTCATCATCATCAGCCCAAGAGGCAATCCACCACACCACACACTGGAGTAGGGTATTACACCACAACGGTGGCCCGAACCAGTATAAACCCTATGTCTCTTGTGCTGTTCTTTCCATAGCTTAGATCTTAGCGAGGCGGAGGGGTGTAGGTAGGTAGAAGGCGAAATCTCCACGCGCACCCCAGTGTTCGAACCTCAAGGGTCTGCCGGAACCCGAAATCCGACATTTGGCGCGCCAGGTAGGGGTGCGCAGGAATCCACCTTCTACCACTTTGTGTCCCGTCGCGTCGTCATCACCATGTCCGGCGACCAGGCGGGCAACCCAGATCCATGGGCGGCGTGGCCCGCCCGCGCAGAGCCGATCGCCTTGGGCGACCCTGTGCCCCAGGCAGCTCGCGGTCCGCAGGGCGCTGCAGGCTGCGGGCGATGCGGATAGGCTTCAACAGCTCTCACACCGCGACAAGTACGGTCGGCAGCAAGGGACTCCAATCACGCCGCGACCACGACACCGTACATCCGCCGGGAGCAGGCGAACTCGAGGGCCGCTCTCACGGTGGCCTGAGAGGTGCTGCAGTGCAGGCTGCTGGAGGGCGGCCACGATGTGCTGCTGGAGCGGGTGGCAGAGCTCCTGGGCTTTGCCGCCTCAGGGGCTCACCCCTTCTGCACCCAGCTCCCATCTCAAGCCCAGGGCGGCCCGCGCGGGGGCTCCGCGCGCGCCCGTGGGCTCCAAGGCTACCCCAATGCTGGCGAAGCTGTTGGCACCGGACCGGCGGCGGTGCTACCCCCGCTCCCGGTCCGCGAAGAAGAAGGACTCGACGCGACCCACGGCCCCAGTGGACAGCCGCGCTACCACCCCACGGTGGGCGCGTCAAGCAGGATAGCGTGGCACGCGAAGTACTACGGCGTGGCCTTCGGGATGACGGCGCCAGAAGAATACGTGCCCCTCATGATGGATCAAGGACACCCTCACGAGGGCGAACAAGGATCGCTCCTTAGCCCAAGCTGAGGGGACGAGGTGCCAGAAGCTGAGCCCTTCTAGGAGCCCCGGTACGGTCCCACTGGCCACGCCGGAGGCAACGATTATCGGGTACCGCTAATTCCTCAGGAGCAGGCATACGCTAATCATGGATCGCAGGAGGTGCAGGTCGCCACAGCGAGCAGCTGCCCCGCTCCCACAGTCTCCTACACCTCAGGAGGAGGGCGCAGGGGGCTGCAGGAGAGGGGCCGAGATCCGACTTCACCACCGCGGCGTTCGGAGCAAGGTGTTCTCAGGAGGTAGGCCCTCTGCTAGGGAGGTGCCTCAGGGCCTGCCCCTGGCGGAGGACCCGTGGTCGTCGGGGGAACCGCTGGCGACCGCTCTACCCCATCGGCGGTGTCCTGGTTTCCGGTCGTCGTTGATGGCACTAGAGTGTGGCGCAAGGCGGGGCCCTCGTCTGGCGATATGAAGCAAGGCTGGTACCTATGAAGAAGGCCCAGTGCCTGTGAAGCTCGCCGCCCCGTGACACTCTCACGTAATAATGAGTGGGGCTGTACACGCCCCGGAGTCTCAGGGGTGCCGGCCTCAGGCCCTGGGGCTCCCTCCCACGCCCAGTGGTAGCACTTAGCTCCACACTGGTGAGAAGACGTCCAAGACTAGATTAGGTGCCGGGCGCGGCCTTTTGTCTGCTTTCGTCGCTTTTCCCTTTGGTTATCACTTTCCCCCGCTGGATTCAAGTTGGATTCGAATTTGAGATTTGCGTGTGTTCGGGGAAGGGGTGCTTAGTATCGTTCGAGCAATTTCTCGCGTTTTGATTACCACTTCGCCTCAGCTGCCTCCCCTCGTGAGCCCCTCGCGAGCCAGGTCAGGCCTAGCTTGCGCGCAGCCCAGACTGCCGCCGCCGCGTCCTCTCAGGAGGGTTTTTTTTACTGCAGATCCTACGGATTCGATCAGGGAACACTCGGGACACCACAGCCTCCCACAGGCTACCTCAGGGCCCGCACGGGACGAAGGTAAACTAGCCAACCAGCGCGTCGCTTATCCAACCACTTGGCGCGGGCGCATGTGCAATGTAACATCTACTAATACGATGAACACAAGTTTTACATGAGGGGCTCCCCCTTCCAAAATGCTCTCACAGCCATCAGGACAAAACCTAAGTTCTATTCATGCAGGGTAAGGAAACAGGAACGAAGCATGATCAGTCGGATAAATCCCCCAATGTGTCCTCAGGAGCACCACCCGAACCGTTGCTGGCGTCGCTGGACTCGCCATCGCTGTCTGCGTCGCCGCCAGCGGTGTCAGGGCCGTTCACCACACCGCCCTCGTCGGCAGCCATGATCACGCCATCGTCGTCTAAAGCGAAGGCCCTGACAAGAGCATCCACATTGTCTTCCACCCAGTCTGCCAGGTCGTCTCGGACGGCCTGGGGGACAGGGGCGATGGCGGCGTCGAAATCGAAGTGGGGATCCATGTTCCAGAGATGGCTGAAGACGCGAGAAAAGGCGCGCCCGAGCAGGGCGCGGCTCCTCCCCTCCACCAACCTGTCGGGCCTGACCGACTGCGCCTCCACCTACGTCACCACGTCGGTGAAGAACTGAAGGTTGCCGGCGTAGTTGACTGCGTGCGGCTCACCAACAGCCGCCTTGCAGATGTTGCCCAAGGCTGCGTTGGCTCTCTCCCGGAGCGTGGTGAGCATGGGGCCGTGCTCATGCTCCAGGATCCGCCGCTGACGTATCTCGTCCGCATTCTGGCGCGCGATGGCTTCAGCCTCCTCCACCCGATGGCGAAGAAGGAGCACCTCGGCCTGGGAGGTGGTTGACTCCCCTTGCGCTACTTCAAGGGTGTCCCGAAGAGCATCGGCCCGCCATGTCGCTTCCTCCAGCTTGGCCCTCAAGGCAGCAGTCCTACCTTCAGCCTCGGCCCGGATCAACCCCAGCCTCTCCTCGGACTCGCGCTTGAGGTCCAAGCGCGCCATCGCCACCCGACGTCCGACCTGCTCTAGGACACGGGCTTCCGTGCAGCGACATCATCCTCCGCCTGTGTCACCAAGCGCTCCCTCGTCTCCAGACGCTCGTACTCGCGGGTATGTTCAGCGGCTTCCAGCGTCAGCGCCTCCTCACGCTTCTAGAGCTCTGCTGGGTCACCAGAGGCCACCTTCATCGATGCGAGGGCTGCCTCGCGCAGCTCCACTTGCTCCTCCAGTGAGTGGCACCAGGCCAGGAGCTCCCGAGCCCGCTCCTCCGCCGCCTCTCGCCGCCGGTCAGCTTCCCGGGCCTCCTCAGCGGCCCAAGATCGGGCCTCCCGAGAGGCCACCAGCGACGCCTTGGCCTCTTCATTGTCAAGATCGCGCTGATGGCGCGCAAGGGCGATGGCGCCATCCATCTCGTGCCTCTCTACAGCCAGGCACATGCCCTCGGCCTCAAGGCGCGCGTCTTCATCAGCAAGCTCCTCACCAAGCAGGCTCACCGCGTCAGCCGCCCTTCGAAGGAATCTTTGGCGAGGAGCGCGACGCTCCCGGGCGCGCTCGAGCACGTCTTCCACACCATCATATACCCCAAGCAAGCGCCGGGGGCCACGGATCAGCACTCCCCCTCCGGGCAGGGGGCTGGGGGCTGGCACCCTCGCGACGGCCGGGTACGCCACGCCAGAAGCCCAGCCTGGAGCCAGCCCGTCCCCAGATGAAGAGCGCAGGGAGCGCCTCAGCCAGTCACAGTCCACAACCAGGCGAGAAGCCCACGGCAGACTGGCTATGCCACGAGAAGGCCCGCGAAGGAAGATCGCGAGGTGCGCAGGGCCTCGATGCGCCTCAGGATGGTTCACCTCTCCGATCGCCCTCACCACAAGGGCTCTGCTGCTCGAAGCGCTTGAGAACGATAGAGGGGGCGAAGCCAAGGGGGACAGCACCTCAGCCATCTCCGCGAGCTCGGCTGGAAGGGGCCTACGGAGCAAGGATCAGTAAAAGCAACAGAAGGATCGGGAGCTGCAAAAGGAGAAGGCTTACTCATCAGTGGCGAAGTACTTCCTACGCTTCAGCAGGCGACAAGGGTAATCGTCGCCCAGGGCCTCCCTTCTCTTCCGGAGGGCCTCAAAGTCCATGCGGAAGCGGCCCAAGAGTTGAGCGCAGGGATCAACCTGCGACGAGGACAAAGCGCTAAGGCGATCCGCGTCAGGGGCGCCTGCCTGATGCGCACTGCCAGTCGCCTCGCCAAGAGAAGCGGCTGGAGCCTCAGGGGCCTCAGCCACAGGCGCTGAGGGAAGCTGCTTGCCGCCCTCAGCCTTAGCGGCACGGGCCCCAAGAGTTGCTCCCTCATGAGCATCGCCCGGCAATGTCACCCCGCCGGGAGCCCCCTCGGCCTCTGGCGCCTCACGCCTCCCTGCTCTGCCACCCGAGGAAGAGTCGCCTTGGCCGACTGGAAGGGCAGTCACCATCACTGGGTTCTCGCGAGGCCCCCGGAGGCCGGCGGGGCGCGGCCCCCACTCATCAAAGATAGGTATCTGATTCACAAAAACGCCCCTGTTCTGGCAGAGGTACAGCAAGGCCCCTCCCTGCTGGATGCTGCCAGGGTTGGGGTCCCCAGTCAGGATCAAGAGCACCGTCCTCAGCACTTTAGGCGTCAGGTCCTCTTCCTGGAGCCTCATACGATCATCACGCCCGCTGAAGGCCCACATCCGGCGGGAGTGGCGTTGGAGAGGAGTAATGCGGCGAAGCAGGAACTCCTTCACCACCTTGGGCGCTGTCACGCCAAGCGACCTCAAGAACGCGAAGCGGTGCCAGACGAAGACGAGCCGGGGGCTCTCAAGCGTCTCCTGGCCCCATCCCGAATTGGGGACAGCAGGCGAAGTTGGCTCCGATAGCAGGGGGCTGGGCACCCCTGCATCCACATATAGCCACCGCTCGCGGAACCCAGCCGCGGGCAGAGGGAGCCTGAAGTCAATCTCTGAGGCCGCTGTCTCAGATGCGGCAATGAAGCTCACGCACGCCCAGCATTGGGTAGGGTCGACAAGGCGCGGAGAGAAGAAGTGGCGCAACAAGGCAACCGAAGGAAGGATGCCCATCATTGCCTCGCAAACAAAGGCGAAGACCGAAAGGAGGGTGATGGATTCAGGACCCATATGCATCATGTGGATCTGATAGTGGGAAAGCACGGCATTGAAGAAATCAGAAAAGGGGGGAACCAGACCCGCCCACAGGGCGTCAGCAAAATACTGGACCTCGTTGACTATCCTGTCGATGGAGAAGTGGGACGCGGGCCAGGCCGTCCTCCTCCCACATTCGTTGAAGATAGTGGCCAGAGCCGAGCTGACCTTGCCCAAGCCCTCGGCGGGGGCCACCAATAGCGGCGAGCAAGGCGGAGGCATGTGTTTCTTCCCTCTTCCCTTCTTCGTCGAAGCCATGGCGATGGGAAGGGGGGGAAGGTTCGAGATTGGTTTGAAAACAGAAGCTGGAGTTTGAGAGGAGGAAGGACAGAGGGTGCTCGAGCAAAAGAAAGGGGAGTGGCTGTGTACGACTACGAGTCCGCCTAGCATGGCACAAATAAGGGGGTGTGGGGGAACAGTGCCACCCGCGTCCAATCAACCGCCACGCGGCGCCCAAGGCCGCAGGCTGTTAGGGCCCGCGGCGCTTCGCTCTTGCCCTTTCGCCTCCCCGCACGGCCAAGTCCGGGCGCGCCTTGGGCCCGGGGGCTACTGTTGGCGTTCTGGGAACGGGGGTCCCCAGACTTGCCTGCCTGCGGCCTGAGGCGTGGCTCAAAGGGGGGCCCAGCACGGCCCATCTTCATCAACACAGATCCAAGACCCTCGCGAGGGGCCAAGCCTCGTGGGGCGAACGACAAGGAACTTCCTCAGGCACGGCCTCATCAGGCTGGCTCGCGAGGAGGCGGAGAGATCAAGGTGGGGTACCTCACGAGGTGCCCGTGACGCAAGCCATGACGACCAAAGGCGCCAGGCGGGCGCCAGCCGCGCAGTGTCCTCCTTTCCTCTTTGGTGCAAAGGGAGCAAGCGCAGCCGAGAGCATCAAGCAAAGGCATCCGTTTCGGTGCAACGAGACCAAGACTAGTCCAACGGCAGGGAGGAAGTCATTGTGGAGCCCAAGCCAGCGTCACCACCAGAGCCTTTGGCAGGCGAGGACCAACTTTAGTCATGATAAGTGTACCAGATGTTCCCCTTCAAAATGGCCAATTATTGGCGCCCTTCCCGCTCAATATTTGGGAAGAGGCCCAGGGCCTTTGCCTATAAATAGGACTAGCCACCCCCAGGGTAGGGGGGAAATCAAGAAGGGAGAATCTAGAAGCCAAGAGAGAAACTAGCTAGGATCGGATCGAGTAGCATCACAAAGAGAGAGAGAGAGAGAGAGAGAGAGAGAGAGAGAGAGAGAGAGAGAAGGGCGACTGAACTCCTCCTAGCAGTTCATCCCCCAGCCAAGAATAGACCCTCGTGAGGCTGTTCTTCCTTGTATTGCTCATCATCATCAGCCCAAGAGGCAATCCACCACACCACACACTGGAGTAGGGTATTACACCACAACGGTGGCCCGAACCAGTATAAACCCTGTGTCTCTTGTGTTGTTCTTTCCATAGCTTAGATCTTAGCAAGGTGGAGGGGTGCAGGTAGGTAGAAGGTGAAATCTCCGCGCGCACCCCAGTGTTCGAACCTCAAGGGTCTGCCAGAACCCGAAATCCGACACTTGTCTACATCATGTCATTGTTCTTATTGCATTACTCTGTTTCTCCATGAACTTAATACACTAGATGCATGCTGGATAGCTGTTGATGTGTGGAGTAATAGTAGTAGATGCAGGCAGGAGTCAGTCTACTAATCTTGGACGTGATGCCTATGTAATGATAATTGCCTGTAGATCGTCATGATTATTTGAAGTTCAATCAATTTCCCAACAGTAATTTGTTCACCCATCCTTTGCTATTTTTCTCGAGGAAAGCCACTAGTGAAACCTACGCCCCCCGGGTCTCTTTCTCATATATTTGCCTTTGCGATCTACTTTTCTTTTGCATTTATTTTAAGATCTATTAAACCAAAAATACAAAAATGCTTTGCTGCACTTTATTTTATTTGCGATCTATTTATTCAATCTATTACAACTTTCTCCCATCCACGCACCAATGTCTGGCACCGTTACCCGAAAGGGATTGACAACCCCTTTAACATCTCGGGTTGTGCGTGGTTGTTATTTGTGTGGAGGGGATGTTTATGTTGTGTTGCTTGGTTCTCCTACTGGTTCGATAACCTTCGTTTCATCACTGAGGGAAATACCTACCGTCGTTGTGCTACATCATCCCTTCCTCTTTGGGGAAATACTAACGTAGTCCTAGCCGACATCACTAAGGCACCCTAAGGTAATATTCAAGAACAACCAAGAGGCTAAGCTGGGGCATCCCCTCTTTCGTCTTCTTCTATCGGTAAATTTACTTGAGGCTATATTTTTAATCATCACATGATATGTGTTTTGCTTGGAGCGTCTTATATGATATGAGTATTTGCTTTTTAATTTGCCACAATCATCCTTGCTATACACACATTTTGAGAGGGACACACATGAATCGTGAATATATTAGGATACTCTATGTGCTTCACTTACATCTTTTGAACTAGGCATTATGCTCTAGTACTTCACTTATATATTTTTAGAGCACGGTGGTGGTTTTATTTTATAGAAATTGTTGAACTCTCTTGCTTCACTTATATTATTTTGATAGTCTCTCTAAACAACATGGTAATTTGCTTTGGTTATAAATTTAGTCCTAATATGATGGTCATCCAAGAGGTATATAATAAAAACTTTCATATAATTGAATACTATGAAAGGTTTGATTCCTTATGATTGTTTTGAGATATAAAGATGGTAATATTAGAGTCATGCTAGTGAGTAATTGTGGATTGGTAGAAATACTTGTGTTAAAGTTTGTGATTCCCTCCTTCCTTCCTTCTCATCTTGGAGGGCCAGATTCAAGACTGATCTTTCCAACATTGTCCAGAGGTTGCCTAAACACAACACACATCTGATTCCTAACTTTGTAGACACTATAGCTTAAATACTATAGCATAGTTTCCCCCCTGAGACATTTTATGTAAATCTTAGCTCTTGTATATGTAGATCTCCCTCCACCCCCACCCCCACTCCTTGTAAAGTTGAATGAACTTTAATATTTTTTGCAGTAGGAGCCTTTCCTACTGTTTAACCCTCAAAAAAAAGTTTTTGATTCCCGTAGCATGCACGTATGGTGAACCGTTATGTGATGAAGTTGGAGCATGATTTATTTACAGATTGTCTTCCTTATGAGTGGCGGTCAAGGACGAGCGATGGTATTTTCCTACCAATCTACCCCCTAGGAGCATGTGTCTAGTACTTTATTTCGATAACTAATAAACTTTTGCAATAAGTATGTGAGTTCTTTATGACTAATGTTGAGTCCATGGATTATACGCACTCTCACCCTTCCACCATTTCTAGCCTCTCTAGTACTGCGCAACTTCGCTGGTGCATTACACCCACCATTTACCTTCCTCAAAATAGCGACCATACCTACCTATTATGGCATTTCCATAGCCATTCCGAGATATATCGCCATGCAACTTCCACCGCTCCGTTTACTGTGACACGCTTCATCATTGTCATATTGCTTTGCATGATCATGTAGTTGACATCGTATTTGTGGCAAAGCCACCATTCATATTTTTTTATACATGTCACTCTTGAGCCATAGCAACTCCCGGTACACCGCCGGAGGCATTCATATAGTTATATATTTGTTCTAGTATCGAGTTGTAATTCTTGAGTTGTAAAGTAAATAAAAGTGTGCTGATCATCATTATTAGAGCATTGTCCCATGTGAGGAAATGATGATGGAGACTATGATTCCCCCACAAGCCGGGATGAGACTCTGGACGAAAAAAGAGAGGCCAAAGAGCCCAAAATAAAAAGAATGAGAGAAAAGAGAGACGGGACAATGCTACTATCCTTTTTCCACACTTGTTCTTAAAAGTAGCACCATGATCTTCATGATATAGAGTCTCCTATTTTATCACTTTCATATACTAGTGGGAAATTTTCATTATAGAACTTGGTTTGTATATTCCAATGATGGGCTTCCTCAATTTTCCCTAGGTCTGCATGAGCAAGCGAGTTGGATGCACACCCACTTAGTTTCTTTTTGAGCTTTCATACACTTATAACTCTAGTGCATCCGTTGCATGGCAATCCCTACTCACTCACATTGATATTATTGATGGGCATCTCCATAGCCTGTTGATACACCTAGTTGATGTGCGACTATCTCCTTCTTTTTTGTCTTCTCCACAACCACCATATTCTATTCCACCTATAGTGCTATATCCATGGCTCACGCTCAAGTATTGCGTGAAAGTTGGAAAAGTTGGAGAACATCAAAAGTATGAAACAATTTCTTGGCTTGTCATCAGGGTTGTGCATGATTTAATACTTTGTGTGATGAAGATGGAGCATAGCCAAACTATATGATTTTGTAGGGATAACTTTCTTTGGCCATGTTATTTTGAGAAGACATGATTGCTTTGTTAGTTTGCTTGAAGTATTATTGTTTTCATGTCAATATTAAACTTTTGCTTTGAATCTTATGGATCTGAATATTCATGCCATAGTAAAGAAAATTACATGGATAAATATGTTAGGTAGCATTCCACATCAAAAATTCTATTTTTATCATTTAGCTACTCGAGGACGAGCAGGAATTAAGCTTGGGGATGCTTGATACGTCTCCGACGTATCTATAATTTTTGATTGTTCCATGCTATTATATTATCTGTTTTGGATGTTTTATATGCATTAATATGCTATTTTATATTATTTTTGGGACTAACTTATTAACCCAGAGCCCGGTGCCAGTTTCTATTTTTCCTTGTTTTTGAGTTTCACAGAATAGGAATATCAAACGGAGTCCAAACGGAATAATACTTTACGATAATTTTTCTTGGACCAGAAGACACACGTATGACTTGAGAACCAAGTCAGAAGAGTCCAGAGGTGGCGGCAATGGTGCAGGGCGCGCCCCGGGGGGGGGGGGAGGGGGCGCTCCTGCCTTGTGGGCCCCTCGAAGCTCTTCTAACCCTATTATTCGGCCTATAAATTCCCAAATATTCCCAAACCCTCAAAAGCATCCACAAAAAGACTTTTCCGCCGCCTCAACCTTCTGTTCAGGTGAGATCCCATCTTGGGGCCTTTTCCAGCAATCTGCCGGAGGGGGGATTCGATCACGAACGACATCTACATCAACCCTATTGCCCTTCTGATGAAGCATGAGTAGTTTACATCAGACCTATGGGTCCATAGCTAGTAGCTAGATGGCTTCTTCTCTCTCTATGTTATTCAATACCATGTTCTCCTCGATGTTCTTGGAGTTCTATCCGATGTAATCTTATTTTGTGGTGTGTTTGTCGAGATCCGATGAATTGTGGATTTATGATTAGATTATCTATGAATATTATTTGAATCTCCTTTGAATTCTTATATGCATGATTTGATATCTTTGTATTTCTCTTAGAATTATCATTTTGGTTTGGCCAACTAGATTGGTATTTCTTGCAATGGAAGAGGTGCTTAGTTTTGGGTTCAATCTTGCGTGATTTCACCCAGTGAAAAAGTAGGGGTAGCGAGACATGTATTGTATTGTTGCCATCAAGGATAAAAGATGGGGTTTTCATCATATTGCTTGAGTTTACCCCCTACATCATGTCATCTTACTTAAGGCGTTACTCTGTTCTTTATGAACTTAATACTCTAGATGGATGATGGATAGCGGTCGATGTGTGGAGTAATAGTAGTAGATGCAGGCACAAGTCGGTCTACTTGACACGAACGTGATGCCTATATGCATAATCACTGTCTTGGATATCGTCATAACTTTGCGCTTTTCTATCAATTGCTCGATAGTAATTTGTTCACCCACTACATTATTTGCCTTCAAGAGAGACGCCTCTAGTGAAAGCTATGGCCCCCGGGTCTATCTTCTATCATATATTTTCAGATCTATAAACCAAAAAAACCCAAAAATACCTTGCTGCAATTTATTTACTTTTATGTTTTAGTAATCTTTTATACCTATATCTATCATATATCACCTTTGTAATTGACCATGAAGGGACTGATAACCCCTTTATCGCGTTGGGTGCAAGTGTTTGATTGTTTGTGCAGGTGCATAGATTTCAGACTTGCTTGTACCTCCTACTGGATTGATACCTTGGTTCTCTAACTGAGGGAGATACTTTTGTCTAGTTTGCTGCATCACCCTTTCCTCTTCAAGGGAAAAACCAACACAAGCTCAAGAAGTAGCATCAGATCATCGACGAGAACTCGGATTACTACGATAAGAAACTGAAGTTCAACGACCAGAAGGACAAACTGGTCACTGAGATGGATCCTCTAAACAAGGAGATACAGCTCCCGAAGGACGAGAGGGTGCAACTCAAGACGCTGAAAGTCCATTATAGAAAGGAGGGGGAGAGCAATAGGAACAACTTGTGTGAGATAAAGATCATTCTTCAGAGAGAGATGTAATGCATATGTAGGTAGTTTGGAGATATTGTCGAAGTTTGTCACTTTTGCTTCTAGCTAGCTAGTGTATACTACTCTTTGTGGATTTGAAGTTATCACTAGAAGTACTAATCTTTTGTTTAGCTAAATGTAAGTAAGTTTAAATGGCTGAATATATACTAGGTTTAAATTGCTGGGTATATATTTTTATTAGTGAAAATTTCTAATTGCTGGCATTGGCACACACTCAACGCCATATCTAACACAATTATATTGCTAGCGTTAGTGATACGTCTCCAACGTATCTATAATTTTTATTGTTCCATGCTTTTAAAATATCATTCTTGGATGTTTTATACTCATTTACTAGCAAATTTACATCATTTTTTGGGACTAACCTATTGACATAGTGCCTAGTGCCCATTGTTGTTTTCTTCTTGTTTTACTTCACAGAATATCAATACCAAACGGAGTCCAATTACCATGAAACTTTTTGGAGATTTTTTCTGCCCAGAAGACACCCAGGAGGCCCAAGAAGTGCACACGAGTGGGCATGTGGGTCCCACTAGGCACCAGGGCACACCCTGGTGGGTAGTGGGGCCCACAAACACCTCCTCCACCGACCTATGGCTCTATAAATACTCTAAAATCCCCAAAACCCTAGGGGAGTCGACAAAACACAATTCCAGCCACCGCAAGTTCCCGAACCACGAGATCCAATCTAGAGATCTTCTTCGGCACTCTGGCGAAGGGGTCAACGATCACAGAGGGGTTCTTCATCATCACCCTTGCACGTCCAATGATGCGTGAGTTGTTCACCACAGACCTACGGGTCCGTAGGCAGTAGTTAGATGGCTTTTTCTCTCTTTTTGATCTTCAATACAATGTTCTCCTCGATGTTCTTGGAGATCTATTTGATGTAATGACTTTTTGCGGTGTGTTTGTTGGGATCCGATGAATTTTAAGTTTATGATCAGATCTATCCATGAATATTATTTGGGTCTTTGTTGAACTATTTTATGCATGATTGTTATAGCCTCGTATTTTTTCTTTGAAACTTTGGTTTGGTCTGGCCAACTAGATTGGTTTTTCTTGCCATGGAAAAAGGTGCTTTGTGATGGGTTCAATCTTGCGGTGCTCAATCTTAGTGACAGAAGGAGACATGACACACATGTATTGTTGCCATTAAGGATAAAAATATGGGGTATATTCCTACACGAATAGATCTTGTCTACATCATGCATCGTTCTTATTTCATTACTCTGTTTTTCCATGAACTTAATACACTAGATGCATGCTGGATAGCGGTCGATGTGTGGAGTAATAGTAGTAGATGCAGGCAGGAGTCGGTCTACTAATCTTGGACGTGATGCCTATAGACATGATCATTGCCTTGAATATCGTCATAATTATTTGCTCTTTTGTCAATTTCCCAAAAGTAATTTGTTTACCCACTATATGCTATTTTCTCGAGAGAAGCCTCTAGTGAAATCTACGCCCCCAGGTCTACTTCCTATCATATTAAAAACAAAATTACCTTGTTACACTTTTTATTTCTTTATTTTTTGTGTTTTCGCTCGATCTATTTATCAAATCTTACACAATTTAATCTATCTCAATACCAAGGAGGGATTGACAACCCCTCTTACGCGTTGGGTTGCAAGTTTTTGTTGTTTGTGTGTAGGTGCCATTTACATAGTGTTGCTTGGTACTCCTATTGGATTGATAACCTTGGTTTCATAACTGAGGAAAATACTTACCGTTGTTGTGCTGCACCATTCTCTCCTCTTCGGGGAATTACCAACGCAGATACATGCAATCAGTTAGCCACATGGCATGCTAGTAGTACTCACAATACTGCTGACGTGTGTGCCAGCGCCACCACTAAAAAATTTCACTAGCGCCATATTGGTGGCGTTGGAACCCTACGCCAGCAAGGGCAATGTTGGCACACCATAGCTAGGATATTCTACACTAGTGCATCGTGCGAGCCATATTAGCTGTGTACGCCTGTTTGCTTATGGGTAGAGCCAGGGCTATTTGACCCAATATTTTCTATGTTATAGAAGGGCCCACGAATCAGTGACACTGGAAAGATAGAACGTGGCGGTGTAAAACACAACCGATTCAGAGATTCAGAGGTTCAGATAAGCTTAACTACCACGTTCTTAGATTTTTTCAATGCTTAACAAAGAAAACTAACATAGTTACATTACACTAATACGATATTTTAACAGGGGCGACATAAGATGGCGGGCCGGCACCGACAACAACAACAAATGGACGGCTACGTGTCTTCATCATCCGAAAGGATGATGGTGCCGTCATTGTTGTTGTTATTTTTATCGTTGGAGGAGGATAGGATGACAACGTTCGGTCCCTCGCCTTTCGCCTCGATGGTGGATACTACACCAAAGTTGCCTCTCTCCTCTTCCCTCGAGATACACCCTCTTCTTCAGTCGCCCGACTCATGCCTGCATCTATGGTATTAAGTTCATGACAAGCAGAGTAACACCTTAAGCAAGATGACATGATGGAGACAGAATAAAACCAAGAAATATGATGAAACCCCGTTGTTTTACCCTTAATGGCAACAATACAAATACATGCCTCGCTATCCCTACTATCTTTGGGTGAGGACACCACAAGATTGAACCCACTACAAAACACCTCTCCCATTGAAGATAAATCAATCTAATTGGCCAAACCAAACAGATAGATCAAAGAGAAATACAAAGCTATAACAATCATGCATTATAAAGTTCAGAAAGGACTCGATTACTTTCAATGAATAATGTGATCATAAACCCACAATTCATCAGATCCCAACAAAAAACCGCAAAAGAATATTACATCAAATAGATCTCCATGAAGATCAAGGAAAACATTGTATTGATGATCAAAGAGAGAAAATAAGCCATCTAGCTACTAGCTATGGACCCATCGATTTTTGGTGAACTACTCACACATCATCGGAAGGGCAACAAGGTTGATGTAGAAGCCCTCCGTGATTGATTCCCCCTCGAGCAAAGTACCGAGAAAGGCCTCCAAATGTGATCGTGGAAGAACAAAATCTTGCGGCTGCAGAAAAATTGTTTCGTGTGGCTCTCTGGGGTTTTTGGAATATTTGGGAATTTATAGTAGTGGAATTAGGTCAGATAGAGCCACGTGGGGCCCCACAAGGCATCAGGGGCGCCCTACACCCTGGGCGAACCCTATTGCCTTCCCGTCTCCTCACTTCTCGTCTAGTCTCCTCCTGAAGCTTCCAGGGCCTCTTATGTCCGAAAAAAATCGTCAAAAAATTTCGTAGAGATTGGATTCCGTTTGGTACAGATTTTCTCAAAAACCAAAAACAAGCAGAAAACTGTAACAAGGATTAGGCACTGAGTTAATAGGTTAGTCCCCCAAAATGTTATAAAATTGCATAAAAAGTATCCATGATTGATACTATAATAGCATGAAACAATCAAAAACTATAGATACATGGAGACGTATCAGCATCCTCGAGCTTAATTCATGCTTGTCCTCGAGTAGGTAAATGATAAAAACACAATTTTTGATGTTGAATGCTACCTAGCATGTTTATCATGTACTCTCTTTACGGTATAAATATTGAGAAACAATGAAGTAATTGATATTAACATAATATATCCATGAATATAAGAACATAATCATTACTTTTTTGAAATATAGGATGCTCGACAAATGTTATCCCTAGTCATTGAATTATGTAAGCATGACATGACTCCACCTTCACCGCATAAATATAAATCATGAGCACTCCAGTGTCAAACCAAGCAATTGTATCATACTTTTTAATGCGCTTCAACATTTTCAAGTCCACTCAATACATGAGCGTGAGCCATGGAGATAACACTATGGGTGTAATAGAATGCGGTCGTAGAAATCAATATGTCGGTCCATCGACGGCCTGGTACGGCCGACCTTCAGCATCGGCAAGACAAGACCCTCGCGAGGAGCCAAGCCTCGCGAAGCGGACGACACCAAGACCTTCGGAGGGAGCGGCCTCCCCAGGCTGGCTCCTGAGGAGCGAAGATTCCTATGCAAGCACCCATCTCATGAGGTTTGGGTGACGCAAGCCATGACAACCAAGGCTAAACCAGCGGGCGTAGAGGAGCAGGTTTCCTCTTTGGTGCTAAGGAGGTAAGCGCAGGCGCGGAGTTCCGAGGAACCAACCAAAGGTTTCCATTCCCGTGCAACGAGACCAAGACCGCCAGGACGGCAGGACAGATGCCATCACCGAGCCTACCACGGTGTCACGACTAGAAGCTATGCAAGCGAAGACCACCTTTCAACAGGACAAGATGACTACTTGCCCCCCTTCAAAATTGGCCACTCTAGGATCCCTTCCCGCCTTCATTTTGGGGGAACAGGACCAGGGCCACTATGAATATAGCTTAGCCACCACCATAGGGGGGGGGATCGGATCCAATCCAAACCCTCACTAGCTCACACCTACAAGAACGGACCTCCTGAGGTTGTTCTTCCTCTGTACTAGTTCATCCTTAGCCCCTCGCGAGGCAAATCCACCCCCAAAGTAGGAGTAGGGTCTTACACCGCAAGGTGGCCCGAACCTGGGTAAACTGACATGTCTCTTCCCTTTCCTGTTCATCGAGCTAGGCCATGGGAACGACGAGTCGACTGGCTGGAGAGGTTGAGTTCTTCGCACACGCCCCAAAGTTCAAACCTTTCTTGGGTCTGTGGAGCGCTGAATCTGACATTTGGCGCACCAGGTAGGGGCGTGTCGAAGCTTCTCTTCCATCGGTCGTTCCGCCGCCGTTCTACCATTCTCATGGATGACGCTCATCGAGTTCGTGCTGAGCGCAAGGCAGCCCTTGCCGCCCGTGTTGCTCAGACAGCGCCTGTGGGCAACAGCGCTCCTCGCCGCTCCCCGTCACCTGCGACTAATGCTGCCACCGGCCCCATGGTCCACGAGCAGCAGGACTCGTCGTTGCCGCCTTCCATGCGGCGCGATGGTCGCACCGCCACTCCGTCGCTGACTCGGCTGCTGCTTCGTCTTCCCATGCTCGTCGTGGGCCGGAGAACGTGCACACTGCATTGCTCATGGCGTGCGAGCTACTACGCTATCACCTGGCCGATGACCTCTACGAGGACTGGCTGGACCGCATCGCCGAGCTTGTTAGCACCACTGGAGAGGCTCATGCGCTGTCTCGTTCGCTGCCTCCCCCTCCGCCTCAGGCGGGCATGGACCACAGTGTGCCTCCTCCCCCTTTCCGGTGCAATGTCATCCCTCAGCCAAGGCGTGAGCCCCCCCAGTGCGACCCGCTGCGTAGGGTGCCGGTGCGTGATGAAGAAAGCTGCTAGGTGGTGCAACGACCTCAAGGAGAGGCACGTGCGCTCCCAGCACCGCCACATCAAGACAGAGTGTCGCTCGAGGTGGCTGCACGCGGGCATCAAGACAAGGCTCCCCCTCTGCGGTGGGCTCCGTGAGCACAGCAGGCTGCCGAGCGTTCACTCCGGAGCTGCGCCGCGTCCTCTGGCCTGACAAGTTCAAGCCAGATCTGCCTCCATGGTACAACGGCACCCTTGACCCTGCCGAGTTCCTCCAGCTCTACAAGCTGAGCATCGAGCGGCGACGAGAAGGTCATGGCAAACTGGTTTCCCATGGCTCTCAAGGATGGCGCACGCTCGTGGCTCCTAAACCTCTTAGTGGGATCGAGCTCCACCTAGGATGAGCTGCGTGAGCGTTTCATCGCCAATTTCCAGGGCACTCGCGACCGCGCCCCTACTGCAGGCGACCTGCGATGCATCAAGCAGCAGCCAGGGGAGACCGTGCACAAATACATCTAGCGCTCCACCAACGTTCGCCTCAAGATCGCTAAGGTGTCGGACGAGGCTATCATCACCGGTAGACACTATCTGCTGGAGAGATCAATGTTGCCCTCGCTAATCAGGGCCGCCGCCTTGAGATCCAAAGCCCACTGCAGTGCAGAGCAGTGGATGCTCGCTGCCACCATCACCGGTAGACACACAGTAGTGCTGGCGAATGCCTCGGTGGTGGTGGGTAGGGGAGATAAGGAGGGAGGGGTGGTGGTGGGGCTAGGGTTTGGTTGCTCTCATGTCTCCCATGAGAGGCAACGCGAGAGCTGAAGGGGAGCCCATCTCTGGTATATTTGTTTTAAGGGACACTAATAGCTTTTTTTGCGAATACACAAAAGCTTGTGTATCTTTTTATTTATAAAAGAGAACAAAGAAAGTACAAGAGATGGTACAACACAGTACACGAACACAAGAAGGTGCAAGTATGGTACCTGAAGCAGAGGGAAGAGGGATTCTCATCCCAATTAGAGGACACACGCAGCTAAAACCACCTAGCCCGGCCTGCGGCCACATAAGGCAAGGAGACACGGGGCTCAAGACACCCATGCCACGTCATGACTAACACGAGGAACCACATCTGAATGGTCGTTGCTCCAAACTTGATAGGATGAACGTACTCCCACCTAGAGCGCCAAGAGATCGGATAGTGGGCGGCAGGACTCGGCCGGGCCGAAGACGAAAACAGTGGGAGAAGCACCGGTGAGGACGTACATAGAGCCTAGGGCGCCCATGCCATTATCATGAACATTATCATTAACATTATCACTAGTTTCAGGTTCATTACCAGATTGTGTTTCAGCATCAGAAATAAAAATATCATTTGGATTCTCAGGTGTTTAAGCAATAGGTTCACTAGAAGCAGGCAAAGTCCTATCATTTTTCTTTTTCTTCCTTTTAGAAGGACTAGGTGCATCTATATTATTTCTATGAGAGCCTTTCTCAATTCTCTTAGGGTGGCCTTTAGGATACAAAGGTTCCTGAGTCATTTTACCAGTTCTAGTAGCGAGTCTAACATCATAGTCCTTATTCTTACTTCTCAATTCATTGATCAAATCATTTTGAGCTTTAAGTACTTGTTCTACTTGAGTGGTAACCATAGAAGCATGTTTACTAATAAGTTTAAGTTCACCTTTGACATTAGCCATATAATCACCCAAGTGTTCAAGCATATCAGCACTGTGTTTTAATTCTCTACCAAAATAAGCATTGAAGTCTTCTTGCTTAACCATAAATTTATCAAACTCCTCTAAGGATGGGCTAGCAAACTTGGCGAATGAGATTTCAGCTTTATCATATCTATAGAGAGAATTTACCTTTACTACCTGTGTCGGGTTATAAAGTCCATGCGTTTCTTCAATAGGAGATGGATTAAGACCATGCATTTCTTCAATAGGCAGTAAATTAAGACCATGTATTTCTTCAACAGGAGGTAAATTCTTAACATTTTCAGCTTTAATACCCTTTTCTTTCATGGATTTCTTTGCCTCTTTCTGTAACACCCTCGATGCGGCTATATCTCCCATGCGTCGAAGCACGACTTAGAGGCATAACCACATTGAAAGCAATGTCGCAAGTGAGGTAATCTTCACACAACCCATGTAATACATAAGGGGAAAAGATACATAGTTGGCTTACAATCGCCACTTCACACAATACATGAATAAAACATTACATCATCTACATACACACAAGGTCCGACTACGGAACCAAAATAAAAGAAGACTACCCCAAATGCTACACAGATCCCCGATCGACCCAACTGGGCTCCACTGCTGATCAACTAAAAAACGGAACAACATAACAAACAAGGTCTTCATCGAACTCCTCCTTGAGCTCGGTTGCGTCACCTGCACAATAACATCGGCACCTGCAAACTGGTTTTTGAAGTATCTGTGAGTCACGGGGACTCAACAATCTCACACCCTCGCGATCAAGACTATTTAAGCTTATAGGAAGGGTAAAAGGTATGCGGTAGAGCTGCAGCAAGCAACTAGAATATATGGTGGCTAACATACGCAAATGAGAGCGAGAAGAGAAGGCAAAGCACGGTCAAGAAAACTATGATCAAGAAGTGATCCTAGAGCAACCTACGTCAAGCATAACTCCAACACTGTGTTCACTTCCCGGACTCTGCCGGAAAGAGACCATCACGGAAACACACGCGGTTGATGCATTTTAATGAAGTTAAGCTGTCAAGTTCTCTACAACCGGACATTAACAAATTCCCATCTGCCCATAACCGCGGGCACGGCTTTCGAAAGTTCATATCCCTGTAGGGGTGTCCCAACTTAGCCCATCACAAGATCTCACGGTCAATGAAGGATATTCCTTCTCCCAGGAAGACCCGATCAGGCTCGGAATCCCGGTTACAAGACATTTCGACAATGGTAAAACAAGACCAACAAAGCCTCCCGAATGTGCCAACAAATCCCGATAGGAGCTGCACATATCTCGTTCTCAGGGCACACCGAATTGTCCAAGGTTCCGGTAGGCCAGCCCAGAGTTGCCCCTGGTGGCCACCGGCAGCTAACAGGTTGGACCAACACTCAGAGGATCACTAGCCCGGGGTTTAATAAATATGACCCTTGGGCTTCGAAAACCCAAGGGAAAAGAAAAGGCTAGGTGGCGAATGGTAAAACCAATGTTGGGCCTTGCTGGAGGAGTTTTATTCAAGGCGAACTGTCAAGGGGTCCCCATTATAACCCAACCGTGTAAGGAACGCAAAATCAAGGAACATAACACCAGTATGACGGAAACTAGGGCGGCAAGAGTGGAACAAAACACCAGGCATAAGGCCGAGCCTTCCACCCTTTACCAAGTATATAGATGCGTTAATTAAATAAGAGATATTGTGATATCCCAACAAAATATCCATGTTCCAACATGGAACAAACTCCAATCTTCACCTGCAACTAACAACGCTATAAGAGGGGCTGAGCAAAGCGGTAACATAGCCAAACAACGGTTTGCTAGGACAAGGTGGGTTAGAGGATTGGCTTAGAAATATGGGAGGCATGATAAGGAAGTGGTAGGTATCGCAGCATAGGCATAGCAAAAGAGCGAGCAACTAGCAAGCAAAGATAGAAGTGATTTCGAGGGTATGGTCATCTTGCCTGAGATCCCGCAAGGAAGAAGAACGAGTCCATGAAGAAGACAAACAGACGTAGTCGAACGGATCCTCACAAATGCGGCGTTATCGGAACTAACCCGAAGAAGCACCACCGGAAAGAAGCAAACAACATAGTAAACAACCATCACATAACATGGCATGATGCGCAAACAATTATGATGCATGTCCGGTTTAATGCGGCATGGCATGGCAAAGTGCACAAACAAAACTACAAATTAAGTGGAGCTCAATATGCATCGGGATGCATATTGACGGAACACCACATCAGTTATTTAGTTCTCTCTCGGTTATGAACTCACCAATATTAAATGTTGTTAAGCATGTCAAGAGGTGAAACATAACAAAACTAAACCATCTAAACAATTTAAATGGGGCCGGATATAACAAACAGCAAACCCGGTAAATCCCCATATGCATTAGCAAATTGGGGCCACAACAATTTTAAACATTTATATGTTATTATCATGATGCGAATGACATGTTCAAGTTTATGCAAGTTTTATGAAAATGTTGGCATGATAAGATATGAGGCATTTGTCATCATGGCGGAAATGAAAGGGGTGCCACAGCAACGACAACGGAAATGGTGCCACGGCAACATTCCGGCTCTGGTAATTCGATTGAGATACCGATGCAAAGGAGAAGTGCGGATGTGGGCAAAAGATGGTGGGGCGTTCCCGGATTCCGGGTGTCCCATGAGTTGGTGACAAGGGAACGAGTGACAATTTGGACACGGTGCAAACACGAGCATCTCAAACATCGCAAGCATTTGTTCACGGACATCATCTTGAGGTTATACCTTTGAAGCGTGTGTTATCGGAGGGGTTCGAGTTCGATGTGGTGTAGGGGAAGTAGACGTTCTCGGGACGTCGAGGGAAGTAGTGGTTCACGCGACGGCAGTCGAAGTAGTCGTCCTATCATTCATCGGCGATCATCGGAGCGGTAGTGGTACATGTTTATTGGTAGTCGAACATGACGATTCCGGAGAGGGTACTTGGCAACATGCACGTCGTCGGTAGTTGTACAAATCGTTGTCGGACTTGACGGGTTCGAGGTCTCCGGATGTAGTGGTACATGTTCGTTTTTCGGAGAGGTACATGGCGTTCTTCGGTCATAAGTACTTGACGTTTTGCTACCCGGGTCTTCGGCGACGGTCGTTGCTCTATGCATCGAGCATCAAGGTACTAGCCGAGGTACTTGCCGTTCTTAGCGGTTCCGAAGACGGCGGTACATGAACATGACGCGTCGTCGTGGTACTTGTTGGTCTCGGTCGAGGCGGCAAAACGTAGTCGAACTTGAGGTGGCCTTGACGATCCCAAAAACGTTCCTGCTCAAGAAGGTCTCTGTCTTGGTCTTCACCGGGCGTGGTACTTGGCGAAAGGGATCTCCGAAGGCGGCCTTGCGTCCCTGGATTCGGTGGCCTTGGCAACGACAAAAAAAAGTCAGCGGGGCAGCACCACATAGACGACACAGGTGACGGGGAGCTCGGCAAGAG
Source organism: Triticum dicoccoides (assembly GCF_002162155.2). Lineage (NCBI taxonomy): Eukaryota > Viridiplantae > Streptophyta > Magnoliopsida > Poales > Poaceae > Triticum > Triticum dicoccoides. The sequence goes on along the minus strand of NC_041386.1, from coordinate 533,544,510 downwards.
GCACCGAGATCTGCTGGATCCGGACGGGTATGGGACACCGGCGAGCGGGGTTTAGTGAGGAACTCGATCGGCGGTGATGGCGAGTCCTGGCGCGAGCGAAGGGCATGGTGGCGGCGCTGGTCCTCTCCTCCAGCGAAGCAAGACGACGGCGAGCAGGCAACCATCGGCGATGCAGGGGAGTCTTGCTGGCTTGGTGTCGCGAAGAACGAGCGAAGACGGTGGAAACGAGGTCGGTCTCGGGAGGAAGGAGGTCATGGCAGAGGAGGGTGGCGTGGAGGTTCGGCGCTACGGGCGCGGAGCCTTGCTCCTCCCCTAGCGATGCAAGGAAGAAGGAGGGGAACGAGGGCGAGGAGCTCTCGCTCCTCCCTATGATTAGGACGGCGCTGGAGAGATGATCGCGAGGCATTGCGACCCTGTGCGAGAGCGAGGAGTGGGAGAGAGATGAGGATCGGGGATGAGCGCGGGCTCTCTGTCCTCTCTGGCGGCATTGAGGGTCGAGGAGGGAGCGAGGGGAAGGAAAACAGGGAAGGCTAGGGTTCGGTCGGGCCTGCCTGGGTGCGGTTGACCTAGGGAGGCCAGCGGCTGGGCCTTGGGCCACTCTGGCTGCGGGGAAAGATGGCCGACCTAGTGGTTGGGAGGCCTAGGTGGCCAGAGGCCTGGCTGGGATCTCTTTCTCTCTCTTATATTTAATCCAACAGAAAAAATAAAAGCAAAGAAAGAAAGGAGAGAAAAGAAAAGGTTAGAGGAAGGACTTGGGCGCGCGGACTATATTCCCGGACTCGCAAAATGTGCTTGTTCCGAGAAAGAGAAAAAATGCCATAATTAAATGATCTAAATTCAAATCCATTTGAATTTAATTCAAATGGTTTGAATAATTTCAAGGTAATGAAGAGTCCAAAAATGTTGGGAATTTAGGAAGAGGCTCGATAAATGGGACAAAAGAATTATCGACAAAGTTTGAGAGTCAAGAACCGGAAGAAGTAAAGGTCAAGGATTTAACATGCAAGTGGGTTGCGGATATGGAATACTTTATAATAGCGCCCTAAATATTGGGAGGGTATGTTTTAAAGAGAAACCACCATGTGAAATCCCTCGATTTAAATGGATCAAAGATCCATGCCATTTATTTAGTTGAGTTGCAAAAGATTTATGAGATGATGGCATGATGACATGATGCAATGCACATGATGCAAAGATGAAATGCAACGGACAAAACAAAACACACGACAAAACCCGGAAATCATGGAAGGCACCTGAAGCTCCGGTCTTGGGGCGTTACACTTTCATATCTTCAGGACTGAGAAATAGAACACCCCTTTTCTTCGGAGTTGGTTTAGGAATAGGCTCAGGGGCTGGCTTAGGAAGTGTCCAATTATTTTCATTTGTCAACGTATTATTCAATAAAATTTCAGCTTCATCCGGTGTTCTTTCCCTGAAAACAGAACCAGCACAACTATCCAGGTAATCTCTGGAAGCATCGGTCAGTCCATTATAAAAGATAAGCATTTCATTTTTCTTAAGAGGATGATCAGGCAAAGCATTAAGTAATTGGAGCAGCCTCCCCCAAGCTTGTGGGAGACTCTCTTCTTCAATTTGCACAAAATTATATATATCCCTTAAGGCAGCTTGTTTCTTATGAGCAGGGAAATATTTAGCAGAGAAGTAATAAATCATATCCTGGGGACTACGCACACAATCAGGATCAAGAGAATTAAACCATATCTTAGCATCACCCTTTAATGAGAACGGAAATATTTTAAGGATATAAAACTAGCGAGTTCTCTCATCATTAGTGAACAGGGTGGCTATATCATTTAATTTAGTAAGATGTGCCACAACAGTTTCAGATTCATAGAAATAAAAAGGATCAGATTCAACCAAAGTAACTATCTCAGGATCAATAGAGAATTCATAATCTTTATCAGTAACAAAGATAGGTGAAGTAGCATAAGCAGGATCATATTTCATTCTAGCATTCAGAGTTTTTTGTTTAAGCTTAGCTAATAATTTCTTAAGCAAGAAAGTCTCTTTTAGTTTCTTCATCCATAACATAGTCCTCATGCATGACAGGTAATTCATATTTATTAGGAGAGCCTTCATAATCACTTTCATCAGTATTATCAGTTTCAATAATTTCATTCTCTCTAGCCCTAGCGAGTTGTTCATCAAGAAATTCACCGAGTGGCACGGTAGTATCAGGCATAGAAGTAGTTTCATCATAAGTATCATGCATAGCAGAAGTGGCATCATCAATAATATACGACATATCAAAATTAATAGCAGAAGCAGGTTTAGCTGTCGCAAGCTTACTCAAAACAGAAGGTGAATCAAGTGCAGAGCTAGATGGCAGTTCCTTACCTCCCCTCGTAGTTGAGGGATAAATCTTGGTTCTCGGATCTTTCAAGTTCTTCATAATGATAAGAAGATATAAATCCCAAGTGACTCAAAGAATAGAGCTATGCTCCCCGGCAACGGCGCCAGAAAATAGTCTTGATAACCCACAAGTATAGGGGATCGCAACAGTTTTCGAGGGTAGAGTATTCAACCCAAATCTATTGATTCGACACAAGGGGAGCCAAAGAATATTGTCAAGTATTAGCAGCTGAGTTGTCAATTCAACCACACCTGGAAACTTAATAACTGCAGCAAGTTTTTAGTGGCAGAGTAATACACCCTCCATTCCTAAATATAGGGTGTATAGTTTTTGGCACGGAAATTAAAGAACGCACATGGAGGGAAAATTTCACAAGTTTTGGGAGAGATTTCACCTGACTAATTGACATGAGAAAATAGAGGATCTTGCTTGATATAAGGAAATGTAATCAAATCCCTAAAAAAATTATCCAAATGAGTGGTGCAACGCAATACACCTTATATTTTGGTTTTTTTCTCAAAAAACTATACACCTTATATCAAGGAACGGAGGGAGTATGATAGTAGTGGTAACGGTAGCAAAAGTAATATTTTTGGTGTTTTGTAGTGATTGTAACAATAGCAATGGAAAGTAAATAAGCGAAGAACAATATATGGAAAACTCGTAGGCAATGGATCGGTGACAGAGAATTATGCCGGATGTGGTTCATCATGTAACAGTCATAACCTAGGGTGACACAGAACTAGCTCCAATTCATCAATGTAATGTAGGCATCTATTCCGAATATAGTCATACGTGCTTATGGAAAAGAACTTGCATGACATCTTTTGTCTTACCCTCCCGTGGCAGCGGGGTCCTAGCGGAAACTAAGGGATATTAAGGCCTCCTTTTAATAGAGTACCGGACCAAAGCATTAACACATAGTGAATACATGAACTCCTCAAACTATGGTCATCACCGAAAGTGGTCCTGATTTTTGTCACTTCGGGGTTGCTAGATCATAACACATAGTAGGTGACTATAGACTTGCAAGATAGGATCAAGAACTCACATATATTCATGAAAACATAATAGGTTCAGATCTGAAATCATGGCACTCGGGCCCTAGTGACAAACATTAAGCATAGCAAAGTCATAGCAAGATCAATCTCAGAACATAGTGGATACTAGGGATCAAACCCTAACAAAACTAACTCGATTACATGATAAATCTCATCCAACCGATCACCGTCCAGCAAGCCTACGATGGAATTACTCACGCACAATGGTGAGCATCATGAAATTGGTGATGGAGGATGGTTGATGATGATGACGGTGATGGATTCCCCTCTCCGGAGCCCCGAACGGATTCCAGATCATCCCTCCCGAGAGAGAGAGAGAGAGTTTAGGGCTTGGCGGCAGCTCTGTATCGTAAAACGCAATGAATCTTTCTCTCTGATTTTTTTCTCTTCGAACACGAATATATAGAGTTGGAGTTGAGGTCGGAGGAGCTCTAGGGGGCCCACGGGGTAGGGGGCGCACCTAGGGGGCAGGCGCGCCCCCACCCTCGTGGCTAGGGTGTGGGCCCCCTGGTCTTGATCTTTTGCCAGTATTTTTTACTATTTCCAAAAATAATCTCCGTGAAGTTTCAGGTCATTCCAAGAACTTTTGTTTCTGCACATAAATAACACCATGGCAATTCTGCTGAAAACAACGCCAGTCCGGGTTAGTTCCATTCAAATCATGCAAGTTAGAGTCCAAAACAAGGGCAAAAGTATTTGGAAAAGTAGATATGACGGAGACGTATCAAGGACCAGTGAACCGAAGAAGCCGGAGAGGAACGCAACCTTCGGAGAGCCAGATCCGGAGTCGTCCTAGTAGAGGGCGTTGACAAGCCGAGGACCTGGAGAGCACATGTTCGGTTGTAGTAGCCTCGTGCCCACATCACAGGGGGATGCCACTAGGGAGCCAGTGGGGGCGCCACCCAGCCAGAGCAGCACCACCGCGGGAGAGGAGCACAACCTTCGTCTGGTAGCCACCATCAGGACCCAGCCACATCGAGGAGCCAAAATCACAACACGCACGGAAGGGGGGGCAACTCTAACATGGGTGAGGAGCGCAACTGCCGTAGGGATTTGGGCCGCGCCAAGGTTCCATGGCCGCAGCACGCTCACAGAGTTTTTGGGGGGGGGGCGACGTAGGAGGGCTGGATCCAGCCAAATCATCCCGCCGCCACCATCCCGAGAGCCAGTGCGGGCTTCGCAGGCCGTTCCTCTAGTGGTGAGGTGGGGAGGGTGCATGACCTCTCGATCTATGGTTCCCCCAAAGCTGCTAGGGAGGGGGATGTAGGGGATGGGACGAATCTCCCATGATCATAACACTAGTGTTATTCAGGGACACTAATAGCTTCTCTAGACTCTCAAAAAGTTACTTCATACAAGACTTGTGAAAACTTGTGTGTGAAACATTACTTATAAATACTCTTCTCCACTCTTCGTTGGGATGATTGCTATTGGGATACTTACATGAAGGCGTTACAATAACCTGTGTATGTTGCATGCCATCACTTGCCATAAGATACGATTGGTGAAGGAGGCATTGGACAATGATTAATGGTTGGCTGACCTGGCACATGATCTGGCCCCGGAGATGTTAGATGTAATACTAGAGCTTCCTTCACTATTGGACGAGATCATTTTGGAGGATGGTTTGGCGGACACGATTAGATGGCGTTTCACGTCAGATGGAAAATACACTACTCATTCAGCCTACACGATTCAATTCACTGGTGCCTTCAAGACGGACGCTGTGGAGATCATCTAGAAGAATTGGCACCAATAAAGTCGCTTCTTTATGTGGACTAAAACACTAAGGCGTTCACCAACAATGGATGCTCTGCTTCGAAGGGGATGGCTGAACAACTTTTTGTACCCGTTATGAAGCCAGAGCCTTCGAAGGGGTGGAATGCCCTTGGTCTTGTTTAGTTCGGATGGAGCTCACGACTAGATTGGCTATCCCCTCACTCGTCCCAACTGATTGGGACAACATCACCTCGATGAATGGATTTGGAAGAGCTGGTATGGCTGCCCAATGCCACAAAGGAAGGGGGCTCATTCACTTCTTCTGACCGCATGGGAAATCTGGAGGGAGCGGAATAGACCAACTTTTGCACCAGAGCTTTTGGTGCTTAGCCTCTTTAGTTTGGAACATGATGAGATTTTTAAGTGGAGCGTGGCTAGGAAAAAGTACCCTTTGACCCTGACTGAGGGTGCCTCGCTCCACTCTTTTACTTACTTACTTTCTTTCTTTCTCATTTCTTCCTTCGGTTTCCTGCTCTTAGCTTTTGCTAATTGTATTATTCTTTGTACACCTTTTTTTACTTCTAATCATAGAATTTGGCAGAGCTAGGATCTAGTTTGAATGATTTGATCATTTTTAATGTTTGTATGGGAATTTCACTAACCCTAGGGCACATAGTTGTGTCTTTGCTCAGTCGACCGAGTTGCTTAAGTCATAGAATGTTCCTGTGCTATGCCTGCATACCTCTATAGAGACTATGGATATACCTTGGTTGGACATGGCAATGAATGTGACACTGGTGTTACCCAGGTCTAGTCCCCCCAAATGGGTAATAGCCATGCGTCCCTCCTACCCATCTTTGTTGATACAAAGGATTGCAATGGAGTTTCTTCTATCTACTGGGCTAGTGTACGGGAATGAGATCATGCATATCTTCTACTCTTGGTGGAGGTTCATACTACCTTGACATAGTCAGTCCTAAGTCAGTAGTTTGGTTTCAATTTTCAAGGGATCCAATACGATCAGGTGGCCCCATAGTTATGAGTTATAAATCTCCCACAACCATAGAATTCCTAAAGGAGTGCTTCCTGATCCTTATCCCTTACAAGTGCCTACTCGGGTGCAGTGGGGCACAAGGTTCCCAAAGAGAAGAAAAGAGAAAACCAAGAAATAAGATACAAGTATGATCATAATCAAAGGATTCATAGGATAAACACGAATAAGGACGATGAGAAAGGAAAATCTATCAAGAGGTACTCAAAGAACCACTGGAGGACAAATTTTGGTGAATGGGCAACCAACCCCGAATCCGAGACCAAACCGAATCATGCTATGAATTGGCTCTCAAGTGATAGCTTAGTGAAGTTGCTGTACTTTGTTTTCTTTCGCTCCACTGCTGGGTTCCAAGAGTTTTGAGATTTCTGAAAGAAATTTTAAAACTCCCATTCACCCTCCTCTGGTAGACATACTTCGTTCCTACAGTTTGGGACTGACAGTGTCCTGGATTAGGGGGTGCGCACCATGTCGGTCCGCCATTCATGGGTCGGGCCAAGGACCCACACAGACAGATGAAGAATGGGCCACATAGGCCATGGCCCTTGGCGTACTCAAGAGGAAACCCTATGAAGACTTGGCATACACTTCAAGGAGTCTTTGAATGGTCGGCATGTTATCCTTAGTTGTGGCCGACCTACTTGTAACCCTAGATACCCCCTATGCCTATATAAGCCGAGGGGTTTAGTCCGTAGAGGCAGGTTTTTAGAGATTAGATCTCACATATGATCTCGAGGTAGATCATCCTATACATTGTACCCCATCCACAATCAATATAATAAGAGCAAGACGTAGGGTTTTACCTCTTCGAGAGGGCCCAGACCTGGGTAAATACCATGTCCCCTGTCTTCTTGTTACCATTGTGCCAAGATTACTATCTTGGGACTGCCTACCCGAGATCCACTGGTTTTAGCACCGACCGGGACCTTCCACATCCCATTGTTCTTTCGGTCCATTTGTGGCCCATGTTGTCTTTTGGCTCATTCATTGTACGAGGTTCCTTCGTCTCATTTGTGACCCATGGTTATTTTGGCTCATTAATGGCCGATGGTATCTTCGGTCCATTAGCTAACCGGGGGAAGTAACCTTTCTAGCCTCTATCAACATGGAGTAGGATATCACCAACTATCCGAACAATCGGGAAAGATCATTAAGCCCCACTTTTGCAATCTCTGACCTCATACTCTTTAGCTTATTTGCATGTTTTTCTTTCGAGATCTACTCTTTAGTAGAATTACTTGTGTAGGTATTTAGGGCAACTGCTATCTTGAAAGTGTAGTCATGCCCTTAATCATATTTTGATGTTGATGGAAATATACATATATGGGACTAATCATGCCAAGTATATCACATGTTTTAGTTCCCATGGAATTATATGTGTGCGAATCATGGACAAAATAATTCTATATCACTCAAGAACAAAGAAACAATATATCAACCGAAGGCTTTTTCAGTTTGTTCCTGAGTATAGGGATCACGCACTATTAAGAGGGATCATCGGGGCTCATGATAGATTTTCTCAAAACCCATAGTTTCTTCCATGTGTATTTCACTCACATCATACCCTTGTCACACACATACACCCACAATATAATCCCGAGGAATTATCTCAAGTATTTCCACTCTTAGTCTTATCAGGATACTCAGTTGCTCCTATGGACAAATGAAAGTTCGGTACCATTTCCGGTACCAGATATCCGGTCCTATCAGAAATACGGTAAAACCTATACATAAGAGAATCAGTGATATTTGTCGGACTTCCGGTTCTCACCGGATGTCCGGTAGCTCCCGGTCCACCGGATGTCAAGTAGCTCTCGATCCATCGGATTTCCAGTAGCTTCCAGCGTACCCTTTCCAGTACCAAAAGCAGAATTATTATCGGACTTCTGGTCCCGTCGGAAGTCAGGTTCTCCTTGAGCCACTAGATATCTGTCAGGTATCGGATGTCCGAAAAACACAACACTTAGCCATTTTTAAACTATGTCCCGCGCTCTGGCTTACTATAAGCACTGGATGTTCTGTTGTATCACCGGACGTCTGATGCTTAATTTACCACTGGACTTCTGGTACTTAAGTTCCTAGATTCTTCCAACGGCCACATTTGGGCTCTTACTATATATACGCCTCTCTCACTCCGGGAGAGGGTTGACCACTCCATTCAAATAATCTCAAGAACCCTAGAAGTGCTCTGTCTCACTCTTCCTCACCAAATCTCAGATCCTGAAAGTGTTTTTAGAGTTCTAGAGAATTTTTCCAATCAAGTGATAGATCCACTCCCTCTCCTTGTGACGAAGCAAATCATGATTTGAGCAAGTCTTGAGCTTTCCCCTTTCACCCACGGAAAGTTTGTGAGGGTTTGGAGACCACCTCAGGTCTATCACTAGTGGTTGAGGAACGCCTTCGTGGTGTTGTCTCAAGGGAGCGCAAGTCTTCATGGCATTGGTGTGCCTTCGTGGTAATTTCCATCCCTCCAACGGTGACTAGCTTCCCTCCAAGGAAGTGAATATCGACATACATCCTTGTCTCCCGGAGTTGCGGTTATCCCTAACCCTAACTTCCTACTTGTGATTATTTGTCTCTTAGCTTTACTTTACATATTATTTTACTTACCTTGCTACTTTGTGTTGTTAACAAGTATTGCTTAGCACTATATTCAGCTTAGAAATTTTTATGCTCACATTCATATTCCGCTTTATTGCCTAAAATTGTAAGTAATGATTAAATTTTTATTTGTACCTATTCAACCCGTCTAGGTTGATGAGTGTTCTTTTTACACTCCTCTAACCTAAGTTTAAACCGAGATATTTCATAAAAACTGAGATATTTGCTCCGACGTGTTTTTATTAGTTTTGCCATCAGTTGTATAATAGTACTTAGTTTTGCCACTAAAAATTTTCACTACTCAAAAACGCCATTGTATCGTTAGACATGTGCTCAAAAAGACCATTTTCACCATTACCATCACGTCAATGCACGTTGACTGAAGGTAGATGACAAAAATACCCCTATCTCATTTGTCAACTCCCCTCTCTTTTTGTTGACTTGTGGGCCCATCTGCAACGGGCGCATGAAAAGAGAAAATTAAAATGGGTTTTGAACCCAACAACACGACCTGCACGTTGCGCGGGCTAACCAACTGAACTACAGAAGTCTTTTGTTCTACAATGAGATATATCCCTTATATTGTTTAGACGGAACAATATGCCAACACAACAGTGTGTTATATCTTTTCTTGTTGCTAGCTAGTTGTGCTAGGGTTTGAAAGTTAGTTTTGGGATCACCTGCACGAGTGGCTAGCCGACTGGAAGAATCTCTCTAGTCCTAGTAGGCATAAACAAATGAGGCACACCGCCACGTCTAATCGATTGATGTGTCACACACTAATTGGCCGCAACACCACATATGAAAGTGGGATCAAATGGTTTTCTATTTTTCTTTGGAAATTTCAGCATGGTGGCTGCCTATTTTCCTAAAAATGATACAAACACAAAGATGTTCACAACCCTCCAATTCGACTTGCTGTCCCTCGCCATTGTCGTGGAATAGCTGCACTTCAAGACTCGGGAGGAGCTGTAGAGTCAGGCGGGAGAAGCACCGGAGCTGCCTGCGTTGAGTGACGGTGCTGGGCGGGAGGCAGAGCAGAAGCTACGGCGGGTGGCGGCACCCGGCAGGAGGCACCGCAGCAGCGGCAAGTGGGGGCACACTAGAGCTGTGCGGCCAGCCCGGGGACCGATGGTGCCAGGTGAGGACTAAGGAGTTAGACAGGTGACAACGGCTAGGGATTTGTTGTTCCCACTGGGGAAACTGGCACTAGTAGGTCGGCCAAAAGATTATGTTCAGTCGGGTCGGGTCTGTTTAGTTAGGTCCAGATAAATTATAGTATAAGAATATTTATAATTTCAAACGAATGCTTGTGTTAGTCGGAATGGTTATCATGCTCCTCCATCCACGGTGATGTCTTTGATTTGAACCCCAACAACGCTCTTTTTTCTTTGAAATTATTTACCCTTACTCCCTGACTAGTGGGGCCCACACTATGCAGAGAGAGTGTGCAAAATGAGATTAGGGGTATTTTTGTCATCTACCTTTAGTCAACTTGCATTGACCTAACGGTAACGGTACAAATGGTATTTTTGAGTACGTTTCCAACGAAACAGTGGCATTTTGAAGTAGTGAAAAGTTTTAGTGGCAGAATTGAGTAGTGTTATATAACCGATGGCAAAAGCAATAAAAACCCAATGACTAATGAATGCAAATGATTCCAAATATCCGATCTTTATTTTGTTTCCATGGGAAATGGGCGATTTATGGATGAAATCAAGCCAATACATGGAAAAGAGTAAAGTGGAGATAGAGAAGATCAAGTGGGAGGCGCACCAAAGCAAACAGAGCAAAAGATGACGTCCCATGCAACAAATCCCACTTGTATGGATGGTCATATGGCGTGCCAACCGAGGCGTCCGATCCACCTGAACAACCTTTATAAAAGGCCTGATGCCAAATGAGCAACAGAACAAGCCGCCACATTGTCATCTTCACAACAGTCATCTCGACCAACCCTAGCTGCCACCATTTCCCATCTCCATAGGCACCACCTTCATCATGAACATAGTTCTCGGTCATCCAGCCATACTTTGTAATAGTGTATCACATCCGACATCCATTGTAAGACATATTATCAATCAATTAATCCGATGTTTTTGTTGAAGTGATCGATGGAAGTAATTTTAATTAACATCCCATATGTGTAGCATAAAATTGCTTCGTAGTTGTCCCTTGTCTCGTTCGCATTATTCATCCCTACAGGTACCTAGGAGAGCGAGCCACGAAGAGGCTAAGGGCAGGGAGACCTTGATGTGTTATTCTGAACACCAATGACAAAAAGGTTTAGTACGGTAATACAGATCCTATCTCTGCGGATATAAGAGGTGTAGTCATTAAATGCGCAATGCTTTTGTCCGATTATTGCTATTTTAATTACCAAGGTAACCCCGCACGACAGATAGTGCCTTCATTTGGACAACTGACTCTTGATGCAGGACGCGTGCCGGTTAAGACGTAATTTGAATACATCCCCCACTTCAATACATAGCAAGCACAACTCAATCGATGACTTGCATGGCACAAATTAAGATCATAATGGTCCTGACATGAATATATGGTTGTAAGCATAAGTCCTCATACCCATGCCTATTTTTACTATAAGTATTTCTAGTGTCAAATTGATTTTTGATTTGGTCAAAAGATGGAATTGAATTCTCTTGCAAAAGCTTGTTAGAAGCCCTTGACTAAAAGGGCACCGTCTTCTCATGGGTTCAATAACTCAGGGTCACCTCTGGGGAAAAAGGCGAAAATCATTTTTGCTCCTTTACCGGATCACTATAGAGACTAGTCATAGGTCCATCCCGATCCTTTCATAGCTAAGCTTAAAATTTGCCAAAAACTAAATCTGAGTATGCCTCTAGCTTGTAATAGTTAATACTCTGCTCAACCTCCCCCTCTAGACAACCAACGATCTGATGACATTTGTAAATCAGATGTAAAAGGGGGCATCAATATTTGTTGTGAGTTTCAACATGCTATATATATTCATACGCATATCTAACTTTTTTTTGCAACCAAGGAGATTATATCTGGAACCATGCATGAACTGAGTTTAGTTGCATATTTTTTAATATATACTCATGTACAATGTATATTCAAATGTACCCCCTCCATTCCAAAATAATCGTAGCTTTAGGATTTTCAAGAGTAAAGATTTGTGAAGTTTGAAAAACCCTGAAAGTTCAATTCAAGAGAACCGAAAATGTTAAATAGGCCTCTGGTCACCCGAAACCGCGTGAGACTAATGTTTTGGTGGTAGGAAATTACTATCCTAACTCTGGCCCCGTGTAGTCCAATGGTCTAAACTGGGGTAGGTTTGTAACTTCACCAAGACGCCAGAGAAGCATTCATACGCCGTGGGCGCCTACCCATGCGCTCGGCCGAAATCTATCCCGCCCACATTTGGGACACCTGACATGAATGTCCTACCCCCAACCCGCAATATGTCCAAAATTTTAGATGGGGGGAAAGTTTGTAACTTTCCCCGAATTTCAAACAAGCGCGTCTCAAGCCGAAACATTGTTCCCCCTTAGTTCCCCGCCTCCCCCAGTTTCCCCATTCATACTCCGTGGGTGTGAAAAGGCCCTCTCCACCAGCCGCGAAACCCCAGCCTCCTTCGTCCTCCACCCCATAGCGGCCAATTCACCACCGCCCTCCTCCATCACGCCGGAGCCGGTACCCCGACGTCATCGTCCAACACAACCGCAACCGCAACACCCTCAAGGACTTAGCAACTGAAGCCGAGGCAGAGCTGCCTCCACGACGCCGACGCCGACGTGCGCCGTACCAGAACCACTCCGACCACACCGTCCTGCGCCTCACTACTGCAGCTCCACTGTCGCAACCGTCCACCGCACCGGAGCTGTTCTCGCTACGCCGTCGTTCGCCGCCTCAGATCTGCTTCCCCGCCGCCGACAGACGGCCACCGCACCACACTCAACAACTTGGCCATGGGTTCATCCAAGGCTGCACCGTCCTCCACAACTTCTGGTTTCCGGTGAACAACAAGAAGATTGTCGAAAAAACAGAAGGAGGACACAGCACTGCCAGCAGAAAGAGGTACACCTCTTCCCTTATTCGTGCAAATCTTACGTCTCCGCTCACACCGTATTCATCCCACGAAAGAAACTAGTTGAGCGCTTCTTACTGCATCTTCTTCATGATACTAAATGCACAAGGTTTCCTCCCTTTTACTATTTCACCTTTGCTAGAGGTCAGTAGCCCGCCTGGATTTCAATTCAGGGTCAGTCGAACCACAATTAAAAGAAGCAGCACCCGCTTAGGCGCGCGGAGCACCTAGTCCGCATGTTCCCTAGGGAAGCGGTGCATCGGTGTCTATCATAGGGGTGTGGGGTGCAGGAGCTGCTTGCGCCCAATCTGGAGGTCGGCGGGGCTTGAATGGATGGCCGGGTGGTGGTGCCAAGCACAGCGGTGCAGTGAGGTCGAGGGGAGGGCGCAGGCAGGGGAGGAATACTGGGCCGGTGGTCGCTAAGCGTTTCGAGGAAGATCGTCAACACTGACTCGCTGGAGGTAGATGAAGGCGATCTGCCCGTTCTTTGTACATTGGACGGTGCAGAAAAAATGGACTGGCCTATTTTCTTTCAGTCGACTGTTATTTTCATAGAATCATGTAGTAATTTAGTGTGCCATGCATGTTGTAGAGCTATCATATGTCTCCCATCATTTATTTCTCACCGGCCTGCTATCTGCTACCTTTACACTGTACTAATTATGCACACACTTCACCCTTCACCCATACTCACACTATTGTTTTTTTATGCGTGGGTATTTCAGATCTAACGCAGTGTTGATGAATGTAGAAAAGAAAAGACAGAAGTCGCTCCAGTGTAATTCGAAGATAAGCACTAAGCGTTCCAGTGCTCTAACGGGTGCAGTGTCAGTAGTTGGAGACAGTAAACTTAACTCTGCAGTTGATGATCTCAATTGCCACACACAACCATCCCAGGTGCTTGCTTTAACTTCACGCTATCAAATGTGGTTGCATGTTGCATATGGTGTCTAGCTTGTATTGCTTCCAATTTGGTTAAATTGCATCTGCTTACTTTACACATTATACCTTTGATAATGACATGCCTTCCCGTTTTTGATACATACTACATATGTCTATTAACCATGTTGGTACATCAAACTAATGCTCTTTTGTATCCCTCGTCAATCACTTATGATGAGACAGTCACCCGGGTGGGTTTCTGTGAGATGCCATACTCGTTTAAAGAGTGCAGTGTCATCCTCCCCACATGATTCTCAAGAAACAGCAAGGCTAAATGAAGATAGTCAACGTAGCTCTCTAGTTGATCACCGAAATTCCCCCACACCACCATCGCAGGTCCTTGCTCTTACTTGGCAGTGTGATATGTAGTGTTCGTCTTACATGAAAGTAGTGTTCTTCAGTATCATGCATCAATGAGTTCTGAAGAGCAAATTTTATTCCTTTTTCTTGTGGGTTTGACTTGACAAGGCAAAATCAAGAAAGAGGAAGGAAAAGAGTAAGGAAGGCGATGATGGTGGTCCTCTGTAGCAACGTAAAAGAAGCATCTATACCGATTCTCCTTGTACTAATAGTGCATTATAAGGTCCAAGTCTCCTCTCCCCTACTCCACCATCCAAGGTTCTTGCTCTAACTTGGCAGTGTGATATCTGGTTGCATGTTGCATATGGTGTCTAGCTCGTATTGCTCCTAATTAGTGTAAATTGCATCTGCTTAGCTTACACATGTTACATGTGAATATGACACGCTTTCCTGTTTTTGGTACATACTATATCTTGTGATAAGGCACCTTTAAGTCGCCACTGTGATATTGGTTGTGTCTTGCATATGATTTCTAGCATGTATTGCTTATAATTTGTTGAAACGCCATACAGTTTATGAAGGAAATATGCCCTAGAGGCAATAATAAAGTTATTATTTATTTCCTTATATCATGATAAATGTGTATTATTCATGCTAGAATTGTATTAACCGGAAACATAATACATGTGTGAATACATAGACAAACAGAGTGTCACTAGTATGCCTCTACTTGACTAGCTCGTTGATCAAAGATGGTTATGTTTCCTAACCATATACATGAGTTGTCATTTGATTAATGGGATCACATCATTAGGAGAATGATGTGATTGACTTGACCCATTCCGTTAGCTTAGCACTTAATCATTTAGTTTCTTGCTATTGCTTTCTTCATAACTTATACATGTTCCTATGACTATGAGATTATGCAACTCCCGTTTACCGGAGGAACACTTTGTGTGCTACCAAATGTCACAACGTAACTGGGTGATTATAAAGGTGCTCTACAGGTGTCTCCGAAGGTACTTGTTGGGTTGGCGTATTTCAAGATTAGGATTTGTAACTCCGATTGTCGGAGAGGTATCTCTGGGCCCTCTCGGTAATGTACATCACTCAAGCCTTGCAAGCATTGCAACTAATAAGTTAGTTGCAGGATGATGTATTACGGAACGAGTAAGGAGGCTTGCCGGTAACGATATTGAACTAGGTATTAAGATACCGACGATCGAATCTCGGGCAAGTAACATACCGATGACAAAGGGAACAATGTATGTTGTTATGCGGTCTGACCGATAAAGATCTTCTTAGAATATGGAGGAGCCAACATAAGCATCCAGGTTCCGCTATTGGTTATTGACCGGAGACGTGTCTCGGTTATGTCTACATAGTTCTCGAACCCGTAGGGTCCGCACGCTTAAAGTTCGGTGACGATCGTAATTAGGATTTTTGTGTTTTGATGTACCGAAGGTTGTTCGGAGTCCCGGATGTGATCACGGACATGACGAGGTGTCTTGAAATGGCCGAGACATAAAGATTGATATATTGGAAGCCTATATTTGGATATCGGAAACGTTTCGGGTGAAATCGGGATTTTACCGGAGTACCGGGGGGTTACCGGAACCCCCCGGGGGTTATTGGGCCTACATGGGCCATAAGGGAGAAGAGGAGGGCCAGCCAGGGTAGGCCGCGCGCCCCCTCCCCTCCTAGTCCGAATAGGACAAGGAAGGGGGGCGGTGCCCCCCTTTCCTCTTTCTCCCTTCCCCCTTCCTTTTCCAACAAGGCAAGAGGGGGGAGTCCTACTCCCGGTGGGAGTAGGACTCCCCCAGGCGCACCCCTAGGGACGGCCGCACCTCCCCCTCTCCCTCCTTTATATATGGGGGCAAGGGGGCACCCCATGACACACAAGTTGATCTTCGTGATCGTTCCATAGCCGTGTGCAGTGCCCCCTTCCACCATATTCCACCTCGGTCATATCGTAGCAGTGCTTAGGCGAAGCCCTGCGTCGGTAGAACTGTCACACCCTAGCTAGTTCAAGCATTAGAGTGTGCATCATGTTTAAATTTCTCTTAAATTTGAAATGGGGAAGGCAGAAACCCCCAACACCCCCTGGAAACAACTAGGGTTTACTAAAATTATTTTCAATGAACCTGAAATGCCCTTCTAAAAAGTTCACCCTCTTTGTCTTGGGTTAAAACCTCTGGCAAAATTGGTGCACATTTTTCTAGGTCAACAGAAGGTCATTGAATTAAATCATAAGTATTTGAATTTGGGCATTTAAATGCTATAAAATAATTTAAATGCCCAAATAATTCTGGAAATAAATGTTTGTTGTTGGAAATAATCTAAACAGAGCCCACAATTATTTTCAGGATTTTTAGAAACGTTTTAGTATTTTAATTAAAGCCCAACAGTTGCAGTTAAATAGAAAAACAGAAACAAATAAAAAAAGAGAGACAGAGGGAAGCTACCTGGGCCTTACCTGTGCTGGCCCAGCCCACGTGGCTCGACCCAGTCGACTGGCCCTGCCAGTCATCGTCCTCCTCACGCCACAAGGACGCGGAGCGCGTGGCCGGCGCCCGCGGCCACACACCGACCACCTCCTGCTTCTGGCGACGTCCTGGAGACGTCCAGGGATGCCACGCGACCCCCACGTCCCCCTCTCATCCTCGCTCACTCTCCCCCTCGTCTCCCTCACTCTCTCCCGTGATGCCCGAGCAAGTTCCTCGCCGCCGTTCGCCGTAGACGACGCGAGAGCCACCCCCTCGTCCCTCCGACAAGCCAAATCGCTCCGCCACGACGTCCTCGCCCTCCCCACCGAGCCACACTTCGCCGAAGGCCCTGCATCGCCGCTATCGCACCGTCTTCAACCTCGGTACCCGCCGGACGCCGTTCATCGATTCGCCTCGCTCCGGTCGCCCCCGAGCCCACTGAGTTGCTCATCGACCTCCCTGTGAGCTCTGCCGCCTTCCCCCTCTTCTTTCCCATGCATTTGCACCCTCTAGGCCATAGTTCCACCATGGCCGAAGCTCGTCTCCGCTCGAGCTCTTCGTCGGCGTCGCTCCGGCGACCATTTGGTCATCCCGTGCTATGCAACGTGCTTGCCGCATCGCGTAGTGCCTCGCTAGCGCCTCAGTTTCCGTGTTTGCACGCCGCAGCCCAAACCCTGCACATGGCCGAACTCCGGCCGCCGCCTTGGAGCTCGCCATCGTTGTCTCCGGCCACCATAGGCCCGGCCTCCACCACCACTAGATGCGCGACTGCAAGAGCTCTCCAACGAGCCCAAGAACGGCCTCGCCCGTGCCCTGTGGGCGTTTTCCGAGCCGCGCCACCGTCTCGGGCCTCTCCGGCGAATCAACGCCGGCGGGATTAGCCCCGCTGACCAGGGGTTTGACCCCAGTTTGACTCCCCTGAGTCAATGACAAGTGGGCCCCCTCTGTTAACTAAATCAGATTAGTTTTAAATAAAGATAATTAGCTTAATTAACTACTGACACGCGGGACCCACCAGTCAGGTTTGACCTGGACGTCCCCGTTGACCACTGACGTCACCCTGACGTAATGCTGACGCAGTAATTAAATTACTGGATTTATTCTTATACAGGAAATTGCAGAAAATAGTCAAAACTTCTAAAAATCATAGAAAATCAACCATAGCTCCAAATGCAAAGATTTATATATATGAAAAATGATCATAAAAATTCAATCTATCCATCTGTAATGGTTTCATGCATGACAAAACAAGTTTACCTTGCTGTTTAAGCAGAATAAGGAAATGCACCATTAAAGCCATGTTTAATAAGCTAATAATTGAATCTTTGATTCAAATAAGTTCAATCCTTTCTGTTATAGCTTGCATTAGGCCAAGACACATTCATATTGCCATATCATAGCATGCATCATATTATTGCATATCGTCATGTGTTGATTGTGTTCCGATGTGTTCTTCGTGGTAGGTTCTGCCTCCGAGGATATTCACGAGTATCCAACTAAAGGGAAGTATCCCACTACCACTCCATCAGGCAAGCAACCATTGATCATTCCGATACAACCCATGTTCTCGCTTCTGCTCTTGTTTACTGCATTAAGACAACGTGTTTGAATCTGCTGTGTGCTACGGTAGTTGAACCCTTATCCTCTGCATGACCTGTCATTGCCACAGTAACTAGATGAAACCCACTAGCATGTCTAGGACTTGATTGAGCCATGTATGTGATTCCTACCTTGTTATGCCTGCTATGCTTAGAGTTGTGTCAGGTCTGGTTCATCTGGGTGATGGGCTAGAGTGAAATGCTTATGTCGCTAATGTAAGGGATGTGTTGAACATGTTTTGGTAAATGTATCGATGAGAGGCCATGTAGGAGTACATGGTGGGTTGTTTCATTGAGGCCGTCCCTAAGAACTGAGATCTGTATGTGTGATTTAAGATGCAGTTACTACCGTACATTGGGCCCGAAACCAATGGACCCTCTCGGCTTCTTAATCACCCTAGTACTCTGTCCAGGAGTTGCAGATAGTTTCTGGTGTTTGTAGGTTATGTGTTGGCGGCCGTGCGTAGCGCTGAACCTAGGGGTGGGCTATGTTGCGGTAGATACACCGTGGCCGGGTATGCCGGGCGCCCGTTTGGCGTCTCGGGACCCTGTTCACATCGTTCAGGGCCGTATGTGGAAACCTCGGCCGGACTCCTTGCGGATGGAACCTAGATAGGCGATAACCTGGACTAGAGACTTAAGTGTTAGGCAGGCCGTGGCCGACACCTTCGCTGGGCTTCCACTTGAAGGTTGCCGAGTACATGTCGTGTAAACGGCGGTAAGTGGTGAAAGCGTGTATGAAGAAGTACACCCCTGCAGGGTATAAAACTATTCGAATAGCCGCGTCCGCAGTAAAGGACTACTTGGTTGCCTATACAGTTCATAGACAAGTTAATGGATACTACTAAAAGACTCAGGATAAGTGTGAGTACCGAGGATGGCCCTCTCGTAGGATGATGAGGGAGGATCCCCGGTGGAGTATTGTGTTGGTGAGTAGTGGACTCGTGTGTGAAAACTATTTTACTCGTGGAGTTCCATAGGATAGCTTAGCCAGGAGTCAAAGCTGGCTTGCTGCATTAACCCCACCACCTTCTTGAGAATAAGCATGTTTAGTAGGTTCTGATGTAAGACTTGCTGAGTACCTTTGTACTCATGTTTGCTTAATTACTGTTTTCAGACTACAACACCGCCCCCTCCGATGGGTTCTAGGTAGACCTTGACGTCGACGAGTGACTAGCCACCCAGGTGGTGATCCTGGCCATGGAGGGCCCTATGTAGATAGACAGGCTTCGAGAAGCCTTCTTTCTTTCTAGAGTCCGTACTCAGACTAGTTGCTTCCGCATGTGCTTGTATGTTTGTATGACTTGAGTGTCGGGTCATGTGACCCCTATCTGTATGAACATGTTATGTATGGCTCCCTGGATCCTTTAAATAAAGTACTTGAGTTGTAGAGTTTTGTTGTGATGCCATGTTGTATGTACTCATATCGGGCATATTGTGTGTATGATTGAAATGCTTGGTATGAGTGGGATCCGACAATATAGTTGTTTATCCTTGGCAGCCTTTCTTATGGGAAATGTAGTCTAGTGTTCCTCGAGCCATAGTAGTCCGCTACAGCCCGATTCACCGGAGTCCTGCTAGCCCAGCACTACTGTTCAGGACACTTGACTGGCCGGCATGTGTTTCACTTCGTTCCTATGTCTGTCCCTTCGGGGAAATGTCACGCGGTGATATCCGGAGTCCTGCCTCGCCTGCTACAGCCCGGTTCACCGGAGTCCTGTTAGCCCAGTGCTACAGCCCAGAATCACTCGCTGATGACCGACATGTTCGATGTGATTCATGTATGCCTGTCTCCATAGGTCTGTGCCGCTTTGGGTTCACGACTAGCCATGTCGGCCCGGGTTCTCTGTCATATGGATGCTAGCGACACTATCGTATACGTGAGCCAAAAGGCGCAAACGGTCCCGGGCCATGGTAAGGCAACACCCGTGGGATATCGTGCGTGAGGCCGCAAAGTGATATGAGGTGTTACCGGCTAGATCGATGTGACTTGGAATCGGGGTACTAAAAGCGTTGGTATCAGAGCCGGACTACCTGTAGGTTCGTTGAGCCAAGCTGGTCGATGTCGAGTCTAGAAATGCTTTAGTTATATGTAGGGGAATTGATTGTGGGAGGGAACGTAAGGCTCTTGTACTCCTTTACCCTATGCCTTTGATCTGAGTCATTCTCTTCTCATTCAACATGGGTTAAGGACTAGGCTCTCTTCTTCTATCAGGTTCACGTGTTACTAATCCGTAGTAGCTTATAGGATTGTTGTTACAAGTCCCAGTTCAGTTTCTACTATTCTTAGTATGTTGCTAATTGGATCAGAACCTTGATATGATGTTGTTGAGTGGTATTGCGAACTGTTGTGGATGTCTCAAATCTTTTTTTGAGCATTTACAGCTGTTATGCTGTCCAATTTTCCCTAGAAATTCTGATGTCTTTGCATTGTGGTTGTGCTTTCAGATGGCCAACCGTGTTCGAAACCAAGTGGTTCGCCTGACCCGGTGCCTCGACGTGCCCGGTCATACTGCTATGTTAGTCCGGGTAATGATCGAGACGGGTTACCGTTGGTATCCCGAATACACCATTGAAGAGCAATTCCGCGACTTTAATCAAAGCCAATATTTCTGCACCGTCAGGATATTTCCTTCTTATCCTGGATCTATCGAGCCCCTTCACTGTTCCTATGGACTCGGGGTTACTGTTGAGATGGCTGTGCAGGATGCTGCCTATTCCATGATGACCATTATGTGAGTCCGGACTGGCCTGCTTCGGAACACCGACTTCCGTTACATGCCAGCTTCACTTCCGGGAGCGCAGGGGTATCTTCAGGCTATCTATGTTGACTCCACTCAGGAGGACTCATTAACTCGTACCACTGCTGAGATGCTCGAAGATAAGGACTGAGAGAATCGGGCCTTGAGGCTGGAGCTTTTCAATACCCGTGCTGATCATTGGGCCACATTGACTCGGTTTGCACTTGCGGTGCAAGCTGGATGTATGGATACAAGGGATTTGTATCCTGTGAGATCAGCTCTGCCAGACATGGTGGATTGGCGTGATGTGGGAGGCATCACCCCACCCCGTGGTCCCCGCAAGCCACCGTTTGTTGGTCCAAGACCTCATCCTAGCCCCTTTGGTCCACAGGCTCCTCATGACTGTCTGTTCCCGGATGGTCACGTTGAACTTCCAGGCTATGGAGGTGACTTCTATGAGGACTACTACAGAGCTGTCTGAGTTAGTAGTAGTACCACTAGTATTGTAGTAGTTGTATCTCCACTGTCCTGCGTGACTTGTGGAATACGACTTAGTGTGTAGTCAATTCTGGAGGTGTAGACAAATAATGTATAGGAGCTTGGAATGCCTCTGATGAGATGTAATGTCTTTCATCATAGTTGTACTGTAGCCTGGGCTTGTACTAAACTATGTATGATGTGTATGACCGTTGGTATATATATGGCAGTTTTATATTACCATGACATACGAATGAACATCTCTGCATTCCGTGTTATCCATTACATTCTGCACTTCCTTGCTAAGTTTGAGCCATCCTTATCTAAACCATTGTCTTGTTTTCTCCTAGGATGGTCAACACCCGCAGCAACCCTGCTGCCTCGGAGCAGGGGGAAGCCAGTGCAGCTAGGGGTGAAAATCTGCCTCACCCGCCTTCTCTGGCCGAAGTAATGCTGGAGGCAGAAAGAAACAAGCGTGAGACTAACCGCCTACTAGAGAGGATTGAGCAGAACACTGCACGCCACCCGCGAAATGACTTGGTGTCGATCAATGACTTTATCAAGCTGTACCCACCAAAGTTTAACCATTCCGTCGAACCCCTCGACGCGGATGACTGGCTTCACTGCATTACCCACAAGCTACGTTCTGCCAACGTAGCCGAAGCCGACAAGGTTACCTATGTTGTCTATCACCTCGAAGGCCCTGCTAGCCTTTGGTGGGAAAACTTCGAAGCTATGCGCCCGGTCGGCCAAATCACTACTTGGGCTGAATTCAGTGAGGCTTTCCGTGAGCATCACATTCCGAAAGGTCTCATGGATCGCAAGAGGGAGGAGTTCTACAACTTCACCCAAGGAAGACTGACTGTGGATGCATATAGTCGTGAATTTGGGAATCTGGCACGCTATGCCCCTGAAGAGGTATCTACTAACGCTAAGAAGCAGGCAAGGTTCTGCAAGGGACTTAGCCCTGAGCTTCGCCGCGATCTTCGTCTGCACGAGTGCACCTCCTTTCAGAAGTTGGTCAATAAAGCCATCAGTGCTGAGACGGGCCAGACTGATTATGACGCTTCACGCAAGCACTCCCGTGATTTTGGCTCTTCATCCGGCTCTGGAACTCAGAAGCGCCGGGTGTGGATTCCAAGCACGGCACTGCCACCCAGGTTCATCCCGAGGCCATCCTTTGAGGCGCCTTGTCCCAACCAGCAATTTGCACCGCCCAAGCCTATGGTGGCCCCGCTGCTAATGCTGCTCCACGCCCCAATGTGGTGACCTGCTTTAAGTGTGGAGAACCGGGTCACTATAGTCGAGAGTGTCCCCAGAACAACAACCCCATTCAGACTGGAAAGTCCGTTGGCCGTGGTAAGCCCGCGGGAAAGACATTCTACGCCAGGCCGGTCACCACTGCCTGTGGCCATGTCAACTATGTTTCAGCCGAGGAGGCTCATGAGGATCCCAACGTCGTCCTTGGTACGCTCCTTGTTAACTGCCATCCGGCATCTGTTCTTTTCGATACTGGAGCATCTCATTCTTTCATATCCGAGAACTATGCTCGATTGCACAACACGACATTCTGTGACATGCCCTCTACCATGGAAAATCAAACTCCTGGCTCTAGATGGCAAACTTCTAGAGTAAGCCATGGGAACGAAATTCTTGTCGATAGACTTGTCTTCCTTGCATCCTTAATAGCTCTCAAGTCCTCGGACATAAACATCATCTTGGGTATGGACTGGATGTTAGCTCATTATGCTAAGATCGACTGTGCCACTAGAACCGTTCAACTTACTCACCCATCGGGCAAGACAGTCAATGTCTTAACTCGAGTGGCCAAGCGCCAGTTTTACTCCTTAAATGCCAACCCCCTTCCAGATCTTGAGGATGTTCCGGTAGTCCGAGACTTTCCAGATGTCTTTCCAGAAGAACTGCCAGGTGTTCCACCTGACAGGGATGTTGAGTTTGTGATAGACCTTGTTCTAGGAACCGTTCCAATTTCTAGAAGACCCTACAAGATGGCACCCTTAGAACTAGCCGATCTTAAGAACCAACTCGATGAGTCCTTGAAAAAGTGTTTCATCCGTCCTAGTTCCTCTCCTTGGGCTTGCCCCGTCCTCTTCGTTAAGAAGAAGGATGGAACGGATCGAATGGTTGTGGATTACCGACCTGTCAATTTGGTCACCATCAAGAACAAATATCCACTTCCTAGGATCAACGATCTGTATGATCAGCTCGCTGGATCCTCAGTCTTTTCGAAGATGGATCTGAGGTTGGGCTACCATCAAATCAAAATCAGAAACAGGGACATTCCCAAAACGGCCTTTGTTACTCGTTATGGCCAATACGAGTACACCGTGATGTCCTTCGGTTTAACCAATGCCCCAGCCACCTTCTCCTAGTTAATGAACTCGGTTTTCATGGAGTACTTGGACAAATTTGTCGTAGTATACCTCGATGACATACTCATCTACTCCAAGAATGAAGAGGAACATGCCGAACATCTAAGGCTGGTATTGATGAAACTTCGAGAGCATCGCCTTTACACCAAATTCTCCAAGTGTGAATTTTGGTTGCCAGAAGTGACGTATCTAGGCCATGTAATCTCTGGTAAGGGTATTGTTGTCAATCCCGAATGAGTTCAAGCCGTCCTTGATTGGACTCCACCTGAGATGGTTAAGCAAGTTCGGAGCTTCCTTGGCTTAGCGAGCTATTGCTGCCGCTTCGTCGAGCATTTCTCCAAGGTTGCTAAACCTCTAACTAAACTCCTCAAGAAAGATAAAAAGTTCGAGTGGACTCCATAGTGCGAGTTCAGTTTTCAGGAACTGAAAAGACGCCTGACATCTGCTCCCATACTGGTACCACCAGATTTCTCCAAGGACTTTATTATCTATTGCGACGCCTCGCGACAAGGACCAGGTTGAATACTCATGCAAGATCGTCAGGTAATTGCCTATGCTTCACGGCAATTACACCCACATGAGGAAAATTATCCCACACATGATCTAGAGCTTGCAGCTGTAGTCCATGCACTTAAAACTTGGCGACATTACCTTCTCGGTAATCGTTGCGAGATCTTCACCGATCACCAAAGTTTGAAATATATCTTCACCAAACCAGATTTGAATCTCAGGCAAAGACGTTGGGTTGAGTTGATCTCGGATTACGACTTAGGAATAACTTACACCCCGGGCAAAGCCAATGTCATGGCTGATGCGCTAAGCCGTAAGTCCTATTGTAACAACCTGATGTTACAACAAAGTCAACCATTTCTCCATGAGGAATTTCGTAAGCTAAATCTTCACATTGTTCCTCGAGGATTCCTATCCACCCTGGTGGTGAAACCAACCCTTACAGATCAGATCATCAAGGCACAGAAGGTAGATCCGGGAATCTCCCGTATTAAGAGAAACATTAAGAAAGGAGTCGTGAATTGTTTCTCCATTGATGATCAAGGTGTCGTATACTTTGGGAATCGCCTAGTGGTTCCAAAGGCACGAAACCTGAGGCGGCTGATCCTTAAGGAAGCTCATGAATCCCCTCTCACCATTCATCCCGGTAGTACTAAAATGTATCAAGACCTACGCCAGAGGTTTTGGTGGACTAGGATGAAGAGAGAAATCGCTCAATACATTGCTAATTGCGACGTTTGTCGTCGTGTTAAAGCAGAGCATCAATGGCCTGCTGGCACCCTTCAACCTTTGGCTATTCCGAGTGGAAATGGGATAAAATCAGTATGGATTTCATCACTGGGTTTCCCAGGACCAAGAGAGGGAATAATGCCATCTTCATCGTGATCGACCGTCTTTCCAAAGTAGCCCATTTCCTACCTGTTCGTGAGAGTATCACCGCTAGCCAGCTAGCTGATTTATACATCTCCCGAATAGTGTCTCTTCATGGTGTTCCATTGGAAATTAACTCAGACCATGGAAGTCTCTTCACCTCTCGATTTTGGGAAAGTTTTCCAAAATGCTATGGGAACTCATCTCTCCTTTAGCACCGCCTTCCATCCTCAATCAAGTGGTCAAGTAGAATGAGTCAATCAAATTCTGGAAGATATGCTCCGAGCTTCTGTCATCTCGATCGGAATGAGTTGGGAGAAATGCCTTCCATTCATGGAGTTTGCTTATAACAATAGTTATCAAGCCAGCTTAGGCAAGGCTCCTTTTGAAGTTCTCTATGGACGAAAATATCGAACGCCTCTTAACTGGTCAGAAACCGGGGAAAGACAACTCTTTGGCCCGGATATGATTCAGGAAGCAGAAGAGCAGGTTCGCGTTATTCGTGAGAAATTGAAAACAGTCCAATCTCGTCAAAAGAGTCAATATGATCGTAAACATAAGCCTATGACTTATGAAGTCGACGAGAAGGCTTACCTTCGGGTTACTCCGTTAAAGGGAACCCATCGTTTCGGTATCAAAGGCAAATTGGCTCCTCGTTACATTGGACCCTTTCGCATTCTTGCCAAACGAGGAGAAGTTGCCTACCAATTGGAACTACCTCCACATCTTTCCAGAGTTCATGATGTCTTCCACGTTTCTCAACTCAGGCATTGCTTCGCGGATCCCATCCGTGGAGTGGACCACGAAATGCTTGATCTACAAGATAACCTCTCATATCGAGAATATCCCGTTCGTATCCTTGATCAAGCCGAGCGTACCACTCGACGTCATAATATCAAGTTTCTCAAGGTTCAATGGTCACACCATTCCGAGAAAGAAGCCACTTGGGAAAGGGAGGATCGTCTTCGACTCGAGTACCCCACCTTCTACCCGGAGGATCCTAAATCTCGGGACGAGATTCTTTTGAGTGGGGGTGAGTTGTCACACCCTAGCTAGTTCAAGCATTAGAGTGTGCATCATGTTTAAATTTCTCTTAAATTTGAAATGGGGAAGGCAGAAACCCCCAACACCCCCCTGGAAACAACTAGTGTTTACTAAAATTATTTTCAATGAACCTGAAATGCCCTTCTAAAAAGTTCACCCTCTTTGTCTTGGGTTAAAACCTCTGGCAAAACTACTGCACATTTTTCTAGGTCAACAGAAGGTCATTGAATTAAATCATAAGTATTTGAATTTGGGCATTTAAATGCTATAAAATAATTTAAATGCCCAAATAATTCTAGAAATAAATGTTTGCTGTTGGAAATAATCTAAACAGAGCCCACAATTATTTTCAGGATTTTTGGAAACGTTTTAGTATTTTAATTAAAGCCCAACAGTTGCAGTTAAATAGAAAAACAGAAACAAATAAAAAGAGAGAGAGAGGGAAGCTACCTGGGCCTTACCTGTGCTGGCCCAGCCCACCTGGCTCGGCCCAGCCGACTGGCCCCGCCAGTCGTCGTCGTCCTCGCGCCAGAAGGACGCGGAGCGCGTGGCCGGCGCCCGCGGCCACACGCCGGCCACCTCCTGCTTCAGCCGACGTCCTGGAGACGTCCAGGGATGCCACGCGACCCCCACGTCCCCCTCTCATCCTCGCTCACTCTCCCCCTCATCTCCCTCACTCTCTCCCGCGATGCCCGAGCACGTTCCTCGCCGCCGTTCGCCGTAGACGACGCCAGAGCCACCCCCTCGTCCCTCCGACAAGCCAAATCGCTCCGCCACGACGCCCTCGCCCTCCCCACCGAGCCACGCTTCGCCGGAGGCCCTGCATCACCGCTATCGCGCCGTCTTCAACCTCGGTACCCGCCGGACGCCGTTCATCGATTCGCCTCGCTCTGGTCGCCCCCGAGCCCACTGAGCTGCTCATCGACCTCCCTGTGAGCTCCGCCGCCTTCCCCCTCTTCTTTCCCACGCATTTGCACCCTCTAGGCCATAGTTCCACCATGGCCGAAGCTCGTCTCCGCTCGAGCTCGTCGCCGGTGTCGCTCCGGCGACCATTTGGTCATCCCGTGCTATGCGACGTGCTTGCCGCATCGCGTAGTGCCTCGCTAGCACCTCAGTTTCCGTGTTTGTACGCCGCAGCCCAAACCCCGCACATGGCCGAACTCCGGCCGCCGCCTTGGAGCTCGCCGTCGTTGTCTCCGGCCACCATAGGCCCGGCCTCCACCACCACTAGATGCGCGACTGCAAGAGCTCTCCAACGAGCCCAAGAACGGCCTCGCCCGTGCCATGTGGGCGTTTTCCAAGCTGCGCCGCCGGTGACTCAACGCCGGCGGGATTAGCCCCGCTGACTAGGGGTTTGACCCCAGTTTGACTCCCCTGAGTCAATGACAAGTGGGCCCCCTCTGTTAACTAAATCAGATTAGTTTTAACTAAAGACAATTAGCTTAATTATACACTGACATGCGGGACCCACCAGTCAAGTTTGACCTGGACGTCCCCGTTGACCACTGACGTCACCCTGACGTAATGCTGACGCAGTAATTAAATTACTGGATTTATTCTTATACAGGAAATTCCAGAAAATAGTCAAAACTTCTAAAAATCATAGAAAATCAACCATAGCTCCAAATGCAAAGATTTATATATGAAAAATGATCAGAAAAATTCAATCTATCCATATGTAATGGTTTCATGCATGACAAAACAAGTTTACCTTGCTGTTTAAGCAGAATAAGGAAATGCACCATTAAAGCCATGTTTAATAAGCTAATAATTGAATCTTTGATTCAAATAAGTTCAATCCTTTCAGTTATAGCTTGCATTAGGCCAAGACACATTCATATTGCCATATCATAGCATGCATCATATTGTTGCATATCATCATGTGTTGATTGTGTTCCGATGTGTTCTTCGTGGTAGGTTCTGCCTCCGAGGATATTCACGAGTATCCAACTGAAGGGCAGTATCCCACTACCACTCCATCAGGCAAGCAACCATTGATCATTCCGATACAACCCATGTTCTTGCTTCTGCTCTTGTTTACTGCATTAAGACAACGCGTTTCAATCTGCTGTGTGCTACAGTAGTTGAACCCTTATCCTCTGCATGACCTGTCATTGCCACAGTAACTAGATGAAACCCACTAGCATGTGTAGGAGTTGATTGAGCCATGTATGTGATTCCTACCTTGCTATGCCTGCTATGCTTAGAGTTGTGTCAGGTCTGGTTCATCTGGGTGATGGGCTAGAGTGAAATGCTTATGTCGCTAATGTGAGGGATGTGTTGAACATGTTTTGGTAAAGGTATCGATGAGAGGCCATGTAGGAGTACATGGTTGGTTGTTTCATTGAGGCCGTCCCTAAGAACTGAGATCTGTATGTGTGATTTAAGATGCAGTTACTATCGTACATTGGGCCCAAAACCAATGGACCCTCTCGGCTTCTTAATCACCCTAATACTCTGTCCAGGAGTTGCAGATAGTTTCTGGTGTTTGTAGGTTATGTGTTGGCGGCCGTGCGTAGCGCTGACCCTAGGGGTGGGCTAGGTTGCGGTAGATACACCGTGGTCGGGTATGCTGGGCGCCCGTTTGGCGTCTCGGGATCCTGTTCACATCGTTCGGGGCCGTATGTGGAAACCTCAGCCGGACTCCCTGCGGATGGAACCTGGATAGGCGATAACCTGGACTAGAGACTAAGTGTTAGGTAGGCCGTGGCCGACACCCTCGCTGGGCTTCTGCTTGAAGGTTGCCGAGTACATGTCGTGTAAACGGTGGTAAGTGGTGAAAGCGTGTATGAAGAAGTACACCCCTGCAGGGTATAAAACTATTCGAATAGCCGCGTCCGCGGTAAAGGACTACTTGGTTGCCTATACAGTTCATAGATAAGTTAATGGATACTACTAAAAGACTCAGGATAAGTGTGAGTACCAAGGATGGCCCTCTCGTAGGATGACGAGGGAGGATCCCCGGTGGAGTATTGTGTTGGTGAGTAGTGGAGTCGTGTGCGAAAACTATTATACTGGTGGAGTTCCGTAGGATAGCTTAGCCAAGAGTCAAAGCTGGCTTGCTGCATTAACCCCACCACCTTCTTGAGAATAAGCATGTTTAGTAGGTTCTGATGTAAGACTTGCTGAGTACCTTTGTACTCATGTTTGCTTAATTACTGTTTTCAGACGACAACACCGCCCCCTCCGATGGGTTCTACGTAGACCTTGACGTCGACGAGTGACTAGCCACCCAGGTGGTGATCCTGGCCATGGAGGGCCCTATGTAGATAGACAGGCTTCGAGAAGCCTTCTTTATTTCTAGAGTCTGTACTCAGACTAGTTGCTTCCGCATGTGCTTGTATGTTTGTATGACTTGAGTGTCGGGTCATGTGACCCCTATCTGTATGAACATGTTATGTATGGCTCCCTGGAGCCTTTAAATAAAGTACTTGAGTTGTAGAGTTTTGTTGTGATGCCATGTTGTATGTACTCATATCGGGCATATTCTGTGTATGATTGAAATGCTTGGTATGAGTGGGATCCGACAATCTAGTTGTTTATCCTTGGCAGCCTTTCTTATGGGGAAATGTAGTCTAGTGTTCCTCGAGCCATAGTAGTCCGCTACAGCCCGGTTCACCGGAGTCCTGTTAGCCCAGCACTACTGTTCAGGACACTTGACTGGCCGGCATGTGTTTCACTTCGTTCCTATGTCTGTCCCTTCGGGGAAATGTCACGCAGTGATATCCGGAGCCCTGCCTAGCCTGCTACAGCCCGGTTCACCGGAGTCCTGTTAGCCCAGTGCTACAGCCCGGAATCACTCGCTGATGACCGACATGTTCGATGTGATTCATGTATGCCTGTCTCCATAGGTCTATGCCGCTTTGGGTTCATGACTAGCCATGTCGGCCCGGGTTCTCTGTCATATGGATTCTAGCGACACTATCATATACGTGAGCCAAAAGGCGCAAACGGTCCCGGGCCATGGTAAGGCGACACCCGTGGGATACCGTGCGTGAGGCCGCAAAGTGATATGAGGTGTTACCGGCTAGATCGATGTGACTTGGAATCGGGGTCCTGACAAGAACATCATCACCGTCATCACGCCGTCGTGCTGACGAAACTCTCCCTCAACGTTTTGCTGGATCGGAGCTCGAGGGACATCACCGAGTTGAACGTGTGCAGAACTCGGAGGTGTCGTACGTTCGGTACTTGGATCGGTCGGATGGGGAAGACGTATGACTACTTCCTCTATGTTGTGTCAACGCTTCCATTGCTCGTCTATGAGGGTACATAGACAACACTCTCCCCTCTCGTTGCTATGCATCACCATGATCTTGCGTGTGCGTAGGAATTTTTTTGAAATTACTACGTTCCCCAACAGTGGCATCCGAGCCTAGGTTTTATGCATTGATGTAATATGCACGAGTAGAACACAAGTGAGTTGTGGGCGATATAAGTCATACTGCTTACCAGCATGTCACATTTTGGTTCGGCGGTATTGTTGGATGAAGCGGCCCGGACCAACATTACCCGTACGCTTATGCGAGACTGGTTTTACCGCCGTGCTATGCACACAGGTGACTAGCGGGTGTCGGTTTCTCCAACTTTAGTTGAATCGAGTGTGGCTACGCCCGGTCCTTGAGAAGGTTAAAACAGCACTAACTTGACAAACTATCGTTGTGGTTTTGATGCGTAGGTAAGAATGGTTCTTGCTAAGCCCGTAGCAGCCACGTAAAACTTGCAACAACTAAGTAGAGGACGTCTAAGCCCGTAGCAGCCACGTAGATGCGTAGGTAAGAACGGTTTTTGCAGGGCATGTTGTGATGTGATATGGTCAAGACGTGATGAGATATAAGTTGTTGTATGAGATGATCATGTTTTGTTGAAGTTATCGGCAATTGGCAGAAGCCTTATGGTTGTCTCTTTATTGCATAAGATGCAAGTGCCAAATAATTGCTTTACTTTATCGCTATGCGATAGCAATAGTTGCAACAGCAATAGTTGGCGATACGACCATGTGACGACACATTGATATAGATCAAGATGATGGAGATCATGGTGTCATGCCGGTGACGATGGAGATCATGACGATGTTTTGGAGATAGAGATCAAAGGCACAAGATGATGATGGCCATATCGTGTCACATATTTTGATTGCGTGTGACGTTTATCTTTTATACATCTTACTTTGCTTAGTTATGATGGTAGCATTATAAGATGATCTCTCACTAAAGTTCAAGATAAAAGTGTTCTCCCTGAGTATGCACCGTTGCCAAAGTTCGCCGTGCCCAGACACCACGTGATGATCGGGTGTGATAAGCTCTACGTCCATCTACAACGGGTGCAAGCCAGTTTTGCACACGCAGAAATACTCGGGTTAAACTTGACGAGGCTAGCATATGCAGATATGGCCTCGGAACACTGGAGACCGAAAGGTCGAGCGTGAATCATATAGTAGATATGATCAACATAATGATGTTCACCATTGAAAACTACTCCATTTCACGTGATGATCGGTTATGGTTTAGTTGATTTGGATCACGTGATCACTTAGAAGATTAGAGGGTTGTCTTTCTAAGTGGGAGTTCTTAAGTAATATGATTAATTGAACTTAAATTTATCATGAACTTAGTCCTGGTAGTATTAGCATATCTATGTTGTAGATCAATAGCTCACGTTTAGCTCCCCTGTTTTATTTTTGATATGTTCCTAGAGAAAACTAAGTTGAAAGATGTTAGTAGCAATGATGCAGATTGGATCTGTGATCTGAGGTTTATCCTCATTGCTGCACAGAAGAATTATGTCCTTAATGCACCGCTAGGTGACAGACCTATTGCAGGAGCAGATGCAGACGTCATGAACGTTTGGCTTGCTCAATATGATGACTACTTCATAGTTTAGTGCACCATGTTTAACAGCTTAGAATCGGGACTTCAAAGACGTTTTGAAAGTCATGGATCATATGGATTTTCCAGGAGTTGAAGTTAATATTTCAAGCAAATACCCGAGTTGAGAGATATGAAGTCTCCAACAAGTTCTATAGCTAAAAGATGGAGCAGAATAGCTCAAGAAGTGAGCATGTCTTCAGATTGTCTGGGTACTACAATCGCTTGTATCAAGTGGGAGTTAATCTTCCAGATAAAATAGTGATTGACAGAATTCTCTAGTCACCATCACCAAGTTAGTAGAACCTCATGATGAACTATAGTATGCAAGGGATGATGAAAATGATTCCCGAGCTTTTCATGATGATGAAATCGATGAAGGTAGAAATCAAGAAAGAGCATCAAGTGTTGATGATTAACAAGACCACTAGTTTCAAGAAAAGGGCAAAGGGAAAGAAAGGGAACTTCAAGAAGAACGGCAAGCAAGTGTTGCTCAAGTGAAGAAGCCCAAGTCTGGTCCTAAGCCTGAGACTAAGTGCTTCTACTGCAAAGGGACTGGTCACTGGAAGCGGAATTGCCCCAAGTATTTGGCGGATAAGAAGGATGGCAAAGTGAACAAAGGTATATTTGATATACAGATTATTGATGTGTATTTTACTAGTGTTCGTAGCAACCCCTCGGTATTTGATACTGGTTCAGTTGCTAAGAGTAGTAACTCGAAACGAGAGTTGCAGAATGAACAGAGACTAGTTAAGGGTGAAGTAACGATGTGTATTGGAAATGGTTCCAAGATTGATATGATCATCATCGCACACTCCCTATACTTTCGGGATTAGTGTTAAACCTAAATAAGTGTTATTTGGTGTTTGCATTGAGCATGAATATGATTTGATCATGTTTATTGCAATACGGTTATTCATTTAAGTAAGAGAATAAATTGTTGTTCTATTTAGATATATGGTTACACACCCAATGAAAATGGTTTGTTGGATCTCGATCATAGTGATACACATATTCATAATATTGAAACCAAAAGATGCAAAGTTAATAATGATAGTGCAACTTATTTGTGGCACTGTCGTTTAGGTCATATTGGTGTAAAGCGCATAAAGAAACTCCACGTTGATGGACTTTTGGAATCACTTGATTATGAATCAGTTGATGCTTGCGAACCATGCCTCATGGGCAAGATGACTAAGACTCCGTTCTCCGGAACAATGCAGCAAGCAACAGATTTGTTGGAAATCATGCATACTGATGTATGTGGTCCGATGAATATTGAAGCTCGCGGCAGGTATCATTATTTTCTGATCTTCACAGATGATTTGAGCAGATATGAGTATATCTACTTGATGAAACACAAGTTTGAAACATTTGAAAAGTTCAAAGAATTTCAGAGTGAAGTGGAGAATCATCGTAACAAAATAAAAGTTTCTACGATATGATCGCATAAGTAAAATATTTGAGTTACGAGTTTGGTCTTCAGTTAAAACAATGTGAAATAGTTTCACTACTCACGCCGCCTAGAACACCACAGTGTAATAGTGTGTCCGAATGTCGTAACCGTGCTTTATTAGATATGGTGCGATATATGACGTCTCTTACGGATTTACCGCTATCGTTTTGGGGTTATGCATTAGAGACAGCTACATTCACGTTAAATAGGGCACCATCTAAATCCGTGGAGATGACACCGTATGAACTATGGTTTGGCGAGAAACCTAAGCTGTCGTTTCTTAAAGTTTGGGACTACGATGCTTATGTGAAAAAGTTTCAACATGATAAGCTTGAACCCAAATCGGAGAAGTAAATCTTCATAGGATACCCAAAAGAAACTGTTGGGTACACCTTCTATCACAGATCCGAAGGCAAGTTATTCGCTGCTGAGAATGGATCCTTTCTAGAGAAGGAGTTTCTCTCAAAAGAAGTGAGTGGGAGGAAAGTAGAACTTGATGAGGTAACTGTACATGCTCCCTTATTCGAAAGTAGTTCATCACAGAAATCTGTTCCTGTGACTACTACACCAATTAGTGAGGAAGCTAATGATGATGATCATGTACCTTCAGATCAAGTTACTACTGAACCTCGTAGGTAAACCAGAGTGATATCCGCACCAGAGTGGTATGGTAATCCTGTTCTAGAGGTCATGTTACTTGACCATGACGAGCCTACGAACTATGAGGAAGCGATGATGAGCCCAGATTCCACGAAGTGGCTTGAGGCCATGAAATCTGAGATGAGATCCATGAGAACAAAGTATGGACTTTGATTGACTTGCCCAGTGATCGGCGAGCCATTTATATTAAATGGATCTTCAAGAGGAAGACGGACGCTGATAGTAGTATCACTATCTACAAAGCTAGAATTGTCGCAAAAAGGTTTTCGACAAGTTCAAGGTGTTGACTACGATGAGAGTTTCTCACTCGTATCTATGCTTAAGTCTGTCCGAATCATGTTAGCAATTGCCGCATTTTATGAAATCTGGCAAGTGGATAAACAAAATTGCATTCCTTAATGGATTTATTAAAGAAGAGTTGTATATGATGCAACCAGAAGGTTTTGTCAATCCTAAAAGTACTAACAAAATATGCAAGCTCCAGCGATCCATCTATGGACTGGTGCAAGCATCTCAGAGTTGGAATATATGCTTTGATAAGTTGATCAAAGCATATAGTTTTATACAGACTTGCGGTGAAGCCTGTATTTACAAGAAAGTGAGTGGGAGCATTACAGCATTTTTGATAAGTATATGTGAATGACATATTGTTGATCGGAGATAATCTAGAATTATTCTACAAAGCATAAAGGAATGTTTGAAAGGAGTTTTTCAAATAAAGACCTCGGTGAAGCTGCTTACATATTGAGCATCAAGATCTATAGAGATAGAACAAGACGCTTGATAAGTTTTTCAATGAGTACATACCTTGACAAGATTTTGAAGTAGTTCAAAATGGAACAGTCAAAAAGGAGTTCTTGCCTGTGTTACAAGATGTGAAGTTGAGTAAGACTCAAAACCCGACCATGGTAGAAGATAGAGAGAGAATGAAAGTCATTCCCTATGCCTGAGCCATAGGTTCTATAAAGTATGCCATGCTGTGTACCAGACCTATTGTATACCCTACCCTGAGTTTGGCAAGGGAGTACAATAGTGATCTAGGAGTAGATCACTGGACATTGGTCAAAATTATCCTTAGTGGAATAAGGATATGTTTCCCAATTATGGAGGTGACAAAAGGTTCGTTGTAAAGGGTTACGTCGATGCAAGTTTTGACACTGATCTAGATGACTCTAAAGTCTCAATCTGGATACATATTGAAAGTGGGAGCAATTAGCTAGAGTAGCTCTGCGCAGAGCATTGTTGACATAGAAATTTGCAAAATACGTACGGATCCGAATGTGGCAGACCCGTTGACTAAACTTCTCTCACAAGCAAAACATGATCACACCTTAGTACTCTTTGGGTGTTAATCACATAGCGATGTGAACTAGATTATTAACTCTAGTAAACCCTTTGGGTGTTGGTCACATGTTGATGTGAACTATGGGTGTTAATCACATGGTGATGTGAACTATTGGTATTAAATCACATGGCGATGTGAACTAGATTATTGACTCTAGTGCAAGTGGGAGACTGAAGGAAATATGCCCTAGAGGCAATAATAAAGTTATTATTTATTTCCTTATATCATGATAAATGTTTATTATTCATGCTAGAATTGTATTAACCGGAAATATAATACATGTGTGAATACATAGACAAACAGAGTGTCACTAGTATGCCTCTACTTGACTAGCTCGTTGATGGAAGATGGTTATGTTTCCTAACCATAGACATGAGTTATCATTTGATTAATGGTATCACATCATTAGGAGAATGATGTGATTGACTTGACCCATTCCGTTAGCTTAGCACTTGATCGTTTAGTTTGTTGCTATTTCTTTCTTCATAACTTATACATGTTCCTATGACTATGAGATTATGCAACTCCCGTTTATCGGAGGAACACTTTGTGTTCTACCAAACATCACAACGTAACTGGGTGATTATAAAGGTGCTCTACAGGTGTCTTCGAAGGTACTTGTTGGGTTGACGTATTTCAAGAGATTTGTCACTCCGATTGTCTGAGAGGTATCTCTGGGCCCTCTCGGTAATGCACATCACTCAAGCCTTGCAAGCATTGCAACTAATAAGTTAGTTGCGGGATGATGTATTACCGAACGAGTAAAGAGGCTTGCCGATAACGAGATTGAACTAGGTATTAAGATACCGACGATTGAATCTCGGGCAAGTAACATACCGATGACAAAGGGAACAACGTATGTTGTTATGCGGTCTGACCGAGAAAGATCTTCGTACAATATGTAGGAGCCAATATGAGCATCCATGTTCCGCTATTGGTTATTTACTGGAGACGTGTCTCGGTCATGTCTACATAGTTCTCGACCCCGTAGGGTCTGCACGCTTAAAGTCGGTGACGATCGTAATTAGGGTTTTTGTGTTTTGATGTACCGAAGGTTGTTCGGAGTCCCGGATGTGATCACAGACATGACGAGGTGTCTCGAAATGGTCGAGACATAAATATTGATATATTGGAAGCCTATATTTGGATATCGGAAACATTCCGGGTGAAATCGGGATTTTACCTGAGTACCGGGGGGTTACCGGAACCCACCCGGGGGTTATTGGGCCTACATGGGCCATGAGGGAGAAGAGGAGGGCCGGCCAGGGCAGGCCGCGCGCCCCCTCCCCCTAGTCCGAATAGGACAAGGAAGGGGGGCGCCCCCCTTTCCTCTTTCTCCCTTCCCCCTTCCTTTTCCAACAAGGCAATAGGGGGAGTCCTACTCCCGGTGGGAGTAGGACTCCTCTAGGCGCACCCCTAGGGCCGGCCGCACCTCCCCCTCTCCCTCCTTTATATACGGGGGCAAGGGGGCACCCCATGACACACAAGTTGATCTTCGTGATCGTTCCTTAGCCGTGTGCGGTGCCCCCTTCCACCATATTCCACCTCGGTCATATCGTAGCAGTGCTTAGGTGAAGCCCTACGTCGGTAGAACATCATCACCATCATCACGCCGTCGTGCTGACGAAACTCTCCCTCAACATTTTGCTGGATCGAAGCTCGAGGGACGTCACTGAGTTGAACGTGTGCAGAACTCGGAGGTGTCGTATGTTCGGTACTTGGATCGGTCGGATCAGGAAGACGTACGACTACTTCCTCTACGTTGTGTCAACGCTTTTGTTGCCGGTCTACGAGGGTACGTAGATAATACTCTCCCCTCTCGTTGCTATGCATCACCATGATCTTGCGTGTGCGTAGGAATTTTTTTGAAATTACTACGTTCCCCAACAGTTTGAACTTTGCAGAGTGATATTGGTTGCATCTTTCATATGGTGTCTAGCTTGCAGTGCTTCTAATTTGTTGAAATGCCTTCTGCTTAGTTACCACATCATAGGTGTGAATATGTCACACCATCCTGTTTTTCATACATATTCCATCCTCACATCATGTGTTTGCCTTTCATCCGAGTAGTGTTCGTCAGTATCATGCATGAATGAGTTCTGAAGAGCGAATTTTATTCCTTTTTCTTATCGGTTTGACTTCACAATGCAAAATCATTACAGCTGAAGGAAATTAGTCCGATAGTGGATGATGGTGGTCCTTCAGAGCAACTCAAACAGGGGGTCTCTACAGATTCTACTCCGCCATCCTCCCAACAAGATTCGCAAGACAACACAAGGCTGGGCAGTCAACGTAGCTGTGTAGATGATGAGCACATCTCCCCTACTCCACCATCACAGGTGCTTGATCTAACTTGACACTATTATATGTGCTTGCATGTTGCGTATGATGTCTAGCTTGTATTGCTTCTAACTTGAATTGCATCTGCTTACTTTACACATAATGCCTGTGAATATGACACGTGTTCCTGTTTCTAGAACATACGTGTACATGATGAGCACATCTCCCCTACTCCACTGTCACAGGTGCTTGCTCTTACTTGGAACGGTTATACGTGGTTGCGTTTTCCGTATGATGTCTAGTTTGTATTGCTTCTGATTATGTTGAATTGCATCTGCGTAGCTTACAACTTATACTTGCAACGATCACTTACCCATAAGACACATTTAACTTGGGACTATGATGTAGGTTGCATCTTGCATTGTCTTCTAGCTTGTACTGCTTCTAATTTCTTGAAATGGCACTTATGACGAGACACTTTTTACCTGATAGAGTGATATTGGTTGCATATTCATATGGTGCCTAGCTTTCATTTCTTCTAATTTTGTTGAAATGCCTTCCACTTACTGTTTTTTCATACATATTCCATCCTCCTATCGTACGTGTGAATATGAAACGCTGTCTTCTTTGTATATATTCCATCATCCTATCCTACGCTTGCCTTACATCAAAGTAGTGTTCATCTGTATCATGCATCAACCAGTTATGCAGAGCTAATTTTATTCATCTTCTTGTCGTTTTGACTTCATAACACAATATCATAAAATAGGAAGGAAAAGAGTAAGTTAGGGGATGTTGGTGGTCCTCTGCACCGACGCAAATAGAGACTCTCTAGATTTGCCACTGCTACTGCTAATGAAGTTGAAGTCCCAAGTCTACATGATGAGTTCATCTCCCGTACTCCACCATCGCACGTGCTTGCTCTAAGTTGACAGTGTGATAATTGGTTTCATGTTGCATATGTTGTCTAGCCTGTATTTCTTCTATTTTGATTAAATTGCATCTGCTGAGTTTATACATTATACATGTGCATATGACATGGCTTTCTGTGTCTAGAATACACTGCATCTATCTATCATACCATGTTCTTACATCAAAGTACTGCTGTTGTATATCCCGCATCAGTCACTCATGATTGGACGCTTTTAACATGGCAGTTTGATAGTGGTTGCATCTTGCATTGATTTCTACATTGTACTACTTCTAATTTTTCAAATTGCCACTTATGACAAGACACTTTTAACTTGGCAGAGTAATATTGGTTGCATCTTTCATATGGTGTCTAGCTTGCGTTACTTCTATTTTCTTGAAAATCCTTCTGCTTAGTTTGCACATCGTAGCTGTGAATATGTCATGCCGTCCTGTTTTTCTTACATATTCCATCCTCATACGGTTGTCTTACATCAAAGTATTGCTTGTCTGTATCATGCATCAATGAGTTCTGAAGAGTGATTCTATTCTTTTGTGTTGTGGGTACAGCTTGACATGGCAAAGTCAAAAAAGAGCAAGGAAAATAATATAGTAGGGAGTGTTGTTACTCGTCGGGTGAAATGGAAAAGGTTCTGCCATCGAGATTCTGCTGGTACTTATAGTGCAGTAGAAGATCCAAGTCCACCGGCTAAATCTACAAACACAGTATCACCTGCTCCACCAGCTGCAGCATCCGCTTCAACTGTACCAGCATCTCAACTAGTTACTCGTTCGTTTGCTCCGGAACTGGCCAGTTCCCAAGCTGCCTTCACACCTAACACTACTTCCGAAGCACTGCTGACACAACAGGACTTGGCAAAATTAGATGAACCTCATGAGTATCAACACCAAGACGGTACCTGACCGAGTCAAGTTGCAGTTGCATGCTCATTTATATGTACTCTCACAGTTTGATGTACACTAACACTTTCCATATTCGTTGTTGAACTAGCACCACGGCGCAAGCGGAAACAGACATCAGGGATAATGCTTGACAGATTAACAAAATCTAAAGGAGGAAGAATGGAGATCCATTTTGAGGCAGGTTTAAAAAGGCCACGTGATGCTACAGAGTCAACCAAGTTAGTATCAGAGGCAGCCGTTGCCGTTAGGTGTCATGCACGTATCCTCCCAACGTGGATCCAGTACAGGAATGAGAAAGACAATACCCAGTTTAACACCTTCCTTGACAATTTATCCGTAAGTATTGTTATTCATCGCAATTAGTAATATTGTCTTGCTCTGTCCCATACTTTCTAGCTTCCTCCTAATAAGATTCACATTCTTTTTTCAACAGATGAGGTTCAAGTTGGATCCGAAAGATGATGCAACTAGACAAGCATGCACTCATGTTTTTCAATCTGCTCTGCGACAGTATCGGTACCACCTTAGAAAATCTCACTTTGAAGGAAAGGCTAACAATGAAATCGCCCAAACATCTCCAGTGGAATATATTACAGATGAAGACTGGACAGCCCTCGTTAAACACTGGTCTGATTGAAAGTATCAGGTAGGCTATATGTATTTGATCAGACCACATATTGAACTTGTATTTATGTATGTGCCTTACAAGTGTATCTGCTTCTAGGCTAACTGTTTGAAGAACAAAACCAACCGTTCTAAAGTGAAATTCCAACAGACCACAGGATCTCGTAGCTATATTGCACACTGCGAGGCTCTTGTAAATAGCTGCTACTTCCTTCTTCTTTTTTGTGCCATATTATCATATCTATATTGACTTGTTCCAAATACATAGGAAATCCCGTGCAGACCAAAAAGAACCTGAACCGAATGCAGTGCAAATCTTCAAGGATTGCCACACCAACAAGATGAAGGGAATGAGCACACCAGTTCAAGCCGCTGTTGTAAGTCCTTACTCCTCCTACCTTGAACTGATTGGTACTATGATGTGTTCATTTAACTACTTGGTTTGCAGCCAATGTCAGTTACTCTGTTCACTTTTATTCACAATTGTCTTAATGTATCATTTCACCTTACATGGTTTAAAAGAGATGAAGGATATTCTTTTGGTCTTGATCTGTAATCTAGTTGTTATGTTCAGGTGCGCACACAATGATAAAATAGCATGTTTGTTTTATATCTGTTTGCCCATGATATGAATGATGTCATACTATGTTCATCCTACTTTAAACCATGTCTCTTTATCCTTAGATGTCAACGAATGTGAGGAAATAGACAATACAGTAGGCATGCTACATGGACATATGTTCCGAAAGTGATTTTATTATGTAGTTGGCACTACAATACATGCTATAATGTATTACAGTAGTTCACCAAAATAAGTTATGTATAAATGTTTAACCTACTTTGTTTGTTTTTGTCTCATTAGTAACTTATCTGGTACACTAATCTACAAGTTCAAACTTTTAGAAAGCTATGGAAGAAATGATTGAACAGCCACAACCACCTGAAGGTGACGAGGCTACTATAGGCACAATGTCACATCTTGCTGCAGTGCGTCAGTATATCTCCACTAACAGTGCAAAAAGCACCTTCCTGCGTAATTCCGGGTTGGTTGTCAAGGTAACCTCGTCCAAATCGCCTACTGAACAAAATCTTCCTGCTAGACAGAGTGATATATCTGTGCTCCAGACACAAGTCCAATCCCTAATGGACGTTGTTTCGGAAACAAGAATAGTGGTTGAGAAATGTCATCAAGATATGAATGGTTTTGAAACTAGGCTATCAGACATTCGCTTCGTTGTTCAAGAGCAATGGCGGAAAAAAGGTGGAGATCATGCTGCTCCATCAGATTCTACAGCCTGAAACATTAGCACTCGGGTCAAATGATTGTGCTTCTATGCATCTGATGGTGCTTTTATCTGGAAGGACTATAAACTTTATGCCAACGGGCCTTTTGTTGTATGGTTGGAATTTATTTTGTTGTGATACAACATTTATGATGCTGCCTCAGGCTGCAGTAATTACGACGCTATTTTTGTATAGTGTAGGTTTATCTTAGTAATGTATTCGGCCAAAGCCTTCGTAGGAGCCCAACATGCCAACATTCGTAGGGCCCATTCCAATTGGGCTAAAAACGATTACGGGCTGAAATTGGCATGTAGCCCACTAAAAATATCTGGGCCTAAATTAGCATAAGCTTTCATATTTTTCTGGTAGGCCTGTGCCCATAGTGGGCCTTTAACAGGCCTAAACATAATTTGGGCCCTCCGTAAAAATAGGCCGTTTATAGGTGTAAATATCTCGAGCCCATAAAAATACATGGGCCTTTAATAGACCGAAAGTGAGATTGGGCCCTGATTGTGCCAAATAAACCACTAGACTTTAACAGGCCGAAATTCGGACGGGTCGTAAATGCGCTGACCTAATACACGGGCCTTTAACAGGCCGGAACTTCGGCCGGGCTAGATTATCGTCATTTTTATATGTGCCGTTAATGGGCCCGATATCACGTTGGGCCACATATGGCCCATGGTTTACGTCCGGCGTTAACAGGCCGAAAATGACAACAGTCCAAAAGTGGCCCAAAGCTATAGTGGGCCTCTAACAGGCCGAATGTCAGACAAGGCCGAATATGACCCAAATCCTTCACGGTCGTTTATGGGCCGAAAGTTCTGATGGCCTGTAAATGGGCCCAGATGAAGTCGGACCTTTAACAGGCCGTAAATACACCGGGTCGTAATTCGGCCCAATTACTTAGCGGACTGTTAACGGGCCAGAAGTGACCATGGGCCGCGTTCATGACAAGTTTAGGACAGGCCGTTGACGGGCCGATTTGATAGAGAATGTTGGGCCTTTAGCTGGGCCGGCCCATTATGGTCAGCAGAATCTAGTTGGCCTTTAGCTGGGCCGGCCCATTGTGGTCCGCAAAATCTTGCGGGCCTTTAGCTGGGCCGGCCCATTATGGTCCGCTAAATTTTGTGGTCCTTTAGCTGGGCCGGCCCATTATGGTCCGCTAAATCTTATGGGCCTTCGGTTGGGCCGGCCCATTTAATCTTTGTGGGCCACTTTTGGGCCGGTCCACGTGTCAACATATCATAGGCCCATCTCGACCGTTGGATGAGT
This sequence comes from Triticum dicoccoides, assembly GCF_002162155.2. NCBI lineage: Eukaryota > Viridiplantae > Streptophyta > Magnoliopsida > Poales > Poaceae > Triticum > Triticum dicoccoides. Next base: position 533,501,647 of record NC_041386.1, on the reverse strand, counting down.
GACACATGTGCCAACGCGGAGCTGACGCGTGGATCCGTCAGCCAATGAGAATTTTACATGTGGAAAATCGGCATTGGTCGTGGCCGTTAACGGGTTATCGGATCCAAAATCCGACCCGATAGCTTAACGACGTTCCGTTACGATGGATGCCACGTGTCGGTCACCCTTGACGAAAGCACTTCTGTGACGCGTGATTTATCGTCATGGAAGTGGACACTTCCGTGATGATAATTTTGGCAATGTCATGGAACACTTCTATGACAACACAGGTATGACTATCTTGATTCTGTCATAAATTTGTCATGGATGTACATGCATGACAGAAAACGCGACCTACTGTGACAAACATGTATCATCATGGAAGTGTATTTTTTGTAGTGCATGTTGAGCTTGCCTTTCCCTCTCATGCTAGCCAATTTCTTTGCACCAAGTAGAGATACTACTTGTGCTTCCAAATATCCCTAAACCCGTTTTTGCCATGAGAGTCCACCATACCTACCTATGGATTGAGTAAGATCCTTCAAGTAAATTGTCATCGGTGCAAGCAATAAAAATTGCTCTCTAAATATGTATGACTTATTAGTGTGGAGAAAATAAACTTTATACGATCTTGTGATATCGAAGAAATAAAAGCGACGGACTGCATAATAAAGGTCCATATCACAAGTGGCAATATAAAGTGACGGTCTTTCGCATTAAGATTTTGTGCGTCCAACCATAAAAGTGCATGACAACCTCTGCTTCCCTCTGCGAAGGGCGTATCTTTTACTTTTATCTTCTACCTTACATAAGAGTCATGGTGATCTTCACCTTTCCTTTTTTACAGTTTATCCATTGGCAAGCACAATGTGTTGGAAACACTACAAAAAAAAGACACATCCGTGACATTTTGGGCCAAACGAATTTTTTTTCTGTCATACATATGACACTTCTATGACGATAATTGTGACAAAACCCGGTATCATCATAGATGTGGTGGGCTCCTACTTCTATGACAAAAAATCATGACAGAAAATGGGCTTTTCGTCCTGGGAGGGCCGGAGACGTAGCTGCATGACATTCTTTGGGCCGTCCATGACGGAAAAAACCATGGTAGAAGCGAGGGCGAGGAAAATTTCGAGGAGTTCCCGGTTATGGTGGGAGGTCGGGGGCTGAGGGATGCGCGTTTCTCTCATACACGTATGCGCGTGTGTGCGAGGAGTTGGCTCTAACTGAACCTGAGCGAGGCGTTGGGCTCTAACTGAACCCGAGTGATTGCACTGTAGGCTACGCGTTACTGAACCCGAGCGATCGATCGATGGCAGTTAACTGAACCCGATCGAGCGATTCCTTCGCTACTGCTGCTAACTGAAGCCGGTCGATTGGATGGACAGCGACCGTTGCGGGGGGCGGTGGATGAACAGTGAGCGGTGGCGTTGCCTCTGGATGAACAGGACCCCGTGGTGTGGAGGGATGGATGAACAGTAGACGGTGGCGGGGTGCCCGTGGAGGGGTGGTTGAACAGGACCCCGTGGTGTGGAGGGCTGGATGAACAGTAGACGGTGGAGGGGTGGTTGAACAGTAGCTAGTGGAGTAGCGCGCGGTGGAGGCTGGATGAACAGGAGCCCGTGGAGGCTGGAGGAGGTCGACGGTAGCCCGTGGAGGCTGGAGGAGGTCGACAGTGGAGATGAACAGTATCCCGTGGAGTCCCGTTTTGCGGTACGCCACACCCCTCCCGATGAATAGGACCCCCGTTTCGACCGTAGGAGGTCCGTTTCGTCCGTTTTGTGGTACGCCACACCCCTCCCGATCAACGGGACCCCCATTTCGACCATAGGAGGTCTATTTCGTGCGTCTTGCGGTACGCCATACCCCTCCAGATCAACAGGACCCCCGTTTCGACCATAGGAGGTCTGTTTCCTCCGTTTTGCGGTACGCCACACCCCTCCCGATCAACAGGACCCCCGTTTCGACCGTAGGAGGTCCGTTTCCTCTGTTTTGCGGTACGCCACACTCCTCCAGATCAACAGGACCCCCGTTTCGACCGTAGGACGTCCGTTTCCTCCATTTTGTGGTACACCACACCCCTCCCCATGAACACGATGCATTCCGTTGCCTCCCCATCAACACATCGCATTCCGTTGCCTCCCCATGAACACGACGACGACGCTGTTTCTCCATTCTGACCCAGCCATGTACACAAGCCCTCGCCGTACGTATGTGCGAGTAGGCATTCGAGACCCTGCCCGTATGTACGTATGTGGCCGTATTTTATTTCTTGCACCCTGGCCGCTGTATGTACGTGTACATGCTATGTGCCCGCCTCTACTACGACACGTACGCGCCTCTACTACGACACGTGTGCGCCTCTACATCGACCAGTATGTATGTACGTACACATTCGCGACCAGAATGACAACGCTACGTACGCTTCGACTAGGTGGGTCCCGATTGTCAGGCACTTCCTTGCCTGGGAAGATGTAGCTGGTGGGTCCCAGCAGTCAGGGTGGCGAATCGTTTTGGTTTTTTTGCCCGGACGCACTTCCTTGCGTGCGAAGATGTAGCTGGTGGGTCCCAGCAGTCAGGGGGCGAATCGTTTTTTTTGCCCGGACGCACTTCCGTGCGTGCAAAGGTGTAGCTGGTGGGTCCCAGCAGTCAGGGGGGAAACGTTTTTTCGCGAAATACGGTGGCCCGTCCGGTGGGTCCCTGCTGTCAGGTGGAGGAATCATTATTTTCCGCGTAATAAGGAGGCACTTCCTTGCTGCCGCCATGGACCCAGCTGCCAGCCTCTCCACGTACAGTCCATGTCCGATGGAAGTCGTTCCTTGACCACGCCGCGCCGAGAGCACCAGGGCGATGGACGATGGCAAGGCCTAGGAAGGGGACGACACGGAGCCGGTGAAGACGTGACAGTGGATGCCCACGCGGAGAGGAGTATGAGGGTTCACTCGTTCGGCTGTGGTGTGAGGCTGCCGTCGCTGCAGGGCCTGGCCAGTGGTGGGAATAGTAGGGGCGGTGAGGCCTCCGCGGCAGCACAGCCGGCCATGGGAGGCAGGAGCAGGCGGCACGACCGGCGCTGCTTTGGGCGGTTGGAGCAAGAAGACCAGAGGTTGAAGAAGCACTACGGCCGTTGGATGGACATTGTACGGTCACTGGAGCTAGAATCATTCATATTGACTAAGTTGACAAAGCCCTCCGTCCCCATCAACTTAGTAGGCCCACAAGTCAGCCTCCCACCAAGGTGGGTCCCAGCTAGTAGGGGGAGTATTCATTTTTTGTGCGTAATAAGGAGGCACTTCCGGTGGGTCCGAGCTGACAGTGGGGGAACGTTTTGTTCGCGAAATACGATGGCCCGTCCGGTTGGTCCCAGCAGTCAGGGGGAAACGTTTTTTTCGCGAAATAAGGTGGCCCGTCCGGCGGGTCCCCACAGTCAGGTGGAGGAATAATTATTTTGCGCATAATAAGGAGGCACTTCCTTGCGGCCGTCGTGGACCCAGCTGTCAGCCTCTCCACGTACAGTACTATTTCGATGGAAGTCGGTCGTTGACCACGCCGCGCCGAGAGCACCAGGGGGTGGACGACGGCGAGGCCTAGGAAGGGGGCGACGCGGAGCCGGGGAAAATGCAGCAGTGGAAGCCCGCGTGGAGAGGAGTACGAGGGTTCACTGGTTCGGCTGCGGTGTGAGGCTGCCGTTGCCTCAGAATAACAGGGGGTGTGGGTGAGTGGAGGGATGGCCTGGCCAGCGGTGGGAGTAGTATGGGGGCGGTGAAGCCTCCGCGGGAGCACAGCCGGCCACGGGAGGCAGGAGCAGGCGGCACGACCGGCGCTGCTTTGGGCGGCTGGACCAAGAAGACCAGAGGTTGAAGAAGCACTACGACCGTTGGATGGACATCGTAAGGTCATTGAAGCTAGAATCGTTTATATTGACTAAGTTGACAAAGCCCTTGGTATGCTCCAACTTAGTAGGCCCATAGGTCAGCCTCCGAAATGATGCGCCCCAGATGTCAGGGGGAGGAATCATTTTTGGGCGGCCGGAGCTAAGAATATCCAAGATTGAAGAAGAAGCATGACATCCGTTGGATAGACATCCAACGGCCACTGCTGCTAGAACCATGTGTTGACTATAACAAGTTGAAAAAGCCTTGCATACGCGTCAACTTATTTTTTTAGGGGACGCGTCACTTAGTAGGCCCACAAGTGTGTGGCAGAGAACTTATAGCCCATTTGCGTTTTTTAAGAATGTACAACCCATTTTTGAATTCTAATGGAATTTACATCAGCCCATTTACAGTTTGTTAAAAGTACAACCCATTTTCTAGCTAGGACAATAATTAATAATTTCAACCAACCGTTGAAGACAGAATTCAATAAAATTTCCCACATTTTGATGGGATCCGAAATATTTTTATCCCGAAAGTTCTAGTCAGATTAAATATAAATTTGTATTACGTAAAAATCCAACGAAATATTGCGCGCGCAACGATGAAAATTTAAGATTTTCAAAATCCATAAATAATATTTTATGAACTAATTTCGTGTTTGGTGCATTTTTTTGTAGTTACTGCCCAGTGTTTATAATTACATCCCATTTATTAGTTTTAAAGCCCATTTTCCTGTTAAGCCTAATGCATCCCTCCTAGGAAAGATTTGCAGCCCAGCGGTGCGGAGAATAACAAGTTGACCTTGCCTGGGTATTCCTCAAAAAGACGTATAGCTGGGCTAGCCATTTTCATCTTGAAAAAATTAGTATCTGGGCTGGATATCTGGCCTAGGCTAGATGGGCCACAGCCCACCCAGCTAATACCCTACTCTCCTCTGAACAACAACGAAATCATCGCCAAGAAAAACTCTGTAGTGCTCATGCCTCAAAAACACAAATACTGCTCGAGCTGCTTGGTCCCAGCTGTGGGCCGCACCTTGTGCAATTCTCTCGTTTATATTGACTACATAGGTTGACAATGGTGTGGGACCGTGATGTTAGGAAACCAGGAGAAAGCAAAAAAAATAGTTGTACATAATAAGGAGGCACTTGCGTACGTACGGCTATGGCCCTAGTGGGTCCCTAGTGTCATCCAGTCAAAATAAAGTCATCTCTTGAATCCTCATGTTCGTTGACGATGTTAACAATGCTCGGCGCCACGGCGAGCGCAACAACTCGAAGGACAACGGAGAGGGCCTCGCGGGCCCTACGGATGGTCTGATACAGCGCCTGCTACTCATTCAGGAAGCCAAGATCATCGGACACCTATGAGCACCTTCGAGAAACTGAGATGGGATGAAATGGTAAGGCCGCGCTTGGGAGCTCTGGTTTATTTCAAACATGTATTAACATACAAGTGTAATTTACTCATCATCAGAAACAACGCGTAAAATACAGGCGTAATGAAACCGAGGGCCCGAGGTCTGTAAGTAAAACCGGCGGGTTACGCGTGTAATTTGAGAGACCAGTGTATATTTTACGAGCACTGCTATATGGACGACATTACCAGACGATACATGCACGACGTGCGTATCATGCCATCCATGGGCAAGGCTGAAACAGCAGCTAACGGCTGGATTAGCAATTTTCCGAGTGTCGTTCAGCGTTTTTATTGTGTGTGAAGTACTTCCGATATTTTACTAGTCGAAATCGACCAACCAAGCGCCTTCACCCAAGACCATCTGCTTTAATTTACAAGCGTCAGTTTTACAAGCGGTTTTGGTTGGAAAACGATGATCCAATCACGGCCTAATATCATGAGTTGGTCGGAAGATCATATGGTTTCACGTCTAACCTACCCGACTTGTCGTATAGGCTATGAATGAAACATCAGACGATGAACTTCTTAAGCACGGAAACAACAGAAGAGGATGATCTTCTTAACAAGAAAATCACTGGCATTAGATCGACATGCAAAACAATACGAAGCATTATTCTCAGGAGGCACGATGAACAGCTCGTGATGCCGCATGCCACAACATTCCAAGCTCAACTTTGCAATCACACACAAGGCCTGGCATTACATAGACAATATTCAGAACAAACTCTTAACACAGGATTATCTCAACAGAGTAACTATTTACTTCTAAACTGAACACGGGAATAGGAAAAAAACACTTGACGCTGCTCACAACAAGGGCGTCCCACTCAAAAATATCAAATGCATGTCTTCTGGCTAACATCAATGAGCAAATTTTGACAAGGTTTTCCAATTCAAATATATTAAACTATCGTCTTCTTGCTAACATCAATGATTAAACTTTGACAAGCTTTTCCCATTCAAAATATGTAATGCCTATGATCGTGGAGTCCTGTCGTAGCTTCTTGTACTTGTTTGGGCACTTTTTGCCCAGGGCACTCCATGTGTTGTTAAATTGCCAATGGTCTCTACAGACTAGTCATGTCACCGGTGTCTAATAATACTCTATAAAGCTTCTCGGTCATTCCATCTGTAATGTAGCGCAAACAATGACTGCTTCTTTCTGCAAAGTGGAACGACCAACTAGACCCAGTAATGCAGTAGTTTGCCTTACACATTGGCTCCTTTTGTGCAGTTCTACTAAAATCGAAGTCGGAATAAAACCGAGCTTTAATTTTGATATCCCTGTAAGCAACAATAGGTATAAGGGAAACAGTTACTGAGAAATAACGGTTGATGACTTGTACTCCCAGAAGAAAAGCATCTACTGATCTACTTTATCTTAATGGGAAACAAAGCAGGAGAGTAGCAATTCTCCATCAGTGTGATTCATTCATATTGACTGAGACATTATCTTAACAATGCCTTGTTTCAACATGTATAAAGAACGACAAAGCAGAAAAGTACCATTCCTAAAACAATGCAACTGATTCATTTTAACAGAGACATTATCTTAACAATACCTTGGTTAAACATGTAGAAAGAACTACAAAGAAGGATAGTACCATTCCTAACAAGTGTTGCAGTTTTGAACTAAGATTCAGTAGTTAATTAATTCTGAGAGTGGCATTGCTTAATTTTACCAGCGGCATTAGATTAACGAAAAGTATAAACAGTTCCAGGGGAGAGTGGGCGCAACAACAGTATGTGCTTCCATCTACTTATAAAGGGGGTGATGCAGAGTTTGTTGTAACAAAGCAACAAGCATCATGTCTGGGTTGGTCCCATTTTTGTTCACTACTTAATGGGAAAAGACAGCAATACAATAGCTTCAATTCAACATTTATTTAAAACAGTACCAATACAAGTATCACAACATCTCAAAGCACACTGCACAATCATGTGATGAAGGCCTGTACTGACCTTTCATGAGACGGACAAGATAAAATACGAATCTGCCAACACAAATAGGAAATCCAATCTCGTTTTGTGCAGTTGCACTGAAATCAAGCAAAGTGTTTCACATAGCGAAGCAAAATGTTGCAATAGCAACAAGTTGAATAGATATCCCTGTTTAAACAGAGGCAAAAAGGAATCAATTACTGGCTAATAAAGGAGGATGAAACATGCGGCCACAAAAATGGCAATCCCGCCAATCCCTAACAAGTGTTGCAGTTTTGAAATAAGATTAAGTAGTTAATTCTGAGAGTGGCATCAATTGCTGGCTTATAAAGGGGGTGATGTTGAATTTATTGTAACAAAGCAACAAGCATCATGTCTGGGTTGGTCCCATTTTTGTTCACTACTTAATGGGAAAAAACAGGAATACAATAGCTTCAATTCAACATTTATTTAAAACAGTACCAAAACAAGTAGCACAACATCTCAAAGCACACTGCACATCATGTGGTTGAGACCAAGATTTGAAACAACTCGCCACGAAGACTGGAAACAAATCTCGATCTCCTTTTGTGTAGTTCCACCGAAATTAAGCAAAGTCACCGGTGTGACATTCAAGTTGAACTGCACAAAACACTCTTAAAACATAAGTGTTTCGAGTAGCCAAGCAAAATGTCGCAATAGCAACCAGTTGAATCGATACCCCTGTTTTAACAGAGGCAAAAAAAGGAAACAATTACTTGCCGATAAAGGAGGATGAAACAAACGATGACAGAAAGAAGCATCTAACATATCTTGGATGGAAAACAAAGTAGGACAATAGCATTTCTAAAATGGTTGCATTGATCCATATTAACAGAGACATTCTCTTGAAACAACATTCGTTAAAAATGTAATTTACTTTTAACAGTGGCATTGCTTCAATTTTCCGGCAGCATTCTTAGATTAACAACAACAAAATAGTTGTATGGGACATGCCAGCACCATGTGCATCCACACGTATAAATGGGTGATGTAGAGTATGTAGCCAAGCAGCATATATGCGTTGGTCCCATATTTGTTCTCTTTGAACCTTCTTCCTATGTGAGGGCAGCAAATCTAGTCCTGCACAAACTACCCGACCCCCCAGTTTCTTTCCCTTTTCAACAAAGAGATCGGTTCCTTACAGATGTGTGTACAGGGTTACCCCCCTTTTCCCTTTTCGACCTACAAAGCGGCTGGATAGCCAGTCTATACTACTTTCCGCCCCTCCTTTCCTCATTGAACCACGTCCTAGATTCTTTCTCTAGCCCACCGCACCCTTCTTTCCTCTTTGAAACAAGACCTAGATTCAACTACAGATCGAAAAATATCCACATGCAGCTAGAGCAACGACGGTTTCAAAGAAACATATACCTTAGGGTCGTCGGGATGTGGCAAGGCGTGCGAAGGGAGGCCGGATCTGCCCACACTATGTACGGCAGCGAGGAAGAAGGGGTAGGTGGACCTCCCGCACAGGCGCTGGGTGAAAGAGAACAACGCAGCCGGCAGTGGATTGCCTCCCTCACCGAAGGCGATAGAGTGAACGCTACACCTCCTCCCCTTCCCGGTGCGACGCAATACGGACGCCTCCTTCACCAGCTGTGAGGGGGGAGAGAGAGACAAGAGGCCAACACAGTCTTATTTAGATATGGTGAAGAGAGGGTGAGAGACTGTGAATATAGCAAACCCTAGCAAATGAACGCTGAGCCTCCAGGTGTAACATATATGTAGTGCGGCGAGCGTGTGGAGAGTGCAAACCCTAGTGAACAAGCGCTGAGGCTCCCTCTTATATATATATACTACTGCAGTATGGACTGAGCTCCGGTGCCTTCACTGCACCTTCTTTTGGATGTATGACAGGTGAGCCAGCCACATTTTGGGCCCACCTGTCATAAATCGAAAGGCAGGTGCACTAAGTTAATGAAGTTGCGTCCATATAGTACTCTCGTGTATATGACTAATATATAGTGGAGTGGTTTTCTTATTCTCTCCATAACAATCGTTTTAAATTGTGTAAGTACGAAACAAAACTCTTTATTTAATGTATAGTGAAGAAAACCAGTACTACTTCCGATGAACTAACGATCCACACCCACGCGTCCTGGTCGCACTTCCTGTCCTTCACGTGTGGTACACTACCCTCCCTTAAGTGAACAACCACACATGTGCCAAATTATCAGAAACGTGTGAGAGTGTGTACAAATAAAGAATTTTAATTTCAATTATCGGAAAGGTTTGAGAGTATTACAAAGTTTGACTTCAGTCAAATCTAATATGCGAAGTAAATAAAAATGGAGGGCTACTACGTCCATCCGGGTTTTTAGTCCACACCATTTTTTAAATCAAAGTTAATAGATGGACAGATAAAATTATAGGGGAGCTGGAGACAAAGTTGTGATAAGGCTTAGAATCAATACAAAACTTATGCTCTTAGTACCAACGTCGATCCTTCTTCGAGGAAACATTTGGTTCATAGCCAATTGTGTGATAAAATTGCACCAACGTGAAAGACGACTGCGTCTCCAACGCAACCAAGGTGAACTGACGAAGGATATCATCTTTGTGCGTAACAAGCGAGCACTGATGGAAGACAGCTTGTTTTTCATTGAAAATCGATCAGCTTCACCAGCCAACGCAACCATGAGGCGCAACCATGAGCATCGATAGGTCATCGTGGTGATGCATCATCCATTTGGCATCAAGTTTGGGTGAGGCACCTATGAAGTTTGACAAATCCTCACTGTGGTCTGTTACTTCTCAGTAATCAAGCTCGAGGAAGGAAGAACCACGTGGCAGAGGACAGTGAGGCGGAACAACAATGGCCATCCAATTTTGTGCAGTTCCACTAAAATTGAGGAAGACATGCCCGGGTATGGAGACATGCATCGCTGTTTCCAAAAATATAAAAAAGGGTTAGCAACAACATCTCAATTGTCAATAAGAATTAATGAAAAGTACACCAACAAACAGAAGCATCATAATTATCTTGATGGGAACTAAACCAGGATACCCGAGAAAAAAAGCATTTCTTCATTTAACCGGTGATAGTACTACCATCATATGGACAATGACCGCACAACCACCATGTACTTTTTGTCGAAACAACATGTATACCTCCACCGAGGCATAAATCAAGACAACTTTTCGAGTGGCATTTCCTCTATAATAGTACTAGTAGGTGATGTTGGACCAGCCGACGAACCCTAGCTACTATGCATGGGGAGATGGGGAGTAGTCGCATAGAAGAAAACCCACACACAGCGACCTGGGGAGCTGGACCAGTACAAGAAGTTATACACTACTAGGGAAAACCTTATACACAGAATCTTAGCAGCAGCATGGTTTAAAAACAGACGCTCTTGCTAATTAGCAGTAGCGAGCTCCAAAGAGCAGCGCTACTAATATCTAAGTAGCAGTAGTGCTCTATGTGGAACAAGCGCTACTACTATATTTGCCACGGTGTTGCCTCCCGGGTAGATATAGTAGTAGCAACCTTCCGGGGGACGCGCTAATGCTAAAGTACTTAGTAGCAGCGTTTTTCTTAAAAACTCGCTACTGCTAAGTATCACCGCAACTAATTAAGTTTAGTCCCATACTGCTAAGCGAACAAGGTGTTTACCACCTTAAATATGTTACTTCTCAACCTCTCTCGAGCACTTGGTCTTCATTGAACTATATGTGTATGATTTTTAGCTGCCATATGAATCCTCGCCTGTACCTATACAGGTATAGTGAGGATTCATGTTGACTATTTAGATTCTACACAAAAAGATCAATGATGACCAATGTATATTTTTGATGTTTTCACATTGCTTAGACTTACAACATTTTTTCAGGAAAAAGCGTTACTGATTTTGGGATAAACAAAAGAAAGAACTGCTTCCATTAGCAGTAGCGTTTTTTATGTAAAACGCGCTATAGATAAGTTAGCTATAGCGTGTTTTCCTTACGAGCGCTACTGCTAGTTTGACTTAACCACCACCCCCGGCTCAAAATTTTGCTAAGTCCTCCTTTCCCCCTATTCCCCTACTCCTGTCGCGTCGCGCCGCCCGAGCCCGAGCCTCCTCTCACCGCCGCCGCCCGAGCCCGCCCTCAACCTCACCGCCGCCGCCCGCCGCCCGCCGCCGCTCTC
>NC_041386.1:533459929-533489747 GCF_002162155.2 Triticum dicoccoides | reverse complement strand
CGAGCACCTCCCCGCCATTGTCTCTCCCCTCTCTGTAAGCCCCCCACCCCTACCACACCCCCTCTGTCTTTGCTTAGTTAGTAGATGATTTTAGTAGTAGTAGATGTTAATTTAGGGTTCATAGATAATGATTTTTAGTAGTAGTAGATATTAATTAGTAGTAGTGATGGTAAACTAGTTGTATAATTAGCAGTAGTAGATGTTAATTAGTAGTAGATGTTAATTAGTAGTAGTAGATGTACTAGTTTATTTCTATTTATAGTAAGTTTATATTTAGTAAGAACGAGTTGAATTAATAGAACTAGTTTAGTTTTAGTTGAACTAGTTTAGTAAGTAAATTAATAAACTAGTTGAATTAATAGACCTAATGTATTTTTAGTAAGAAAATTAAAATAACTAGTTAAACTACTTTATTTTTAGAAAGAACTAGTTTTTTTCTATTTATAGTAAGTTTATATTTAGTAAGAACTAGTTGAATTAATAGAACTAGTTGAACATATCATATTTGTTGTTATTTTTTAGTTTAAGCAATTATTCAGGATGTACTAGTTGAATTAATAGGGTTTTTGCTTTTGCAGAAATCAAGGAGCCCCTCCATCATCCCCGCCGTCGTCCCCGTCACCGACCCCCTCCGACCTCGAGGTGAGACCACGCAAATCTCCATGTCAATATGAGTCCTTTATTAGTTTAGGCGCTTGTTTTGCCGGAGTGCCCGGTCATGTTTTGGTTACACCTCCGAGTGGCCTATGTTTTGCCGGAGTGTTGATTAATTTCTATTTCGGCAAATTTCAGGCGCTCGATATGTCCTTTTTTAGCAAAGGTCATGCTGGATTTTTTCTGTGAATTCTGGCATGACTTGTGCTAGAATATGTAGGAAATATCGAGTGGCCTGGATTTTCTCGAAAAATAATGATCTAATTTAGGTTTTTTAGTACATATATTTAATTGTACAAGTTTAATCTTTGAATTATGAACGTAGGAAATGTCGTACTCAGACGACGACAGTCTCCCAGGGGAGTGCAGCTGGTGCCACGACGATCGAGGTATGCGCGACAGGTTCGTTGAGCTGGATGAAGATCAGCGCTTCAGCATTAAGCTCGAGGAGACCTTCGATGTTGAAACGGTACGCAACAATGACAAGTGTTTTTTTCATAATTAAGTATGACTTCAACTATTTCAACGTCTAATTTTCATCTTTTACAATTCGACTAGCTTGTCCCATTCCATGCAAGACGCTATGTCTTGGAGAGGATGGGTTTTGAAGACCATGAAAATTTTGAAACAAAGAAAATACACCTAAGGACCCATAATGATATCGATTTTGAAGTAAATCTGTACAATTCTCAGAGTGTAACCCATTTTGGTTGCCAAAATTGGGAAGCACTTTGCAAAATGTATGGTTTTTTATGAGGGTATGATTGTCACCATGGATCTTGGTAATCCTGACATCGAGCAAGACAATATGGACATTTGGGTCCTTGTTGATACGCTTCCGATTCTACCGCAATGTGAGTTTCTCAAACATAGTTATTAACTAATTTATATTGTTTATTTCAAAATAGTTGACAACTTATTTCCATTGACAGCTTATTTTGAATATTTAAAGAATGTGCAGAAGATGGTAGACAAAACCCACTACACTGATGGCTCTGAATTAACTTATAAGGAGAAAAGTCATCTGATTGCTTATTGTACTTTTCTTGAGAATTACAATACCTATTATCGAACTCCTCCAAATTATGGTGAATACGTGCCACTAGTGCACGTGTTGAACCACGGTAACTTCTATGGAGATACCCCAGTAAGATTTTTTTACTATTACGACATCCGTGCATCTTTTGCATACTTCTAAAACTAGTACATCATTGCTAACTACGAAGTTATTACTATGTTTTTCAACAGGAAATCCCGATGGATTGTGTGCCTCATCTGATGTATCAGAATGGTCGCCTTGCAGTTATGAACCTACAGCCAGGTCAATCTAAGGAGCTCACCTGTGCATATCGGATTTCTAAAACCGGTGAACACATGCTAATCAAAGAATGGAAAAAATGTTTGGACATTCACAAGGAGGTTCTTGGAAGTAACATTAAGCGAAAGGCAAGAATTGGAGACAGGATAATCTCCATTCTCCATAATGGAGAGTTAGGGGCTATCTTGTTTTTTGCTATTTTACCTTAGAGAATATAGTAGGTCCTAAGAGAATGTAGTAGGTCCTATGAGGTACAATATGTTTATTATGTGATACAATGTGTTAGAGTTGATGACGAGGAGTACTTGTGATTACGACTAGTGACCAATTTGCTATGTGATGTCTCATTGATGAAAATGATGATCTTGAGGAGATGTTATATGACAATGATGTATTATGATGATAAGTTGTTAATGATATGATGATGATGATATTTATTACATCACTGGGTGAAAGAACCACGGATTAGTTTCAAGTGGATGTCCATCCACTTGAAACTAGTCCACGGTTCTTTCACCCCGTGATGTAATAACTCATTATGATTTCAAAACAATTTCTAAATTCCTGTTGTATGAAAACTTGTGTAAAGGTGTATGAATACAACATGAAATAAAAAAGAAATAAAATACGAAATAATAGTAGCAACGCGGGCAGGGAGAAGCGCTACTACTAATTACCAGTAGCGCACCTCCAGGAACACGCTACTACTAAGCCGATTTAGCAGTAGCGCGGGCGGAGGCACGCTACTGCTATACATTAGCTGTAGCGCCTTATCAGTAGCGCATCGACCCGCGCTACTAATAGGCCTAAAACCCGCGCTGCTGCTAGGATTTTCCCTAGTAGTGATACCTCAGGTGGGCAGTATGTCGTTTAGGCGGGCGGGCGGGATCTGCCCACACGACGGCAGCGAACAAGGGCGCGGAGGATCTTCGTCCGCGCCAGCGCCGGCTCCGAGAGGACTGTGCGCATCGGCTTCCTCCGTCGCCGATGGCGACAATGTCAACGCTGCACCTCGTCACCTCCCGCAGTGGATGGGATTCGGCCGGATCTGTGACCACCGGTGAGGAGAGAGATAGAGTGGACACTGGCATCTTGTTTTGATATGGAGAGGGTGAGAGAGCGAGACGCGAGAAACTCTATCAAACAAGAGGCTATAATGGAGTAAAAAAATCTCTCCATAGCAGTGGTTTCAAATAGAATACGCGCGTTCCCGAAAAAAAGAAATGAAAACTGGCGGACAATTTTTTTAAGGGTCTGTCTAGGACACATCTAGATGTGACATAGTTATGTCACATCTAAGTTGATGTCCACTCTGTTTGTGGTCTATTTTTTCCCTAGTTTTTTTGTTTCTTGTTGCTACATTATATACTTGTGGGAGCTTAGATGTGATATCCTTAAATAACATCTAGATGTGAATTAGACAAACTGATTTTCTAACGTACCAAGAAAGAAAACTCGATTAAAAACACGCCCCCGCTTCCAGGTCGCGAGAGTCGTCGCGCACACACACACGTAGACATAGACATGCATATCCGTGTTTACATAAAATTCCATTTCCATCTCCATCTCCAATCATATTTGTCCAACTCGCACATTATTTACGTTGTTAATTATATACGCAGCAATATTAACGTACAACATCTCTTGTTTGCGCACGTCCGGACCACTGCCACGGTCGGTCCTGACCAACCCAAACCCTCTTCATCACCCGCGCGTGCTTCCCGCCCTAAACGGTCACTGCCGCATTCATGCCCGGCCAGAGTGGACACTACCTCTCACTGGCGCCGGCATTGAAGCGGCGCGCCGGCCGAGAGAGCGTCGCCCGCGCCGCTTACGGGTGCACGCGGCTGCTCCGTGTTCAAAGGTCGCAATAGCCAGCTACAACATGCATGTAAAAAGTTCTTGGGAGTCCGTGCTACAGCTAGCTGTCCTCCCCCAACTTGTCAATCTCTTCCAGTAGTGCTAGTACTCCATGGCGCGATCCATCGACAAGTAGGCGGGGAAGTTATTGCATACTCGGTTTGCGGTGAGTGGCATGCCGAGCGACCATGTGGGATCAAGCCGTGGAGGAGGGTGAGACACGAACACGACAGACGTGATTTAAACGTTGGTTTTGCTCGATGAAGCGATCCAACGAAACAAAACGTTGGTTTCTCTCCGTTTCCATTTTTTCTTCGGAAAAACGGAAACTTTCCACTCCATTTTCATTCCTATTCCAAGGTTGTCTCGTTACAACATTCCATCAAATACAAAGGAAAACTAACACGCATGCTGATGCATCTCAATGATTCACAGATCATAGCCAATATTTACTTCACAACTAAAGAAAAAAGTTGTGAGAGCGTGTACGAAAGAAAAACTACTGATGGGGTCACTACGACTTAAACCCTAAACCCTAAACAAGATTTAATTTGCTGGCCAGGTAGAACCAGTCAAAGGAAAGACGGCTGGCACCCTCGGATCATACGATGCTTTTGTGCAGTTCCACCAAAATCGACCTGAGCATCCCTGATGGCAAAGATATTGAAGAAGTGTGATTAGAATAATAGTACTGGCACTAGTTCATGAGACATAAACTCATGACAAGTAGAAGCCGGTAGAAGTAGAGAAAGATCGACATGGAGATGGAGCTACGGCAGTGGAGCAAGCCGGCTCCAAAAGGAAGATGGACTACCTGGGACGTCGGGCTATAGCTAGAAGGGCGGTTGGGACGCGGCATCGGCCCATACCGCGGTGGCCCCCGATTGGGACGCGCCGACTATGGGTTTTCTCCCTCGCCGATGTCGACCGCGTCTACGCAGAACATTGTTCCCTTCCCCCAGCTGCGGGATCAGGCCTGTCGTTCTATGCTTGTGAAGAGAGCAACCTAAGGAAGCAGGCTTGTATCTTAGGCTCCTGCTAGTGTATATATAGTGGTTTTGTTTTTATCTCCATATCAACCATTTTATATTGCGTACGTGTCATTCAAGAGCGAAATGATGGTTGCTTCTTCCGACTAAATTACTGTGTGATTTGACTGCTCCTTAGTGGCCCCTACACATACTCCCCCTACGTGTATGCAATAGTCACACGTACACATGGACGCAAAAACGCGCGCGAGGCCCTAATGCATGCATGTACGAGAACACGAGGGAACACACACGGTCATGCTCAAGTGCTCAACCTACACGTGCATGCACACACATACTCAGTCAGGGTGAGCTAGTGACCGTATAAACACCGGAAAATATATATATTGAGCGCAATGAGCGTATTATGAAGTCCATTGACCGTATTTTTACAAATATACAGTGACAGACAGTGTATTTATCTCATTTGAAATTAAGCCATATTAACCGGAGAGGAGGCAGTATGGACTAGCATTACTTTGATGTGTCACGTCAACTTGCCGAACGAGGAGAAGGTTGCAGGACGGAAGTCTATAAAGGTACGTACTATACTAGTACAAGGAACCGGATGGAGGAGTGTCTGCACTCTTATTATAATTTTAAAATGTGATAAAGCAATCTTCAACACATTTGGTTCTCTTCGAGGGTTCTCGCATGTGATAATGGAAGTTGATTGCATGGAACACTCGCCACAATTCTCGCTTAATTCTGGCTCATATCCTGTTACAAATAGTAGCGCTCGGTAATATTTCCTCTTTTTTGTTATTCAGCATGTAAACAGGTCAGCAAACCTTGCGGCGCATCTTCGTGCGAACCGTGCTTGCTGCACTTTGAATGTGGCCGAGAGCTGGCTTGATGAAACACCTCGCTTCCTACTTCTTTTTTGGCGGGGTACCTCGCTTCCTAATGACCAGTGTCTTGGCTGATCGTCCTAAGAATGCTTATATATGAATAAAGCTCTCTCATTTACCCGCAAAAGAGATTAATCCATATTAACCGGAAAGGAGGGAGTATGGACTAGCACTACTTTTTGGTGTGTCCCGTCAACTCGCAGAACAAGGAGAAGCTTGCAGGACAAGGTGAAGCTCGCTTACGCCTTTTGACTAATGCAACCTACCCTCAGTGGACATGCATCAATCCATTCGATGTCAGATTGTCAGAGGCATACACTGTAGTACCCAACATGCGGAGTACCATCATTGTTCGACTTCACGAAGAGGCGAAGAGCCAAGCGCAGTAGTACGAGTAGTACTACTACTAGAACCACATGGTGGAGCGTCTGTACTCTTATTTTTTATCTCTGATAAAGTACACATTTATTCCGGGGAAGGGCGGAAAACGGCAGCCCAACATGTAATGAATGATAACGATTAACCAACCATGCTCGAATATATCTTGGCCTCCGTGCAAGCCCACCTGTGTGTTCTCACTCCTCGTCTCTCTCAAGGAACGGCGGGTTGGCTCTTTGCCGTCAATTGAGATCGGTTTGCTCACACTCCTGTCCCACATGTCAGTGATATGCCAAGAGGAGGTGTGTTGACCGACTGGCCATACGCGTACTTGGTTTTGCACCTTCATACTACTCCTCCCTCCGTCACAGTTTACAGGGCGCGCTTCATTATGATGCATTTCTCTCAATGCATTTCCACCACCAGAGAGACTTTAGACGCGTTTGGTTTAATGCTCAATTAATTAGGGCATGGTAACCGCAATCAAGTCCACAATTTTCTCTCCATCTACTGTACTACTACGGAGTGGAGTAAGTGCATGCACGTGTGTACCCGGGGTGGAAGCACTGCATGCATGTGTGTACGCATTATTCCCTCTAGTAATAGACGCCACGCTATAACTACCAATGCTATTTTCAGGCCGATTGCTAGTCGCCTTGGTCCGACAGATTTTTTTTCTGAAGCGTGCTGTATAAACAGTGACAGATGGAGTAGTATGAGCGGATTCAAAGAAGAGCGTATTGGTGGTTGCTTCTTCAGAGCAACTTACAGTGGGAAAGGTGGGGCTTATGATTTGACTGCTCATTACTCACTATTAATGCGGCGCAACGATCGGGCTGAGTCTCCCATGCGGTTGTGCACTACCCCCTTGGTTCTTAAATATACTCCGGAGTATTTGCCTTTCTAGAGATTTTAACAAGTGACTACTCAAATATTTGTCTTTTTAGATATTTCAAATGGACTGGCACATACGGATGTATATAGACATATTTTAGAGTGTAGATTCACTCATTTTGCTCCGTATGTAGTCACTTGTTGAAATCTCTAGAAAGACGAATAGAATATTTAGGAACGGAGGGAGTACACATACGAAGCAAAATGAGTGAATCTACACTCTAAAATATGCCCGTTTGAAATTTGTAAAAAGACAAATATTTAGGAATGAAGGAGTATAATTTTGTGCATGGCACATGGACCCGGATGATGAAGAGCCTTCTGGCAATGCTATCAAGCTTCCATCATTTCTTTACATAATTGACGTACTATACAAATAATTTTCCAGCGACATGAAATTGTACAATGGTGTGAGCTTTCAGCTTTTGTTTCGCATGTCTTGCCATCGATGCTCTTTCAGAAACAATAAAAAACTAACTTCCTTGCTAATGCATGTCAATTATTAGCAGATCAGAGCTAATAATTACATCACAACTGAAGACAGAGTTGTGAGAAGGTGTTAAATTAAAATTGATCCATGCTTTCATTGGCAGCAACGTCCCCCCTAGCTCTGTCTAAATCAACAAGGCATGTTGGGAAAAAAGTAGTTGTCTGGAGCATGCAACATTCCGATCATTTTGTGCAGTTCCACTAAAATAGAGCTGAGCGTCCCTCTTCCAAAGATATTAACTGTGATTACGATAATAGAGGACTGCTGATGAAACAATAAACACACAAATAGAAGCCGGTCACCTTTGCAGTCTCTCTTAAGACTAACTAGTTGGAGAAGATTAGGCTCGGAGTTGGATGAGGAGGATAGAGCAAAACCAATCTCCCTTTGTGCAGTCGCACTGAAATGTAGAGACGTTGCCCGTGTGACATTTTAGTACAACTGCACAAAACACTCTTAAGAAAAAAGTGATTTGTGCAGTTCACCAAAAGGTCGCAGTAGCAACGAGGTGAAATGGATAGCCCTATTTGCAAAAAAGAGGTAGAAAGGAAACAATTACTGGCCAATAACAGTTGATGACACATGCGACGACAAAAAAGAAGCATATTCCTTGTCCTAAGGGAAGATAACAACACGGTTGTGTTTGTCTAAAACGGTGTGAGGACGAGAATGCAATATGGAAAGTACGTCGGACGAGCTACGTTTTGGGCAAAGAACTATGGAAGATCCACATGCAGCGACGTGGGAAGACGAGAAGTGGAGCAAGGCCGGAGGGGATACCTGGAGGTCGTCGGGATGTAACTAGGTGAGCGGCGGCGGGCGGAATCTGCGAGCAGGTGGCATAGGCTCTGCCGTGCCAGAGCTTGGTCAGAGAGAACGGCGTGTACCATAGATCGGGACATGCTGCCTCAGAGCCGTCGAACGGAGAAACGATGCACTTCCTCCCTTTCCCCCGGCGGACGGGATGCAGCCGGATCAGTGACCAACGATGAGAGAGAGAGAGAGGCCACCGCACTCCCTTTCCCCCGGCGGACGGGATGCGGCCGGATCAGTGACCAAATGTGAGAGAGAGAGGCCACCGCAGCCTTGTGTGAGATACTCTGAAGAGCGACAAACCAGGCAGGCAGGCTCCATTGTATATAGTGAGCGGACTACCTTTTTCTCCATAAAAATCGTTTTATATTCTGTGTACGTGCCATTGAGCGCCATAACTTCATTTAAAAATAACGCGGCAATGCGTCAAGTCGAACTTTGTTTCATGCATGCGTGGTACATGACCTCCCTAGGTAAACAACCGCTATAGGTGTTCAAATTAGCACGTGGGCTGCCATTTCGTAAATAAATGAGCTCCACCATGTACCCGCGTGGGTGTGGCTGGGCACGAAGTGTGAGTACGTGCATGGTGCACCTATTCTTTTCTTGTATGCGTACACCACCTATGTGGGGTTGTGTGAGAGAGATACAAACCTAGAGAGATATAGTGTGTGGGTTCTTGAGAATTGGGGGGGGGGGTCAATCAAAAATGTAACATATGCAATGTGTGTGAAATAGAGTCCTGGATATAACATATATAGAGAGAGGGTGATCCACGAGAAGAGAGTGGAGGTATCATTGGCTTGAGGTGTCCATAGAATCGAAGAGAGGGATGATGTGTGTGTGTGCGCGCGCGCGGTCGATAAAGAGTGCCATCGAATTTGTGTGTGCCCACGTCAAAGATATAGAGTGGCTGGCCTACAGGAACGTGAGATAGGACATGTGCAGTTTGTCTCTGTGGCATGGATACATACCTGCAGTGCTCGACTATCGGTGCGTGGTGGGGGAAGAGGGAGGCCCAATTAACTATAGAGGTACAATGGCTGGTATATGTGTGGAGGAGGAGAGAGGCCTACCTCATGTATTAAGGAGATCGATCTGCCTCATGTATTAAGGGAGATCGATCGGCATCCATGCATATGTGCGGGAGAGGAATAAGGTTGGGAGAGAGACAGAGCTAGAGTGTTCGAGGAGGTGGTAGTGGAGTTGCTTCTAACAAATGGTGGGATAGGCTTTCTAGACAAACGGAGGGCATGCCCGCAATATCAATAAGAGAGGAGATGGCTGCTTGTTGTCTGTGCACGTGCGTGTGAGAGACGGGTCAGGAGGCATGCACGAATGATGAGGGGGGACGATGTGGCTGTGGTAAGCAGACGTAACTACATAGGAAGATCAATCGCCCTTTGTTAGGGAAAGGAGAGACATAACTTGTGAGGTACGTCGATCGATAGGGGGGTAGTTAAAGTCGATCTAGGTATATGTTGGGAGATCGATCGGTATACATGCATGTGTGTGTTAGAAGCAAATGAGGCACGAGGAGAAGGATAGAGAGAGAGGGATGAATGTAGGAGGTGGTACTAGAAGCATACTATATCGAGGGGGAGGAGTGTGCGAGTACGAGAACGATGGAAAGAGTGGTGGGAGTGAGGCATGGACGGTGACAAGAGAAGAGGGGAAGCTTGTGTTTGTGCTAGGCACACCTAGCTAGAGAGGCATATCGATTGATGTGTGCCGTAAAGAAGGAGCTGGGGGGCCTACACACACCGTGGGTGAACGACCTAAAGTGAAAAGACGAATTTGCGCGATGGAGCTAGAGAATGCTGAGGGAGGGTGAGAGGGATGCAGGCATGTGCATGCATAAGAGAAAGTTAGTGCTAGCTACAAAGATAAGAGGGTTGTGTGGGTGTAAAAGACGAATAGAGATCATATATACTTCATTATAAAAAGCGAATTCGGATAATTGAAGAATTTATCATAGTGTTTCAAACCGACGCATGTGTGAATATATGTAACGGTGATACGCATGGTGTGGTTATGAACATGTTATACTACATTTAATATATTTTATCTCTACTCTTATAAAAAACGGAGTTGTTGATGATGGTGTGCCTGCCATCCTGCATTATAGTCCGTCCGATTTATATCTGGCGGATAGCAAGGGAACTATGATGGTTCAAGTTGGCAACAATCATAATTGTAGATTCTTATTGAAATAGAGAAACGAATTCAAATTTAGTTCGAATTGCAGCGGTAGTATAGACATTTGGAATGCACTAAAATGTTGGTATGAGTAGGTTACATGCATTATACAGCAAGCGAAAAAATTTAATCGGACATAACATGGATTCATACTCCCTCCTTCCATCTATATAGGGCGTAATGAGATTTTTAAGACCGCCTTTGACTATTGACAAGATTAATAGTACATGGCATGCACAATGTGAAAATTATATCATTGAAAGAACCTTTCATAGACGAATTTAATGGTGTGCTTTGTGTAAGTTGCATGTCATATATCATTACTCTAATATTTGGTCAAAGTTAGCATCGAAAAACGCATTAGGCCCTATATAGATGGAAGGAGGGAGTAGCTTTGAATAGCATTTGTATAGTAAAACGGGGCAAGACTCTCTCTTTGTGTGGTGTAAATAGTTTTATTTTTTTTGTTTTCTTTTTGGTTGAGGGAACTGCGAAATGATTTGGTATGTACAAGTACAATATTACTACACGTCATACTTGTCCCTAAAATTGAACCCGCGTCTGGTTATAACCCGAAAATTCAGATATCGTGCTCCCAAAACTGGCGCCTTCACAACCCGTGCCTTGCTATCCCAAAATTACAACGCGTGCGAAAACTCCCTCCAACTGCCAAATCCCGACACGCGAAATCCCCCTTCTAACCCTGAGCCGAAAGGGCCGCTAGTTCAAATCGGTGGGGGGTACTTTTGCAACACACCCTATATTTTGGACAAGCGCATCCCTAAGTCATGCTTCACCCCCTCCCGTCGCCCCCTTTTCGCCATTCGAAATCCCAGGCCGCCATAACCTCTCCGCTCCAGCCACGAAACCCCACCCTCCTCCGTCCGCCATGTCACCGCTGCCCAACCGGAGCCTCTTCCCCGATGACATCGTCCACCGCAACAGCTCGACGTCCCTCATCCACCTCCCCGGATGAGGATCCGTCGTCCATCTCGCCGTCCCACCGGTTCAGCCGCCCCGTCCTCCACCTCCAAGGAGCTGCTCCGACAATCCCCTCATCTATCGCGGCTGCTCTATCCCCACAGCACCGCCTTAACCTGCTCCACCGGAACCGCAGCATCCTCACCGACTCCTCGGACGAAGCCGAGGCCTACTCGGCGCCACCAAAGAGGTTGTACACTCATCGCATCGCACCTTCTCCTTAACTCGACCTCCCGGCGCCGACGGTGCTCCATCCCGCACCCCCATGGAGCGGCTACCTTGAAGCCGGCGCCGCGGGCGACATCTCCATGGTGGCTCTCCCCCAGAGTGAGGCCCCTTCGGCGGCAACGTCCATACCAGCCAGATCTGCTGCTGCTGCTCCGGCTCTCACTCGCTCGCGCGGCTGCTGCTTCGTCTCTCGCTCGCTCGCCCAGCTGATGCTGCTGCTCTCCCCCTTGCTCGTGCTACTGCTCTGCTCCGATTAAGCCACACTTCAGTCGACTAAATCGACTTTTTGGGTCAGTCGATTTTCAGGGGATGGGGGGGGCTCGCCGTAGTTAAGGAAGAACCACCCACAGCGGGGATGGGGGCTCGCCGGAGAGGTACCCCACTATCTATCTTAGGGTTCAGGGTGGGGGCGGGGGCCTAGAGGGCTGGCCGGGGCGGCGGTGGTGAGTTGTTTCGGGGCGGCGAGGCAGCGCTGGGGCCGGCGGTTCGGCCGGTGGTGGCTGGCGGCTCAGGGGGGTGCAGGTTGAATATGAACTGCAGGCCCTCCCTAAACTACATGCCAAGTGCCTCTCTGCTACCATTGCGTTCAGTTTCGACAGTAGCATTCAGATTCCACAGTAAATTTCAATTTCGATAGTTAAGTTTAGAGTCAACATTTTTTACCTCATCTATTGTAGTCAGGTGGTTTTTGGTGATGTTAATTTTACATCCATTTTACATCATCTATTGGAGATGCTATTAGAATCCCACTTGAGATTGACGATGTCGGTCTTGTGCTGCTTCAGCCTTGACGTCTTACGGCTCACCGGAGCTGCTCCAACGACAGAACGATCCATCACAACCGAGTAGTGCCCTGGACGCCGTCTATAGATTCCTCAGATCTTCCTCCACACCTCCGACAACCACCTCTGCCTCAACTGCTTCAGCGACCAACCCAATGATGCTGAGGTCAACACGGCTACGGCAAAGAGGTTGTACACTTGTTGCATCACTTATTACTATACATTCACGTCGATCCATTAGGGCTATTTTGGTTCAACGGAAAAATGTCAATCCACTGGTTATTACCATCACTCTAAATTTCTGCATGCTCTCCTTACATAATCCCACCATATTTTTTTCGTATGCATGTCAGATATTGTACACAGTCATGCTGAACATGTAGAGAAAAAGAGAAGATTTTTGCGCAGTAATACAATGTCATGCAGACATCGCTCCATGGTGGATTCAATGGAAAACCCTCCCCACCCCTCTCCAGATTGTAATCCAGAGGAAGATATCTGTTCTGAGGCGGATTCAGACGCCGCTGACCACTCCTATTTACCCCCCAAGGTGTTTGCTCTACGTTGGCATGATGATGTTAGTCATATCATGCATATGTTGCCTTGAAGTGCCTACTTTTGACATCATATATGTTATCTGCTTAGTTTAGACATGTTCTGTAATGCCACCTTTTAGTTTCTATATCATATATGGTAATTATGCAGTCTCATGTCTTTTAGCCAGCCATAATATATGTGAAATGTGCAATCCATCCTGTTTAACCAGGCATCATATATTTGAATGATATCTTGCCCATCCTTTTCTTCATTACATTTCCATTTTTCGATAATGTTTGTACATTAAACTACTCTTCCTGTGAATCAGCCATTTGGGTGGGAGATGTAAAAATCTGGAGTGAAAACAAGGCCTTCGGAGCAAACAGTGCTACCTGTCGAAGAAGATCTCTTGTTGGGTCCCGATAGCTCCTCAGAGATGGATTCAGAGACAGATGACCAGTCCTATTCCCCCACTGAGGTGTATGCTCTAACTTGGCACGGTTATACTGCTCATATCATGCATGCGGTGTCTTGCATTACATAGTTTAGACATCATATACACAATATTCAACACCATGTTCTTAGTTCAGACATCATATTGAATGCCCTCTGTTTAGCATATAAATCACATATGTGAATTAAATGACGCGATCCTGATTACTTAGATAACATGTAGGTGAATTATGTCACACGATCCTATTTAGTTATTCATCATATCTTTGAATTATGTTATGCTATGCTATCCAGTTTAGATAGACATCATATATGTGAAATTATGTCATGATATCCGTTTTAGTTAAACAATATACATGTCAACTATTTCATGCCCTCTTTTTTCCACACTATCTATTGCATCTGTCTCTCATACAATGTCTGTACATTCAACTATGTTTCCTGTTTATCAGCCATTTGAATTGGAGCGGGTGATGCCAGTATCTAACGGACTAAAAACACGGTCTTCAAATAAAACAGTGCTACCTCTTGGTGGAGATAGCACCCCGGTTGTACATGCACAAGAACCACCCCTACCACGCATAACCCAAACTCTCACAGATTGTACCCCTACTGCGATGGACAGAGAACCAGCTTCACCCAATCTAACCCCAACCCCAGCCGATAGTAACCCAGTTCCTGTTGACACAGCACCATCTCCACCACAGAGCTCCTAAACAAGAGTAGTTAGTAAGGCAGCTCCAGTGCCCAAAGGGCCAATACTATCACGACGAACCCCAACTCCACCAGTTAGTACGCCTATTCCTGTGGAGGAAGCACAATCAGCTAGTCGTAGTTTAACATCTATCATATTTGATGTTGTTAAATCGTATGTGCGTATCTTCCCATCTTGGAAATATTATACTGAAGATGAAGGAAAATGCCAGTTGTAGGTGTTTGTCTAGGAGTTATGTGTAAGTAATGTTATTCATGGCAGTTACTTTGCTTCGTCCCATACATCCTACCTCCATGATGGTTATAATACAGCAAATTTTCCCATTTTTCTCTATAGAGAAGGACCGATTTGGAAACTCGGGATGAGGTAACCTGTGCTAATACCTCTGCTATCTTCAAAAATGCTTGGTGGCAGTATCAGAATTACCTGAAGAAAACGTACTTCACCGGCAAAGAAACTCATCAAATTTCCTTACATTCTCTTGAGACACATTTACTGGACAATGATTGGGAACGCCTTGTTCTGTACTGGTCCCGAACCAAGAATGTGGTAAGGTCTATGAGCTCATTTTCTATTTTTAAGTATTATATTCTTGTGTCTTACTGTACTCTGTTCATGTAGAACAAGTGCCTAAACCTGAAGAACAACTGTTCTAATTTAAGATTCCATTGTTATCATAGTTCAAAAAAGCGTTAGGCGTTAATTGTGCATTTTGCCACTGCCTTGCGCTTTACTGACCAAAGCGCATGATTATGCGCAGTTATGCACAGATTATGCGTAGTTATGCGCAATGCATTTTGCCAACGCCTAGAGCCTAGGCGCGCTTAAGCGCTCGCTTAGGCGCGCCTTTTTTAACTATGATTGCTTTGCTCTTGTATCACTGTATTTACTCATACAAACTTATTCTTAAATTGAAGGATCCAATCGAAACTCCAATGGCACAGCAGGTATGTTCACGCATGTTTCTTTAATAGGTTTGCTCTTATCAATAGCTCTATTGATTTCAATTTCAATTGTGTATACAGTTGACTTTCATATCATGCACATTACTAGCATCACAACAGAGCCAATAGTGTTGTTGTACATGTAGACCTGTGGTACCCATCTGAAATCTTGTTGTGTCGTGTAGTTTCCCACGCTTTGTATTCTTTCACTTCTGCTTTGTCTTGAACTGATATGATTTGAACCGTGTCTCTATTTTGATTTGGCAAGACAATGCAGTGACCATATGACATAGATATATGTTTGTTTGATGCTTTTATTATGTACTAGTACTTGGCAATAGAAGACTTGGTAGTTTAATCCCGTCTGCCTTACTAATGAACTGGTTCACTGAAATGAGTTTCATATACTAGAACATGCTAAACTTGTTATGTGTCTGCTTGTTTCTTCTTTTAGAATGTTGACAGAATATTGGGGAAGAGTGCCTTATTAAGCAATGGTAAAGGAAGTAATGCAAATAAGGTTCAGGATAGTGACACATCCTTGTTGGTCTCTAACAAAGCTGATAAAACAGCTAAGGAAGACTATCTTGAAGAAAGCGAGACAACCCCAAAGTCCTGTCTTGGTTTAGTGTTTGAGTTACTGGCCACTACTGCTTGCACAAGCTATTCAAACTCACTGTCTGAATCAGTTCGGTTTCTTGAGTCTCAACTACAAGCTGAAAGACATTGATCAGTTGTGTTGCGACAAGAAGCGGAAGGACTGCGGAAGTCCCTGGAGCATTCAGATGCATACTTTCTGGTGCAACAGCAAGCGTTGGAGGATTTTAGCGCCAAACAGGACAAAGCTAATCAGCTTGCTAAGCTTATTTCCAGCATGGTGGATACCCAGGATAACGTTTCTTGAGCTCTTCTGAAGTTGTTTCAGTTATGCTCTTGTTTTGCTGCCGCGTTTATTTGCACTGGTGGCCAATTTTGACGGCCAGTGTATGTAATGTGCTGCTTTGTTCCCTATATTTGCACTGGTGGCGAACTTTGATGCCCAGTGGATGTAATATGTGTAATAGCGATAATAGGCTAGCGTTAATTGCTTGCTTATTTATTTCCTTATTGTCTTGTTTAGTTGTTTGCTTGTAGTCACTGCAGTTCTTTTTCTGTTTTTTTCTAGTGGCCACAATAGCCTATTTTTGGTAACTAGGCCAAAATAATCATGGCAACACACAGACTGTTGTAACCATGGGCCTCCTGCAGGCCGTATGATCCATGGGCCTTCGTCCAGCCGTAGGATCCATCGGCCTTCTATACGGGCCTTAGGGTCCATGGGCCTTCTACGGGCCGTATAATCCATGGGCCTTCTACGGGCCGTACTATCCATGGGCCTCATACGGGCCATAGGATCCATGGGCCTTCTACGGGGCGTATCATCATTTCGCCAATCATGGGCCATACTATTTGTGGACCATAACGGGCCGTTAATAGGCCGTATTTAATAACTCTATGAAAATAGCCCAACGGGTTTTTTTGACATGAAAACGGCCCAACGTATTAACGGTCCGCAAACGGGCCGACTGTAATGACGGGCTGAATTTGGCCCACAAGCAAAGAATGACAGTAACGGGCCGTATGTAACCGAATGTTGCAAATGAGCCCAAGAATCAATGGGCCCTGAGAAGGCCGAAAGATAACTTGGGTTGGAAACGGCCCAATGGAATAACGAGCCGTTAATGGGTATAAAGTGATACACTGTTCATTACGGGCCAGTTTCACCATGGGTCGTTAATGGGCCAAGAGTTACAAAGGTCCTCATATGGGCCGAAAGAAGTCATGGGCCACACATGGGCGGGAAGTTAAAACAGGCTGAATCATATTGGACGGCCCAGATGACGCTACTGGGCCTAATTCGGATAGGGCGTAACGGGCCCTGGGTTAGCGGGCTGTAAATGGGCTATATGCGAACTGGCCGTTAACAGGCTTTCCGTGGGCCGGCCCACAACCTTTTGACCAAGTCAAACGGGCTGGCCTTTTCACAGGAATGGGCCTCTGTTGGGCCATGCCACGTGTCGCCGTGTCATAGGCGCCTTCGGTCCAATGAGCGGATGACATCTGTCCCAACGGTGAGCCGACACGTGTTTCCTCCAGCCAATGATGATTTTACACGTGGAAAATCCCCATTGGTCGGGGCTATTAATGGGTTATCGGATCCAAAACCCGACCCGATAGCTTAACGGCGTTTCGTTACGGTGGATGCCACATGTCGGTCACCCTTGACGAAAGCACTTCTGTGACGCGCGATTTATCGTCATGGAAGTGGACACTTCCGTGATGATAATTTTGGTAATGTCATGGAACTCTTCTACGACAGCACAGGTATGACTATCTTGATTCTGTCATAAAATCGTCATGGATGTACATGCATGACAAAAAACGCGACCTACTGTGACAAACACGTATCATCACGGAAGTGTATTTTTTGTAGTGAAAGATCCTGATATATATAGCTAATTGGATGTGAGTCTTCATGAACTATTATTGTTGACATTACCCTTGAGGTAAAACATTGGGAGGCAAACTATAAGCCCATATCTTTCTCTGTGTCCGATTAAAACTTCATACCCATAAATATTGCGTGAGTGTTAGCAATTGTGAAAGACTAAAAGATGGTTGAGTATGTGGACTTGCTGAAAAGCACTTATATTGACTCTTTCCTATGTTATGATAAATTGCAATTGCCTCAATGACTGAGATTAGAGTTTGTTGGTTCTTAATGAAGTTTATGATTCATACTTAAAATTGTGATTGAATTGTTACTTTAGCATAAGAGACCATATGACAACATATATATATATATATATATATATATATATATATATATATATATATATATATATATATATATATATATATATACAGCCGGTCTATTCTAATAATATTATCAGAATAACTATTCTGATAACACTTCCGCACTGCACGCTCAACGCAAGTGCACGTCATTGTTTGAACCAAGTGTGCTGCAGTACTGAGGCGAGTGAACTTCCCGTGGCAAAAAACTGCACACATTGTTTTTTCTGGTACTGTTTTCTCTCTTGTTTTTTAACCGTTTGTAGGAACGAGGCGTGTAATATATCATTGAAAAGCTATGGATTAGGCGCAACTTCTCCATGTTGAACACTTTTCGAGATTCCTCATGGTTTAAGAGCAGTTTTGAAAATGGGGCAGCCCACAACGAGTGGCAGCGAGCGTTTTTTCACATATTTTTCTAAACCTCTTGTCGGAATGAAGCAAATGATACACCGTTGGATAGATATCATCGAGGCACATCTTTTTCATATCTATTTCTTTCTCTAATTCAATACGGTTTAAGAGCAGTTTCAAATTTACTAAATCGTGGAACTCTGTTTTTTTGAAATTTTTGCAATTTTCGGTACTGCTTTCGCTCTAGTTTTTTAATTGTTTGTCGAAACAAGGCGTGTAATATGTCGTTGGAAAGCTATGGACAAGGCGCAACTTTCACATGTAGAAATGGTTTTGAGATTCCTTACAGTTTTAAGTTAATTTTGAAAATCGTGTGGCAGACGACAAGTGGCAGAAGCAGTTTTTTTTGAAATTTTTACAAACCGGACATTGAAATGATTCAAATGATATTTCGTTGGAAAGATATCGACGAGGCGCAACTTTTCCATGTAGAACACTCTCTCTAATTCCTTACGGTTTAAGAGCAGTTTTAAATTTACCGAAATGCGAAAACTCTGTTTTTCGCGACACCCAAATCGCCGTGGGTACTTCATCCGACTGAAAACCGCACTGCATCAGACGGAAAACCGCACTGCATCAGACGGGCAAGAGAACTGAATGGTTTCATTTATTCGAACGTAATTTTTTCAAGGACGAGAAAGTAGAGTGCACTTCACGTCGGGTGTAAATGAACCACAACACTATCAAGAAGTGAACCACATTATTTTTTTCGCTTTCCATAACAAGTTTTTTGCACTTATGGGATGAACGACATCACACAGCCTACCGCACTACTTTAGAATGAAAACCGCACTGCATCGGATGGGAAAGCGAGCTGCATAATTCCTTTTGTCGGACGTAAATTTTCTTCGAGTTTTTGTTGTATTTTTTTCTAGCGTTTTTGTGATTGAGAATGGACTGCAGAAATGAGGGAAGGGAACCACGACATATATCCAAAGTTAACATCGATGTTGAATGAAGTGAGCTGCATGTTTTTTTTACATCATTGCCGTCTGCTCTGAACCATGGGAGTAGTGCACTGCACCGATAAAAGAAAACCTCTTCGTGGGACAAAAGTGAACCTCTTCGATAAAAAATCATACAAAAAAATCAGGCAGTAGAAAAATATTTTCACCGCAGCACACAACCATACGAACTGCATGGGCTACATCTGCCGTTGACCTGGTACTCTGCGCATTACATACAGGCATACATGTCTGCGACGGAGAAAAATCTATAAAAAATGACACCATACAGGCATATAGGTACACACTCTCACACACACATACATTGCCGTCCACTACGCCCAATTCAGCACTGAAGCACCATGAGCTATAAACTGCACTGCCAATGCATAACCAAAGCTGAATGTAATAACATTACTTGCACTCGAGAAACTTAGTCAGAGTTTAATTTCTGAAGTTTCTTAACACACAGAAAACTCCAAACTGCACTGCATATCTGGAATGGGTAAAAACTCCAAAGTGCACGGCCACGGATCCAAGCTCTGAATCCGAGCTCAGGCATGTGGCCATGATGCTGCCGCTGTGGAGGGGTGGTGTCGCTGCTCTTCCATCGGGAGTCACCGGCGAATTGCACGGCCACGACGAGCGTACTGCATGACCGTTATGTACAGGGGTGGGGTTTGCTCTCACTAGTGTCAGGGAGCTACACGTACCGTGTTGATGAACTGCGCGGTCGCCCCGGGTGCACTGCACGGAGAGGGTGAGAGGAACTGTAGGTAGACACGTAGCGGGGGCCTCGTCGTCTCTTTCTAGAGGTCGTTGATGCCCAGCCAGCGACCTCGTGGCGAGATGGAGCCGCGTGGGGGGAGGGTGTGGCCGTTCGAGATCCCTCAGGATGCCTGGATCCGTCGTCGGAGGGTCGTCAGATGTGCATGGACCTCCTACCACCACCTCACCGGCAGAAGTCCAGTGGAGCACCCCTTGATGTGATCTAGTGGCGTGGGGATGAGGCTGCCAGCCGGCGTGGTATTCGGCAAACTGCAGGTAGGGGAGGAGTTAGTTGCGGGGGTGACTATCATGAACTACAGGTAGGGGAGGAGTGAGCTGCGGGGGTGACTGCCGCTGCTGGGGGGAGGCGATGGCGGAGTGGGTGGGAGCACCTGATTTGGATCCGGAGGCAGGCGATGTGCATCCGGTCTCTTCGGCGTGGATCGTAGCGGCTCGATGGGGGTGGGGATGAGAGGATGGGGTGCTGAGGCATTGGGCAGGAAGTGACTGCTAGGGCAGGGTGGGTCCTGGGCGGCGGAGGGAGGAGGAAGTTGGAGCGAGGGTGCTCCTGCTGCGCGATGAAGGTGGAGCGGGGCGATGTACCAGAGGGAAGAAGAAAGGTGGGCATCAGGGGAGCTTTGCCGCCCATGGCGAGGTCGGGGTGGCCTACCTCATCGTGAGGTGCAGGCGCGCGGGAGGGGGGTGCGGGTGCCCGGGATCCGACGCCTGCAGGGGGCATGGCGGCACGATTTGACCAGGGTCGCCTAGATCCTTCACCGGAGCACCGTCGGAGGAGAAGGTGGCGTGGATTGGAGCCGCGTCGCCTGGGAGGATGGGGTGGTCGGGGCGTCGGGGTGGTCGGAGCTCCGTAGTAGTTGGCGGCGTTGGGGGAGTGGGTCGTGGGTGAGGAAGAAGGTAGTCGGTATGGGTGGGGGAGGTGCAAACGGATAAGGTCTGGACGTGGGGGTGGGGTGGATTTTGTTTTTGTTGGGGCGGTTCGGTTCATAGGTGGACGCAGGGTGGGGTGTTAGCAGAATAAGCGAAAGTGTTATCGGAATAAGACTCTTAAGGGTGTTATCATAATAGACCCACCCTATATATGTTGCTGCTCTAAGAATGATCATGATGCCCTCATGTCCGTATTTTATTTTTATCGACACCTCTATCTATAAACATGTGGACATATTTTTCGATTTCGGCTTTCGCTTGAGGACAAGCGAGGTCTAAGCTTGGGGGAGTTGATACGTCCATTTTGCATCATGCTTTTATATTGATATTTATTGCATTATGGGCTGTTATTACACGTTATGTCACAATACTTATGCCTATTCTCTCTTATTTTACAAGGTTTACATAAAGAGGGAGAATGCCGGCAGCTGGAATTCTGGGCTGGAAAAGGAGAAAATATTAGAGACCTATTCTGCACAGCTCCAAAAGTCCTGAAACTTCACGGAAGTTATTTCCAGAATATATAAAAAATACTGAGCGCAAGAAGTACCATAGGGGGCCACCCACCAGCCACGAGGGTGGGGGCGCACCCTACCCCCTGGACGCGCCCCCTACCTCGTGGGCCCCCCTGGTGGCCCTCTGATGCCCATCTTCTGCTATATGGAGTCTTTCGTCCGAGAAAAAATCATAAGCAAGCTTTCGGGACAAGACTCCGCCGCCACGAGGCGGAACCTTGGCGGAACCAATTTAGGGCTCCGGTAGAGTTGTTCTGCCCGGGACACTTCCCTCTGGGAGGGGGGAATCATCACCATCGTCATCACCAACAATCCTCTCATCGGGAGGGGGTCAATCTCCATCAACATCTTCACCAGCACCATCTCATCTCAAATCCTAATTCATCTCTTGTATCCAATCTTTGTATCCAAACCTCAGATTGGTACATGTGGGTTGCTAGTAGTGTTGATTACTCCTTGTAGTTGACGCTAGTTGGTTTACTTAGTGGAAGATCATATGTTCAGATCCATTATGCATATTAATAACCCTCTGATTATGAACATGAATATGCTTTGTGAGCAGGGCCGTCTCCAGGAATTTGGGGGCCCGGGATGAAATACAAAATGGGGTCCTAAAATTTTAAAATTCGTACAACTAAAGAAGTATCCAGGGAATATCTCATATTGCAGTGGCCAAATAATACCTCCTGGCTATCCAAGGAAAACCTCATGCCAAAGCATATATATATACATAAACACTATTCTGATCATGGGATCAGAATAATATTCTGATCACAACCTGACCTGCCCCGCTAGTAGTGATGAAGCTATGTACCTAGGGTAGGAGCATGGACCTGTCCTAAGGAGCCCTACCCAAGGACATCCCTGGAAGAAGTCAGCTTTCAATCGACTTGAAGGTATCCCACTCGACAGATTCAAGACACTCGACCAGGAGGCTACCTCTCGACTACGATGCCAACCACTCGACTGACAGGAGATCTAAAGCCACTCCGCAAGCAAACGGTCGGCCATTAAGTAGTTTTTATGGTCATCATAGCACTTTAATAGGGACGTTACCAGTAACGCCCAGTCTTAATGTATTTTAACCCTGCATTATTGAGGACCGGAGGGGTCTGGCGAACTCTATATAAGCCACCCCCCTCCTCAGTAGCAGGGGTTGGCACCCCTGTAATTCATACACACATAATCCACTCGACCCCCTCCGGGCACCGATACGTAGGGCTGTTACTTCCTCCGCGAAGGGCCTGAACTCGTACATCCTGGTGTATTTACAACTTCTCCATAGCTGAGATCTAGCCTCTCCATACATACCCCCCTACCTCACTGTCAGAGTTAGAACCACGACAGTTGGCGCCCACCGTGGGGCAGGAGTCTTAGCGCCTAGTTGGAGAAGTTGCGATTTTTTCGATCCCTTTGATCATGTTTTCGTGCGGAGATTTGGTAGAGGGCTGCGAGATCCGTCTCGGCGCACTCATGTTCATCACCGACAACTCCGCTTGGCTTCAAGAGGCTCCACTCGACATCGACGCCCTCCCCGTCCGCGGTGCGACGCACTTCCCCGCATGTGTTCGTGGCGTCCTCCTGCGGCAGCCATCGACTCAGTATCGGTCGGCTCCCGTGTCATCTTCCCGCCCTGTCTCCCACCGGTGCAAGCGCTCCGGCCGGTCGAGACTTTAGAGGTGGGTGAGGCATGCCGTGGCCCGCCAGTCGGCAGCCCCACAAGTCGCGAGAATCGAGCCCGACGAATCCCTCTATGGCCTGTTCGACCTGTCGACTGGCTCCGCGGAGACCGCATCCGAGTGCGGCAGTAGCGACCCGGCGACTAAGGTTCTTGCAGCCGATGGAACACACAGTCCTCTCGGTTTCCCTCGCACTGATGGAGGCGCGGGTGGAGGTGACCCGTCGCATCCCCATGATGAGTATCTCCCCGAACCTCTCATGTCATTGCAGCGAGAGGAGCTTCGCCGCCGGAACATGGATGCACTCTGCACTCCTATCGTCGGAGAAACCCCTGAGGCCTGGACCTTGGAGGACGCGCGCTTGGCTAACTGGGCCGAGTGCACTCGACTGGAGAATCTCCAGCGAATACTCGACGAGCAAGCGCGTCAGCGAGCTCCCGAGTCCAGTCGACGTCAGCTCTTCCCGCCTACGCAGGTATATCGAACCCCAGTTCAGAATTTGGCAGCCGCGGCCCGTATAGCAGAATCGATTCAGCCCTCCCAGTCGGAGGCTGGCAGGGGCCTGTTGCAAATTAGAGCGTTGCTCCGGGCAGCGGGAAACCAGAATTCCGCTGTTTCTCAGTCGCGGAATAGGATCCACAGTCGATCCGTTGCAACGGATACAGTCCAGTCGGCTCACAGCCCAAGATCGCGCCCGAGGCGTGAGGGACACGGAGACCGGCACGATCAGTAAAGAAGAAATGAGCAGTATGATCACCAGTTCGATCGGCGTCGAGTGCCAACCCCTCCCCCGAGGAGTGGGTCATATGCGCCTCGACAGCAGGATGACAGACGCCCTCATAGTGTTGGGCGGAGAGTTCCAGTCGACCCCAGGGACCCAGGCTTTGATGCGAGATCCATCCTCGTTCAGGGTCTGGTTGACAGGAACAGAGCTCACCGGGAAGGCCACGACAGGGATGCGCCTGCCAGCAGCAGAGTACGTGTTTCGGGGCCAAAGTGTTTCAGTCGAGCCATCAGGGCCGCAGTGATTCCTCCCAACTTCCGGTTGGCGACTGGAGTCAGCAAGTTCACCGGCGAGTCTAAGCCTAACACTTGGCTCGAAGACTACCGAGTGGCTGTCCAGATTGGTGGCGGCAATGATGAGGTGGCTATGAAACATTTGCCTCTCCTGTTAGAGGGCTCGGTCGGAGCGTGGCTGAATCAGTTAGCACCCAGCAGCATCTACACTTGGGAGGATCTCTCTCGAGTGTTTGTCATGACCTTTGAAGGAACATGCAAGCGACCGGCAGGCCTTACAGAATTGCGGTCTTGCATGCAGAAACCGAGTGAAACTCTGAGGGATTACATCCAGAGGTGGATCACTTTGCATCACACAGTTGAGAATGTACCAAATCACCAAGCAGTTTGTGCCTTTAAAGAAGGCGTCAAGAACAGAGAGTTGAACCTGAAGTTCGGTCGGACCGGAGAAATGTCTCTGAATAGGATGATGGAAATTGCCACCAAATACGCTAACGAAGAAGATGAAGATCGACTCCGGAGTGGCAAGCAGAAAGCAGTCGTCCAAGAAACCGCAGGAAATTCCAGTCGGAAGCAGAAGCGGAAGGCCGAGCCAGCCGCTCCTGAGGAGGCCCTGGCCGTAACCCAGGGAAAATTCAAGGGAAAACCCAAGGGGCCCTGGAACCCCAAGAAAGTCAAGGATCAAGATGGGAATGATGTTTTGGATCTGCCATGTCACATCCACACCAAGAAAGATGAAGAGGGTAATCTTATTTACCCAAAGCATACCACTCGACAGTGCCGGCTCCTGATCCAGTAGTTTCAGGGCAAGCAGTCCAAAGACAAGGAAAAAGAGTCGGACAGAGTTGAGGACAAAGAAGATAGTGACGATGGATACCCCCAAGTCAATTCCACCTTGATGATTTTTGCTGATGTCGAAAGCAAAAGTTGACTGAAAGTCATTAACCGTGAAGTGAATATGGTTGCCCCGGCAACTCCCAGCTACCTGAAGTGGTCTCAGACTGCCATCACGTTCGACCAGTCCGATCACCCCGCGCACATTGCCACCCCTGGGAGGCAAGCTCTGGTGGTCGACCCAATTGTCGAAGGCACTCGACTGACCAAAGTCCTGATGGATGGTGGCAGCGGCCTGAACATACTGTATGCAGAAACGCTGAAAGGGATGGGCATTCCGATGTCCAGGCTCAGTGCCAGCAACATGAGTTTCCATGGAGTCATTCCTGGAAAGAAAGCCGAGTCACTCGGCCAGATTGCTCTCGATGTGGTTTTCGGTGATTCAAAGAATTACCGCAAGGAAAAGTTGACATTTGAGGTTGTGGACTTCCCAAGTGCTTATCATGCTATTCTGGGCTGGCCAGCTTATGCACGCTTCATGGCTCGACCGTGCTATGTGTATCTCAAGTTAAAGATTCCCGGCCCCAGAGGCGTGATCACCGTTACAGGCAATCGGAAGAAAGCAGAGGAGTGTTTTCAGAAAGGATCAAAGATCGCCGATGCTCAGATGTCAGTAGTCGAGCTACAAGACTACCAGAAGACTGCTGATCCGAGTGAATTGCTGCGAGCCAAGAAGCCAGCTTCAGAATCAGATTTTTAGTCGTCCAGTGAAACTAAGCCAGTTCACATTCACCCGACCGACCCCAATGCCGCTCCGACTCACATCTCAACGACGCTCGACTCCAAATAGGAAGAAGCGCTCATCCAGTTCCTCCGTGAGAACTGGGACATCTTCGCATGGAAGCCTTCTGACATGCCTGGAGTTCCCAGGGGGCTGGCTGAGCACCGTCTATGAGTCGACCCGAAGTTCAAGCCTGTGAAAGAACATCTTCGACGGTCCGCCGTCCAGAAGAGGAAAGCTATTGGCGAGGAGGTGGCTCGGCTCTTAGCAGCGGAGTTCATCCGAGAGATTTACCACTCCGAGTGGCTCGCCAATGTTGTCATGGTCCCCAAGAAGGACAAGTCACTTCGCATGTGCATTGACTTTAAACATATCAATCGGGCCTGCCCGAAAGATCATTTCCCTCTCCCCTGCATCGACCAGGTAGTCGAATCGACCACGGGGTCTGAGCGTTTGTCTTTTCTAGATGCTTATTCAGGGTACCATCAGATCCGTCTGTATGGACCCGACGATATCAAAACGGCTTTCATCACCCCATTCGGGTGCTTCTGTTATGTCACCATGCCTCTCGGCCTCAAGAATGCTGGAGCCACGTTCATGAGGATGATTCAGAAGTGTTTGCTCACTCAGATCAGTCGGAACGTAGAAGCATACATGGATGATATTGTGGTTAAGTCACGGAAAGGTTCCGACCTACTGACTGACCTTGCCGGAACCTTTGCTAACCTCAGGAGATATGATATCAAGCTCAATCCATCAAAGTGCACATTCGGAGTTCCAGGTGGAAAGTTACTCGGTTTTCTCGTTTCCGAACGGGGAATCGACGCCAATCCCGAGAAAGTTGGCACCATACTCCGGATGAAGTGCCCTGTGCGTGTACACGATGTCCAGAAGCTTACAGGTTGCTTGGCCGCTCTAAGTCGATTCATTTCTCGTCTCGGTGAAAAGGCATTGCCTCTTTACCGACTGATGAAGAAGTCTGACAAGTTCGAGTGGACTCCAGAAGCTGATGCAGCGTTTGCAGAGCTCAAAGCTCTGCTCTCCACCCTGCCGGTGCTTGCTGCCCCAATCAGTAAAGAGCCTCTGCTTCTTTACATTGCGGCCACGGGAAAAGTTGTCAGTACAGTACTTACGGTTGAGCGGGAAGAAGAAGGAAAGGCCTTGAGAGTTCAGCGCCCAGTATATTATGTGTCTGAAGTTTTGACCCCTTCGAAGCAAAGATATCCCCATTACCAGAAGCTTGTATACGGGATTTACGTGACCACGAAGAAGGTTGCACACAACTTCTCTGACCATTCCATTACAGTCGTTAGCGACGCTCCACTGTCAGAGATTTTGCACAACAGAGATGCAACTGGTCGAGTGGCAAAGTGGGCGATCGAACTCCTTCCCCTAGATATCAAGTTTGAAGCAAAGAAGGCTATCAAGTCCCAAGCAATTGCAGATTTCGTCGCCGAGTGGATTGAACAGCAGCTTCCGACTCAAGTTCACCCGGAGCACTGGACCATGTTCTTAGATGTATCTAAGATGCTGAATGGTTCCGGTGCTGGGGTAGTGTTGGTCTCCCCCCGAGGAGATAAGCTCAGATATGTTCTCCAGATTCATTTCGATTCCTCCAATAATGAAGCAGAATATGAAGCACTCTTGTATGGGTTGCACATGGCCATTTCACTCGGCGTCCGGCTCCTCATGGTCTATGGCGACTCAGATTTGGTGGTTAATCAGGTGATGAAGGAGTGGGACGTCAGAAGCCCAGCTATGACTGGCTACTGCAACGCAGTAAGAAAGCTAGAAAAGAAATTCGAGGGGCTAGAGCTTCATCACATCCCCCGACTGAAAAATCAAGCAGCTGATGATCTGGCAAAGATAGGCTCCAAGAGAGAAGCCATTCCCAGCAATGTGTTTTTGGAGCACATCCGCTCGCTGTCAGTCCAGGAGGATCCTTTTACAGAAGAAGCCCCGCAACCGAAAAGTGCCACAGATCCGACTGAAGTCAAAATTCCTGCTGTGGTCGACCTAGTCATGGAGGTCTTGGCAATCACCCCCGACTGGACGATACCATACATCGCGTATATCTTGAGGAAAGAACTTTCGGAGGACGAAGAAGAGGCTCGACAGATCGTCCGTCGATCTAAAGCTTTCACAGTCATAAAAGGACAGTTGTATAGAGAAAGCGCAACCGGAATCGGTCGTGCATAACGCCAGAAGAAGGTCAGATAATCCTTGATGATATCCACTCGGGGACCTGTGGTCACCATGCGTCCTCTCGGACCATCGCGGCCAAAGCATACCGAGCGGGTTTTTACTGGCCCAGGGCAAACGAAATGGCGAAAGAGATAGTCGACGAGTGTGAAGGCTGCCGGTTCTACTCCAACATGCCGCACAAGCCAGCATCAGCTCTGAGGACCATTCCACTCGTCTGGCCCTTCGCTGTTTGGGGACTGGACATGGTTGGTCCACTAAGAACAGGCAGGAGCGGATTCACACATGTGCTTGTGGCAGTCGACAAGTTCACCAAATGGATTGAAGCCAAGCCTATCAAAAATCTTGATGCTACCACTGCTATCAGTTTCATCAGAGAGTTGATATTCAGATATGGGGTCCCGCATAGCATCATCACTGACAATGGGTCAAACTTCGATTCAGACAAGTTCAGAGCTTTTTGCGCCTCTCAAGGCACACGAGTCGACTACGCGTCGGTCGCGCATCCCCAGTCGAATGGACAAGCTGAAAGAGCAAACGGTCTGATTCTCAAAGGACTGAAGCCTCGACTGATGCGTGATCTCAAGCACGCAGCAGGCGCTTGGGTCGACGAGCTTCCGTCAGTTTTATGGGGACTGAGGACCACCCCGAACCGGTCGACTGGAAGAACGCCATTCTTTCTGGTTTACGGAGCCGAAGCCGTCCTGCCGAGTGATCTACTTCACAACGCCCCCAGAGTCGAGCTTTATAACGAAGACGAAGCAGAGCAAGCCTGGCAAGACGCAGTCGACCTCCTAGAGGAGGAGAGGGAAATGGCTATGATCAGATCGACCATCTATCAGCAAGACTTGCGTCGATTCCATGCTAGAAATGTGAAGATCCGAGCCTTCCAAGAAGGAGATTTGGTCCTCCGAGTGGATCAACAGAAACCACACAAACTTGCTCCTACTTGGGAAGGCCCCTTCATCGTCACCAGAGTCCTCCACAATGGAGCATATCATCTCTACAACATTGATCGCCGGATCGACGAGCCACGAGCTTGGAATGCGGAACTACTCCGCCCATTTTACACTTGAATTCTCACTCGGATGAGGTGTAATAAGAAAAACTTCTATAGTTTATTTTTTATCAAAGACAAGAGTGTCCCAGTTCTTCCTGTAATTGCTGTCACTTTTGTCTACGTACGAAATCCCCCAGTGGGTGGCTTAGCTGCGAATCCGTTTCGCCTAAGTTTGCAAACAAAAAATCCTACCGAGTGGT
Source organism: Triticum dicoccoides (assembly GCF_002162155.2). Lineage (NCBI taxonomy): Eukaryota > Viridiplantae > Streptophyta > Magnoliopsida > Poales > Poaceae > Triticum > Triticum dicoccoides. The sequence continues at coordinate 533,460,425 of NC_041386.1, read as the reverse complement.
GAGCCAGACTCCCACTCGGGGGCTTAGCTGCAGCCCAGTGCTCGCCTAAGTATATAAAAATCCTACCGAGTGGTGAGCCAGACTCCCACTCGGAGGCTTAGCTGCAGCCCAGTGCTCGCGTAAGTGTCTGAAAATCCTACCGAGTGGAGAGCAAACCTCCCACTCGGGGGCTTAGCTGCAGTCCAAGTACTCGCCTAAATGTTTGAAAATCCTACCGAGTGGGGAGCAAACCTCCCACTCGGGGGCTTAGCTGCAGTCCAAGTACTCGCCTAAGTAAATAAAAATCCTACTGAGTGGAGAGCAAACCTCCCACTCGGGGGCTTAGCCGCAGTCCAAGTACTCACCTAAGTGTTTGAAAATCCTACCGAGTGGTGAGCCAGACTCCCACTCGGGGGCTTAGCTGCGGTCCAAGTACTCGCCTAAGTGTTTGAAAATCCTACCGAGTGGAGAGCAAACCTCCCACTCGGGGGCTTAGCTGTAGTCCAAGTACTCGCCT